>NC_083578.1:70904599-71257099 GCF_027579695.1 Neoarius graeffei
TGTATCTGTATTTTTGGGTCGGGTGTTTCTCATCTTCCTCTTGACAATACCCCATAGATTCTCTATGGGGTTCAGGTCAGGCAAGTTGGCTGGCCAATCAAACACCGTATCATGGTCAGCAAACCATTTGGTAGTAGTTCTGGCACTGTGGGTAGGTGCCAAGTCCTGCTGGAAAAGGAAATCAGCATCTCCAAAAAGCTCATCAGCAGATGGAAGCATGAAGTGCTCTAAAATCTCCTGGTAGATGGCTGTGTTGACTTTGGACTTGATAAAATACAGTGGACCAACACCAGCAGATGACATGGCACCCCAAATCATCACAGACTGTGGAAACTTCATACTGGGCTTCAAACACCTTGGATTCTGTGCCTCTCCACTCTTCCTCCAGACTCTAGAACCGTGATTTCCAAATTAAATGCAAAATGTAATTTCATCTGAAAAGAGGACTTTGGACCACTGAGCAACAGTCCATTTCTTTCTCTCCTTAGCCCAGATAAGACACTTGTGACATTGTCTCTGGCTCAGGAGTAGCTTGATATTAGGAATGCAAAAGTTGTATCCCCTTTCTTGAAGATGTCTGTTCGTGATGGGTCTTGATACACTGACACCAGCCTCAGTCCACTCCTTGTGAAGCTCTCCCAAGTTCTTGAATCAACTTTTCTTGACAATCCTCTCAAGACTGCGACCATCCCTGTTGCTTGTGCACGTTTTCCAGCCACCCTTTTCAGCAATGACCTTTTGTGGCTTATCTTCCTTGTGGAGGGCATCAGTGATCATCTTCTGGACAACAGTCAAGTCAGCAGTCTTCCCCATGATTGTGGTTGTGTGTACTGAACTAGACCGAGAGATACACTGTGTTCATGCTGTTTTACTCAAACTCGAAATGAAATATTCTAATATTTTGAGATGGGTTTTTTATGTTTTTGTACTATATGCCATACTGATTAAAATTAAAATAGGAAAATGCTTGAAACATTTTAGTTTATGTGTAATAGGGTCTATAATATATAACATTTTCAATTTCTTAAATAACTGATGGAAAATATTGAACTTTTTCACAATATTCTAATTTTTTGAGATGCACTAGTATATATATATATATATATATATATATATATATATATATATATATGTGTGTGTGTGTGTGTATGTATATATATATATATATATATATATATATATATATATCTCATCTCATTATCTCTAGCCGCTTTATCCTTCTACAGGGTCGCAGGCAAGCTGGAGCCTATCCCAGCTGACTACGGGCGAAAGGCGGGGTACACCCTGCAGGGCTCGAAATTAACTTTTTTTCTTTGTGTCCCCCAGTGGTCCCGAATTCTGTGTTGTATTGTCCCGAATGGAAGCAATAGTGTCCCCATTTTTTCCTCTCTGAAATAACCAGTGGTTAATATTATCATATGAAGTTACTATTATATTTGTAACTATGCGATTTTGAACCCTTTATATCATTTTTACCACAAGTCACAAAACACAAGTGACACATGTCCTATACATCATCTACTTCAAAATTACAGTTATTGCATTTTCAGTTTATTAAACTTTGGCGATCTCACTGTATGAATAGATACCCGTTTATTTAAAGGGGCCAACTAGCTCATTCAGAAAATGTTTCAACTCCCTACATCTGCAGTACACTTTAGTTGAAAATAAGACCCCTTTTATGTTCATTTCATCTACTTATACCTTGAATATCTGTTGGCATATATAAGGCCAACTTATCATTTTCACCATTACCGTTATCCATTTTTATGTAATATACCTGTTGCCCCATTCAGAGATGTTTTGAAAGCCATCAGCCATACCATCAATGGATGAAATGCCCTTGAGCAAGGCACCTACCCCCCAATGTTGCTACAGGGACTGTAACACTGTAAAAAACTGTAACGTCACTTTGGATAAAAGTGTCATATCATATAAGTGCAAACAAAGCAATGTAATGCAAGTTTTTTTTTATTGTAACCTTTAGTCATAGAAATCATTTACAGTGCTTAATTTCATTTTCTTTGACCTAGATAAATTTCCCATTCATTTCTATGGAATTATTTGAAAAACTACACACATTTTCAAACATCTGCTGCTCTGGCATGCTTTCACCTAGAGACATGATTCAAACTTTAAAACGTAGAGAAACAACTTCTCTGTGGATCTGGCATTCAACTTTTTGCTAGGTTCTATACTTTTGGCTCAGACCCAGCTCAAACACCATGTGGGTTCCTGGAGAAATTCAGGCTTTATAATGGGTGTCTATTGCGTTACACACCAGTGGAGCTTGTTAAGTTTGAGTGTAGAGAGCTTGGAAAAAATAGCTCAAACTTTCTCATTTAAACTGTGTTTTCAGCCCCAATTTTCACTCTACACACAATTTTCTCAAAAGTAGTAGCCACACTTGTCCTGATTCACACAATGTGTCTCCCTGAGCGATAGGACTTGCAGTGTTTGAATGAGAAGCCTGAAAGTGAGGAGAGGGCAGGCGCGCAGCCCCATAGACTCACATTATAAACGTGGCTGCGCTTTGACTGTTTGACTGTTGAGGACTCTAGTGTCCTCAATTTTTACACTACAGACAAAAAAAGTACATCAGTGTGTTCAGGAGACCCTTGTGGCACTCAATGTGAAAAAATTTTGTGAATATCTCCTTCCGTTTTCGTGTAAACCCCCGTTGTTTGGAGGGAGCGCTCTGACGGAAAGCTGCCCTTTTTGTGTGCCCCTCCCCCACCTGCGCGCTGAGCAGAGAGGGAGAAAAATACAGTCCAGCTCAGCTCCGGCAACTGTGACTGCTACGCGCACTGCATCACTCTCACGATTTCCCCCGGGGGAATTGTCGTCTCTAGATATATTTTTTTCCATTGTCCCGGGATTGTCCCAGATATGATAATTTTGTGTCCCGATGACATTTTTTATGGTCCCCGGGACGTCGGGACACCGTTAGTTTCGAGCGCTGACACCCTGGACAAGTCGCCAGGTCATCACAGGGCTGACACATAGACACAGACAACCATTCACACTCACACCTACGGTCAATTTAGAGTCACCAGTTAACCTAAACTGCATGTCTTTGGACTGTGGGGGAAACCGGAGCACCCGGAGGAAACCCACGCGGACACGGGGAGAACATGCAAACTCCGCACAGAAAGGCCCTCGCCGGCCATGGGGCTCGAACCCAGGACCTTCTTGCTGTGAGGCGACAGCGCTAACCACTACACCACCGTGCCGCCCATATATATATATATGAGTGTTTAGTCTATGTCTATTTCTTATCTATGGTTTATACTGCTTATATTGTTTATTTCAATTATTCTATTTTTATTTATTGCATTGCCTGTTTGCAACGTGGGTCAGAGAGGACTGAAATTTCATCTGTGCTGTATGTTGAGCATGTATAGCATATTTGACAATAAAGTTGACTTGACTTGAAAATAGAGAACCAGAGCGTCAGCGATGCAGTAGCTCACACGGCCGTACCATAAGAAATCAGACTTGTTTATAATTAACCAAGTTGTTCTTCATGAGAGCAACTAGAACAATTCGATCTTCCAAACAAAACAATCAGAATCCAAACCATTGAAAACTGAGGGAGGAGTAACGATTTTCCCCAAAGTTTGTTAACCGGCCTAATTAGCAAGTTGTTAATGAGAAATCACAAAACCAGAGAGTAACTTTTGGGCAGACTGATTAGATCTTCCAAACAAAACAATCAGAATCAAAAACCATTGAAAACTCAGGGAGGAGTAGGAATTTTTGTGAATTGTGGATGGACAGACGCCGCGTGATGGCAACAGCTCGTCGCCTACGGCCGGTGAGCTAAAAAGCCGGTGTGTCCAAACTTTTGACTGGTACTGTATATGTATATATTAGTTGTTGCAGTTATTGCTGTGCAATATTTAGTGAAAAAGCACCGAATACTAATACGGAGTATTGTATCAGGGCAGATCCTGGTCTCTAATGCTATCATCAGATCAGATTTCACCTTTTCTTTAAATGCAATCCTGTGATGGTCTCCAGAAGGCCACAGCAAGCACACCTGTGACATTTTGCATATCTTGGTAACAGAAGCATGCAGACGATGTCAGTATTAACTGTGGACCGGGTACGGGATGGTACTCAGCTTCTGGACTCATTTCCATTTCTGACAATCAGATCCTGGACTTGTATCACAAAAGGAATGTCCATGTAAAGTAGTGGTATGAGCAGAGTGCATTAATCTAACTGAAACGGAGACTGTGTGTGTGTGTGTGTGTGTGTGTGTGTGTGTGTGTGTGTGTGTGCGCGCGCGCGTGTAAGTCAGAGAGAGGATTAAATGAAAAGCATTACACATGTTCTGCTAAGCAAACTCGCTGATGCAGATGCACCCACATGTGCACACAGACACATGAGAGAAGGAATGAAAGGTTTATCATCACAGTAATATTGATTCTCACTTTCATCTGTCCGTCCTCCCCTCCATCTCAAATGAGTAAATAAGTGCAAGCATGTAAATGCATCAGTGCTCGGTGCAGCTCCTCTCACCTCCCAAACGACAGAACGAACAAATGTGGCTCTGTAATTACTCTTTATGAGAACTTTGTGATGACAGGGCCCAGTGCAGTGTGAGTAATGATTATGCTGCATTGTATTCAATAGAAGACACACAGACTGTTTCCCACGTGGGTGTGATAATGACAGCAATAACACTGAGTGAAAAAGCAGTGAACAATGAGACAGCAACACACACACACACGCACACACGCAGCGCAATGACGGCTTGGCTGATTTAGCCCACGTTAGATCATTACATCTGCCCAGGGAATTTGTGAGTGGATGGTGATTATGAGAACCGAGTTAGAAAACTGTGTGAAATATGAGTAAGACATGCTCATGCTCACAAAACCTCATAAATCAAAAATGTAGCATTACTAATAACCAAAAGCGATAACATCTCACAGAGGTAATATCATGCTCATTGTCACAAAATGACAATTAAGGCAAATTAACAACATCCATAAATCAAACATGAATCATGAAACTGTCATGACAATAAAAAAAAAAATTATACACTTTCTACAACGGACAACGTACAGCGAGCCGGTCAAGTCATTGACACCGACACGCTGCTCAGAGATGTTTCTCAGATTATTGTAGGACAAACATGAGTATATATATATTCACATTCAAGGGTGTGTTGTAGCTATATGATTGGATGATGATGATATACACTACCGTTCAAAAGTTTGGGGTCACCCAGACAATTTTGTGTTTTCCATGAAAAGTCACACTTTTATTTACCACCATAAGTTGTAAAATGAATAGAAAATATAGTCGAGACATTTTTCTGGCCATTTTGAGCATTTAATCGACCCCACAAATGTGATGCTCCAGAAACTCAATCTGCTCAAAGGAAGGTCAGTTTTATAGCTTCTCTAAAGAGCTCAACTGTTTTCAGCTGTGCTAACATGATTGTACAAGGGTTTTCTAATCATCCATTAGCCTTCTGAGGCAATGAGCAAACACATTGTACCATTAGAACACTGGAGTGAGAGTTGCTGGAAATGGGCCTCTATACACCTATGGAGATATTGCACCAAAAACCAGACATTTGCAGCTAGAATAGTCATTTAGCACATTAGCAATGTATAGAGTGGATTTCTGATTAGTTTAAAGTGATCTTCATTGAAAAGAACAGTGCTTTTCTTTCAAAAATAAGGACATTTCAAAGTGACCCCAAACTTTTGAATGGTCGTGTAATTGATGAAGCCAAGTTATCTTTGTAGAACGTAAATGGGTGATGAAGCAAAGAGAGACATTATGTACCATTACATCACCCGTCAGCATCATAGTCTTATGAAAAGGAAAAAAAGACATTACTGGTCAACATAACCTTCATTACGCAGAGAAGAATGTGCGAGCGAAGATAAATCTCAAGGACTTAACTAACCAAAACAAGTAGCAATCAGAACAGCTTGTACCAGTTCCAAGCATCTCATCTCATTATCTCTAGCCGCTTTATCCTTCTACAGGGTCGCAGGCAAGCTGGAGCCTATCCCAGCTGACTACGGGCGAAAGGCGGGGTACACCCTGGACAAGTCGCCAGGTCATCACAGGGCTGACACATAGACACAGACAACCATTCACACTCACATTCACACCTACGGTCAATTTAGAGTCACCAGTTAACCTAACCTGCATGTCTTTGGACTGTGGGGGAAACCGGAGCACCCGGAGGAAACCCACGCGGACACGGGGAGAACATGCAAACTCCACACAGCAAGGCCCTCGCCGGCCACGGGGCTCGAACCCGGACCTTCTTGCTGTGAGGTGACAGCACTAACCACTACACCACCGTGCCGCCCCCAGTTCCAAGCATACCAGACAAATATTTATCATCAGTTCGAGCTGCCAGGAAGGACATAGTGACTCATATGATCACTCTTTACAACTGTGGTGAGCAGAAAAGCATCTCAGTATGCAGCAGCAAAAGAGCACATTGGGTTCCACTCCTGCCAGCCAAGAACAGGAATCTTTAAGGAGATACGCAGAACCATGGTCTCACTTTTTGTTTATAAATGCCTTGAGACCTCAAGAATGGCACAGGAATAGTTTTAAGCGTTAACAGTAAATCTAATATAGTAATTTTTACGATTAAAATAATTCATATAGGTAGCGGTCTGAGTGAATGACCTTGACATCCGTGACGTCACAGCAGGAAGGCTATCGGTCTCATCGCCATTTCCGCTATACTAAAACACAGAGCTGACTGCAACTTCGATCCTCCATTTTGAGCTAATTTATTGCCATGCCACGTAGATGTGCTACTGGCCGGTGGAGCAACACAACAGAAGGTGGATTTATGTTGCATTCATGGCCCAAGAATGTTCAAACTGCAAAGATGTGAACGTGTTTTGTGAGAAATTCACGGATTGGGAGCCTGCGAAGTGGTCTCTCCTCTGCTCTGCACGTTTTACTGAGGACTCGTATGAAACCTCTGCTCTGTTGAGGAGTGTTTGCTATAAGCCCGTATTGAAAGAGGGTGCAGTATCAACAATTAAAGGAAAAGAAAACTACAAGAAAAGGAAAGTAAGTTCAGTTGCACCAGTTCTCCCGGAGTGTGAGCCGAGCAGTAATGGCGGAGTACCCAGTATGGAGAAAATGGAGAATGAGTGAACCAGTCATCAGATTTCTCCACTGGATATGCTCCGCTTCTCTTCAGGTAAAAATCCCAGAGAGAGGATGACTCTGTGCAGTATTGTCATTAAGTCACTAAACCTCAAGTCCAAGTCCAGTCTCGAGTCCCCGGTGTTCGAGTCTGAGTCAAGTCCAAGTCTCATCTCATCTCATCATCTCTAGCCGCTTTATCCTTCTACAGGGTCGCAGGCAAGCTGGAGCCTATCCCAGCTGACTACGGGCGAAAGGCGGGGTACACCCTGGACAAGTCGCCAGGTCATCACAGGGCTGACACATAGACACAGACAACCATTCGCACTCACATTCACACCTACGGTCAATTTAGAGTCACCAGTTAACCTAATCTGCATGTCTTTGGACTGTGGGGGAAACCGGAGCACCCGGAGGAAACCCACACGGACACGGGGAGAACATGCAAACTCCACACAGAAAGGCCCTCGCCGGCCCCGGGGCTCGAACCCAGGACCTTCTTGCTGTGAGGCGACAGCGCTAACCACTACACCACCGTGCCGCCCCTCAAGTCCAAGTCATTAAAGAAAATTTCAAGTCAAGTCCAAGTCGACTCCACTACTGATCTAAGTCGACTCCAACACAAATGACACAGCAGTCACAGATGCACACTCTCTAAAACACATTGATAGCTTTGAGTAGTGTGAAGACGGCTCTCCCATACCATAGCCTACAATAAATTCACAAAAAACATGCCTTCTATCAAGAATATTTAGGAAAAGGCTGGTGGCACTAATGTTAAAGGGCACATCTTGGGTATATTTAGGAGCAAGATCAATGTAATTCTCTTATTTTATATTAAACTTTGGTCAAATATCTGTCACATTTTGCGCAATTTTTTTTTACCTTGCGCAATACCAGAAAAATGCAGTTGAAATCAAGCCATTTGAGGCGAATTGGTCCGGCTCTGAAAAAACTTGGCATTTGGATTTCCTGGCAAACATTGATTTTCGTGACGTCACGTGTGGGACGCCTTCTTCTGAATCCTCCATCAGCGCTGGTTTGTTTATGAGAAAACGACCTGGTGGTTTTCTGCAAATTTCTTCAATGTTATCACGTAATTATTAAAATGGTTAACAGATGTATCGTAGGAGGGTGTAGCAACACCAATCTTGATGGGATTAGTACTCATACAGTGCGTTTACATGCACATCCAAATCGAGCTACTGTCGGTAATCGAGCTAAGGGTCCCAGCAGGGGTGCCAGAGAAATCCAATCCTACATGCACACAAGGAAATCGAGCTATTGTGTGAGGTACATTGTGCACCCGAGCCACAGGTGGCGCTACACGCCCCATCGTGTTGGTACACTTCCGGTTGTCGTCATGAAGAAGAGCTATTCAAGAGTATAAACAAAGTTATCAGTTACGTTTTTTTTTGCTTACAATTTAACTTATGTCTTAATAAACACACAAAAAGTTCAATTGTTTTGTTTTTATTGACATTCTTCAGATGTTGGACATATATATACACACACACACACAAATACGCTACTACTGTTGTCATGCCGACCGAGGCTGTTGTGTTTCCCGCTTGTGGTCTCGTCACTCGTCACTTCCGGAAGGGAAGTAAGTAGCTCGACTACGTAGCTCGATAGGGTTTACATGCACTAAGTAGCTCAGCTACAATCGCATAATCTCGGTCGCGTAGCTCGATTACGAGAAATCCAGTTCGTCTCGATTTCAGCCAAGCTAAGGTGTTTCCATGGCATTTAGAACTTCGATTTCAGTCTAGCTACGGCAGAAATTCGATTTTCTCTATGTGCATGTAAATGCACTGATTGTTTTCCAAAAGACCGGACAATGAGAGAGAAATGGGAGCGCTTTGTGTGAGGCACCCGGAAAAACTGGCAACATGTAACAGACCACAGCATCATATGCGGGGCTCTCAGCCTGCTGGCGGATCCGCACGTGACGTCACGAATCTGGATCAATATGGCTCCAGATTCCCTTGGGATTTTTCCAGACGCGCTTTGTTATTTTATTTTTTTCTGCTGTAGACAGATGGCCTTGTGCAAAATTACCCTTCTGGATGTGTGTGTAAAGGGATATACTTTCATATAAAAAAAAAAAACCCACTAAACTGGTCCAGGATATGCACTTTAAAGGGGTACAAAATATAATATATATGGTTGCTGATGTGACAAAGTAACGTATTCTTAAGTATTCTATCAAATTTATGTACTAGAAAACAACGAAATATCTTGGTAATTGTAAATATAATACTTTATACGCTAAACCGCACAAGAGTCGCCATTTTTAAAAGACCGTGACGTCAGCGCTACCCACTGCACTAGCGGAACTCTCCGAAATAGAGGAGATAAGCGTGTAATCATGGTGTCGGGCGCATCAAGTGAAAGCGACAGCTCTGTCGAATCATACGAAGAGATCACGCAAGACGCACTGCAAGCAGGCTATGGCTTAGAAGGGTACCAGTTTGAACCTAGGAGAGGTACTCTCGACTCCGGTGATGAAATAAGAGAAGAAAGCTCGGATGACGGCGAGGATGAGACCGATGCTGACCATGGGCATGGCGAGCGTGGGGCAGAGCGTCTGCGTGCAGGTGACACGGCGTGGTGCTCGTGCGGAAAATGTAACGTGGAGTTGCTCACGAGTCCAGCAGAATTTATTTGCTGCAATGAGATAGGCGCCACCCGTGGACTTGCGAAATCGTCGCAAGAGGCAGAAACAGGTATTTCACACGTGCTATTCCCAACCTCAGTGAGCCAACACAACTGGGCACATGCATACGTCATGAGTGTTACGCAGAGAAAATGAACGTGCATTCTGATTGGATAAAATTAATATCATGGCGGCCTGTTCAAACTGCGGAAATAGTTTGCTCGAGCTACTTTCAAAACACTATAACTTTCCAACCTTAGAACAAAAAACTTTTGTAAGTCTTGAATAAGGTTCGTTAATGTGTGTTTTATTGTTATATTTACTCTATATATTGCCCTCTGTTCCCCTTTAAGCATCCATGTCAAAATCATAACACTCACACAAACATAACACTCGAATGTGCTTTATTGAAACAAATGCACTTGGTGTGCATTTCAAAAACATAACCATGCTACACAAACACGATGCATCTCAAAAACAAAAGCTTTGATTCGGACACCATGGAACTACATGGCAGGGAACTAGGATTTGGTTTGTTGTCTGTTGAGAAGTCTGTATGAGCAAAGCGGACAATCCTGGGGCGTTCTCTCCAGGCATTTTAGCGCCATTGATGTTAGTTTGTTACTGAACATGATGTATGAACAGGTGAATGTGCATTCTCTTGGACGAAATTAGTATAAAAGTTGACGTAGAACGTGCCTTGCAAAAGTATTCATCCCCCTTGGTGTTTGTCCTGTTTTGTTAGCACCATTTGATTTACACAAGGCGGCACGGTGGTGTAGTGGTTAGCGCTGTCGCCTCACAGCAAGAAGGTCCGGGTTCGAGCCCCGTGGCCGGCGAGGGCCTTTCTGTGCAGAGTTTACATGTTCTCCGCGTGGGTTTCCTCCGGGTGCTTCGGTTTCCCCCACAGTCCAAAGACATGCAGGTTAGGTTAACTGGTGACTCTAAATTGACCGTAGGTGTGAATGTGAGTGTGAATGATTGTCTGTGTCTATGTGTCGGCCCTGTGATGACCTGGCGACTTGTCCAGGGTGTACCCCGCCTTTCGCCCGTAGTCAGCTGGGATAGGTTCCAGCTTGCCTGCGACCCTGTAGGACAGGATAAAGCGGCTACAGATAATGAGATGAGATGTGATGATTTACACAACATGCCTACAACTTTAAAGGTGCACTTTTTTTTTTTTTTTATTGTGACACAAACAATAAGATGAAAAAACAGAAATCTGGAGTGTACAGAAGTATTCACCCCCTTTCATACGAAACCCCGAAATAAGAGCTGGTCCAACCAATTCACTTCATAAGTCACATAATTAGTTGATTAAGATTCACCTGTGTGCAATCAGTGTCACATGATCTGTCACATGATGTCTGTATAAATCAACCTGTTCTGGAAGGACCCTGATTCTGCAACACTACTAAGCAAGCTCCATGAAAAACAAGGAGCCTCCAAACAGGTCAGAGACAAAGTTGTGGAGAAGTATAGATCAGGGTTGGGTGATAAAAAATATCCCAAACTTTGAATATCCCAGGGAGCACCATTAAATCCATTATAGCAAAATGGAAAGAATATGGCACCACTACAAACCTGACAAGAGAAGGCCGCCCACCAAAACTCACAGACCGGGCAAGGAGGGCATTAATCAGAGCTGCAACAAAGACACCAACGATAACGCTGAGGGAGCTGCAAAGATCCATAACGGAGATGGGAGTATCTGTCCATAGGACCACTTTAAGCCGTAAATTCCACAGAGTGGGGCTTTATGGAAGAGTGGCCAGACAAAAAGAAAACACGTTTGCAGTTTGCCCAACAGCGTGTGTCAGACTCCCCAAACACATGGAAGAAGATTCTCTGGTCAGATGAGACTAAAACTGAACTTTTTGGCCATCATGGGAAACGCCATGCGTGGCGCAAACCCAACACCCTGAGAACACCATTCCTACAGTGAAGCATGGTGGTGGCAGCATCATGCTGTGGGGATGTTTTTCATCTGCAGGGACAGGAAAGCTGGTCAGGACTGAAGGAAAGATGTATGGCACTAAATACAGGGCAATTCTGGAGAGAAACCTGTTTGAGTCAGCCAGAGGTTTGAGACTGGGATCGAAGTTTCACGTTCCAGCAGGACAATGGAGTGGTTTAAAGGGAAACATTTAAATGTCTTGGAATGGCCCAATCAAAGCCCAGACCTCAATCCAATTGAGAATCTGTGGCATAACTTGAAGATTGCTGTACACCAACGCATCCCATCTAACTTGAAGGAGTTGGAGCCGTTTTGCCTTGAGGAATGGGCAAAAATCCCAGTGGCTAGATGTGCTAAGCTAATAGAGACATACCCCAAGAGACTTGTAGCTGTAACTGCAGCAAAACATGGATCTATAAAGTATTGACTTTGGGGGTGAATACTTATGCACACTCCAGATTTCTGTTTTTTCATCTTAATTATTGTTTGTCTCACAATAATAAAAAAAGGAGCACCTTTAAAGTGGTAGGCATGTTGTGTAAATCAAACGGTGTTAACTCCCCAAAAATCAATTTTAATTCCAGCTTGTAATGCGACAAAACAGGACAAACACCAAGGGGGATGAATACTTTCGCAAGGCAATGTAAATATCTTATGCCAAATTATTATGGCATGTTACAAAAAATAAAGGAAAAAATCTGAGCCCTCGTCTCCAGTTTACGAGTCCGAATGCAGTTAATGCACGAGTCCGAGTCATCAGTGCTCAAGTCCAAGTCGAGTCACGAGCTGGACTCGAGTACTACAAGCCTGACTCTGTGTATCCATGCAAGTATGATATTAGAACTAAGATTTACATAATAGCACATTATCTTTGCGTCCGGGCGGCACGGTGGTGTAGTGGTTAGCGCTGTCGCCTCACAGTAAGAAGGTCCGGGTTCGAGCCCCGTGGCCGGCGAGGGCCTTTCTGTGCGGAGTTTGCATGTTCTCCCCGTGTCCGCGTGGGTTTCCTCCGGGTGCTCCGGTTTCCCCCACAGTCCAAAGACATGCAGGTTAGGTTAACTGGTGACTCTAAATTGACCGTAGGTGTGAATGTGAGTGTGAATGGTTGTCTGTGTCTATGTGTCAGCCCTGTGATGACCTGGTGACTTGTCCAGGGTGTACCCCGCCTTTCACCCGTAGTCAGCTGGGATAGGCTCCAGCTTGCCTGCGACCCTGTAGAACAGGATAAAGCGGCTAGAGATGAGATGAGATGAGATTTTGCGTCCTGTATGGTTTTACTGGCAGATTCTTTTTATTGTTTTCCAGAAATAAATACTTGAATTAACGAAACTCATCAGACCATATCAGTTTATTTATCTATTTAAAATACTTTTTTTTTTTTTTTTTGTAAATACGGGCAGGTGTACTTGATCAAATGTACATTTTGAGGTTATGTTGATGGGTGTGTTACCGTGTTGTTGCGGTCATTGTTCAGCTTCTCCAGCAACTCTGCCTCGAAGGCCTGTATGGAGGGAGCGAGGGACACACACACCCTCTCCAGTGCACATGAGAATGCTGGCAGCAGCTGAGGTCTCTGCAGAGCATCTCCTGAAAACACACACACGCACACAAAGTAAAGTTTCAATCACAGGGGAGCTGATGGAGTGTCAGAGGAGGTCTCGGGATGTTCGAGTACATTTTAGAGCTGCAAAACAGAACAATTGTTGTGACGACCATTTGAATGATGTGGTCTTTTCAAGGAGCAGTGGGAAAGTAATTCCACTTTGAAATCAACTCAATAAAATGGACCAAACATGACATATATTTGGGGGTTTTGTAGATGTTTTGGCCTCCGTAACCCAAAGAACAGAGCTGTAGTGCTGCAGAAATTACATGTTCTTGATATTTGGACCAACAGAAAAAAAAAAAGAAAGAAAACTCATATAATGCAATATTTAACTCTGGCTGCATGTTCTTCAGGCTCAGACAATTTTTATTTAATTATTTTGTGTGTGGGTGTGATTTCTCATCTCGTCTCATTATCTCTAGCCGCTTTATCCTGTTCTACAGGGTCGCAGGCAAGCTGGAGCCTATCCCAGCTGACTACGGGCGAAAGGCGGGGTACACCCTGGACAAGTCGCCAGGTCATCACAGGGCTGACACATAGACACAGACAACCATTCACACTCACATTCACACCTACGGTCAATTTAGAGTCACCAGTTAACCTAACCTGCATGTCTTTGGACTGTGGGGGAAACCGGAGCACCCGGAGGAAACCCACGCGGACACGGGGAGAACATGCAAACTCCGCACAGAAAGACCCTCGCCGGCCCCGGGGCTCGAACCTTCTTGCTGGCAAATATTTCTTCACCTTTTTGACGAAAGGCCTTACACACCAGATACGACACAAAATTGTGAAGTGAAAATTTATGCGCACCGAATCCAAATGCTTTAATATTTCCTGTGCACTACAAGCACATTTCGTGCCGCGACTCTCAGTAGTGTCCTGAGTGAATGAGGGCGTCGTCTAGTAGTGATTCAGACAATAATTATAGACATGATCTCAAGAAAGAGAAAGCTTTACGTACACTCGTTGATGGAATGGAGATGACAAGGGAGTGTTTCATAATCTCATTCAAGAGCTGAAGCTGAGAGACAGGATGTTGGGCAACAAGAAAGCAAGCGATACTCATGGTGTTGTGTGCTCATGGGTGAATAATAGCCGCTCAGCTCGTGGACGTGAGTGACGCTGGTGAATAGCATTTGAGGTCGCCTTTGCAGACTGTCATTCACGTCCGTTCCGCACAACGTGATTGGACGATGTGTTTATTAGTGGTGCGAAAGCTCAGAAAACTCGACCTCGTTCCAAAAAACAATTTGCTGTTTCACTGTGTAATAATCGTGTTCTGTGTGAAAGTACTCATGACAAAAATAACAGTTCGAAAAAATATAAGGATGTGTGAATTAAATCACATGAAAAAACCCACCCCCAGTGTGTAAAGGTCTTAATAAATGAAGTTTTACAAGTATGCTTTCAACCATACTTATCCCGCAGACAGTTTTTGAATTATTATTATTTTTATTATATTAAATAATTAACAGTTATTCTTCAAAATCGAGTAGTACAGGAGCTGATAGCTGACGAGGTGCGTAGCACCGACTTGGCTATAAGCCATGTATGACGAGATTGAGTGGAATAACCGTTTTATTCTATCCGCATTCACTGGATTTTGAGAAACGGGGCATTTTTTATTTTTATTTTTTGCAAATTCGATAAATAAAAGCTTTATACAAAACGTCTGACTTAGAATGTAAACAAACCGGCAAAATGACAGGAGCAATTTGTGGAAAATGCTATAATAATAATAATAATAATAATAATAATAATAATAATAATAAAAGATACATTCTTCCCATGAAATACTTTTATTCCATATTTTGTTGATATATAATTTTTTTTTTGTAGTTTTGGGGTTTTGTTTTCGAGTAGTTTCTATCAGTGGTCGAGTTGTAAAATCAAACCGGGGGGATGGTGAAATTTTTAGTCGCGTGTCGACCCATCGGTCGGTCCGTCGGTGGGAAACTGGTTTGCTTTTAGGAGGGTTTGCACACAACGTAGGTCTGTGGACCTTGTTCATTTACCAGACATACAGTATTTTGTGCTGATAAAGTGTGTAGTACACACTGTGCACCCTTTTTATTGTTGTAAAAAAACATAATACACTGGTATTGTACTGTAAAACATGCACAGTGCGGATGTCGTGTCATATTTAGTCAGTCTCCTGGCTGACATACCTACCACATTCTCCATATTAGGGTGAAATGCAGATGACAAATTTGAAGTGTAACTTCATAGTCATGGTAGGCTCCTTTTAAATCGTTTGGTAAATAATTTATTAAAACCTCAGCAGGCAATGTAAATGAACAACTGAATCTTTTCATATCAAGTCAATAGAATTTTTATTCAAAGCTGAACATTGAGTTAAATACAGAGGTAGGTAGGGAACCAATAAGTTAAAACAAGCAACAGTAAATTGTAAATCAGCCTTACATGTTGTGACCGGCTCTCTAATGAGGCAATGAAGCCTTCAAAACTGCTAGTGTCGTTTATTTTAGCCTTCCTGTCTTGAATAATGCTTTTTGTTGCCTGAAGAATAACAAACGAACATCCAGGCTGATTAAATTAATGGCTTTATACAAGAAATCAAAGCTAACATGAACCTGAGTAAGCTATCGATAGCTGGCTAGACTCCAAACTAACATTCATTATGATAGCTGTGTTGTTATCCGCCGCCCACAAATTAGGCCACATATCGGTAACTTTACAGCATGATAGTGGGCTCACAGAAAGTGGGACTGATATTCATAACTCTTGACTTACCTCCTGAAATGTTTTTTCTTGCGATCTTAAATCGGAACTTGCTTAGGTCTTGCTGTCCACTCCGCTCGGCCATGATGCTGCAATCCGTTGCTGTCACTGATGCCGAATGAAATAAAAAATAACGGAACCCCAACTGAATGTCACCTCCTCAAACGCTTCGCTTGCGCGTGCCCCCTCTCGCGGGAGCTTACTGTATGCTCAGTTTCAGCAAAGTTACGTGGAATGGCATTTCTAATTCCAGTGTTAAATAGAAGTAATGTCCACATTTATTGATAAAATTGCTCAAGGGAAGGGACGGGGGATGCCCGTTTTAGAGGGGGGATGATTTTGACCATTTTTTATTCCGGGGGGATGGCATCCCCCCTCAACTCGAGTACAGGTTTCTATTTCGTCCTCAGTTGGTTCAGCAACACGTTCCGCCATTTTGTTTTTCTCTACTCATGGTATATGAGCTGATATCCTAGTGGTAGAGTAGCCAATCAGAGCGCACGATTGCTCATATCCAGTGAATGTGGATAGAATCATTATTGATATTCAAATGATGTACAATGTTAAAGTAAACCCAATTGAATAGTAATAAACCAAAAGTACCAATTGCACTACTAAATGGACTACTAGGTGTGAAAGCATCGCACATCTTTAGTTTTTAGTTCTCAGTATCGTCATTTTTTTTTCCTAATTTGGCTGGGGGAAAAAAATGGGGAAAAAATAATCTTAAAACAGGAAAAAGTAAATTATCCAATCAAGAGGTCAAGTGAGTGCACCAACAGTTTTAATCAGAACTGACAGAATAGAACCACTGCTCGCGGACAGAGTTTCACAGGGTTTTTTAAATTTATTTTTTTGTAATAATGTGTGGGTTTTCCTAGTAATTGGTTGTTTATCACATGTTTTAAAATAGCCTGACTGAACAATCGAGGATCTCCTAATGCTCGTTTTCATTAGCGGGTATTCCTGCACCTGTAGGTGAACGCCAGCGTTTGCTTTTTCGACAGTTGCACGTTAACACTCTGGGATGCATGATGTCTACACTGTCATCTATTCAGCTTAGCAGCACAGAATGTACTGAAGTCCTCGACCTATAATGTCTGTCTCGCCACTCATCTGAACATCATCCTTTCCTCTACTTCCAGTCTTCTCATAAAGCGCAATTAGCCCATCTAAAACGCACATGCCGATTCTTTAAAGTGAGACAGCTGTTCTTCTTTTATACCACTTAAACAAGTGACCTGATTAGTGGGGCAGATATGCTATTAAGTGCCGGCGGAGAACACTAGAGTTCTCAGCATTTGGCAGTTCAATCAGACATGAAAATGAAAGAGTTGAACGCCATTGTTCAGTATGAGGGAAGAAAGATTACACGAGCAGATGAGAGAAGACTTATTAGAATTCATTCGATCCAGACTGGGTCATCAAGATAATGTAAAAGGGGCAGCACACAGTCACTAAGAAATGAGCACCATTATGACCTATTGAGCACCCAATCTAATAGCTGGCCTGCTAATTGTCTCGATAATCATTTGTAAGATTCGGACAGAAAGCACAAATAGACCACACTAATACTGTACAAGCTCCAGCTACAATAAAGACAAGAATGCTGATAACAGGATTTTTTTTTTTTTAATATTTTTTTTAATGAAACATTTGGGGATCAATAAAAGCATCAAAACCTTTCATAAAAGAAGAAGAAGAAGTAAAACTGAACATACTTCAGGCAAGTGTTGTAAGACAATCAAACATACAGTCATGCTTGAAAGTTTGTGAACCCTTTAGAATTTTCTATATTTCTGCAGAAATATGACCAAAAGCATCATCAGATTTTCACACAAGTCCTAAAAGTAGATAAAGAGAACCCAGTTAAACAAATGAGACAAAAATATTATACTTGGTCATTTATTTATTGAGGAAAATGATCCAATATTACATATCTGTGAGTGGCAAAAATATATGAACCTTTGCTTTCAGTATCTGGTGTGACCCCCTTGTGCAGCAATAACTGCAACTAAACATTTGCGGTAACTGTTGATCAGTCCTGCACACAGGCTTGGAGGAATTTTAGCCCATTCGTCCATACAGAACAGCTTCAACTCTGGGATGTTGGTGGGTTTCCTCACAAGAACTGCTTGCTTCAGGTCCTTCCACAACATTTCGACTTGGCCATTCCAAAACATTAACTTCATTCTTCTTTAACCATTCTTTGGTAGAATGACTTGTGTGCTTGGGGTCGTTGTCTTGCTGCATGACCCACCTTCTCTTGAGATTCAGTTCATGGACAGATGTCCTGACATTTTCCTTTCAAATTCGCTGGTATAATTCAGAATTCATTGTTCCATCAATGATGGCAAGCCGTCCTGGCCCAGATGCAGCAAAACAGGCCCAAACCATGATACTACCACCACCATGTTTCACAGATGGGATAAGGTTCTTATGCTGGAATGCAGTGTTTTCCTTTCTCCAAACATAACGCTTCTCATTTAAACCAAAAAGTTCTATTTTGGTCTCATCCGTCCAGAAAACATTTATCCAATAGCCTTCTGGCTTGTCCACGTGATCTTTAGCAAACTGCAGACGAGCTGCAATGTTCTTCTTGGAGAGCAGTGGCTTTCTCCTTGCAACCCTACCATGCACACCATTGCTGTTCAGTGTTCTCCTGATGGTGGACTCATGAACATTAACATTAGCCAATGTGAGAGAGGCCTTCAGTTGCTTAGAAGTTACCCTGGGGTCCTTTGTGACCTTGCCGACTATTACATGCCTTGCTCTTGGAGTGATCTTTGTTGGTCGACCACTCCTGGGGAGGGTAACAGTGGTCTTGAATTTCCTCCATTTGTAAACAATCTGTCTGACTGTGGATTGGTGGAGTCCAAACTCTTTAGAGATGGTTTTGTAACCTTTTCCAGCTTGATGAGCATCAACAATGCTTTTTCTGAGGTCCTCAGAAATCTCCTTTGTTCGTGCCATGATACACTTCTACAAACATCCATCCATCCATCATTTGCAGCTGCTTATCCTGTCCTACAGGGTCGCAGGCAAGCTGGAGCCTATCCCAGCTGACTATGGGTGAGAGGCGGGGTACACCCTGGACAAGTCGCCAGGTCATTGCAGGGCTGACACAAAGACACAAACATTCACACTCACATTCACACCTACGGTCAATTTAGAGCCACCAATTAGCCTAACCTGCATGTCTTTGGACTGTGGGGGAAACCGGAGCACCCGGAGGAAACCCATGCAGACATGCAAACATGCAAACTCCACACAGAAAGGCCCTTGCCAGCCACGGGGCTCGAACCCGGACCTTCTTGCTGTGAGACGACAGTGCTAACCACTACACCACCGTGCTACCCCTTCCACAAACATGTGTTGTGAAGATCAGACTTTGATAGATCCCTGTTCTTTAAATAAAACAGGGTGCCCACTCACACCTGATTGTCATCCCATTGGTTGAAAACATCTGACTCTAATTTCACCTTCAAATTAACTGCTAATCCTAGAGGTTCACATACTTTTGCCACTCACAGATATGTAATATTGGATCATTTTCCTCAATAAATAAATGACCAAGTATAATATTTTTGTCTCATTTGTTTAACTGGGTTCTCTTTATCTACTTTTAGGACTTGCATGAAAACCTGATGATGTTTTAGGTCATATTTATGCAGAAATATAGAAAATTAGAAAGGGTTCACAAACTTTCAAGCAAGACTGTATATCCTCAACCCGGGATACCCGGGATAGGATACCCGGACCTTCTTGCTGTGAGGCGACAGCGCTAACCACTACACCACTGTGCCGCCATAATGAAACTTGTTATAATAATAATAATAATAATAATAATTAATAAATGTTGATGTAGGATTATGTTAGTTGTCATGTTAAGCTGATATAGGTGTCATGTATCCTTTAGACTACTGCTTGGCCTCAAGAAACCTATTTCGTCCAACACACTCAGGAAAATCAATGAATGAGAATTCTGTGTGATTATTTCTGGAAATGTTGAATTTGTTAATAATTAAAACGAAGATAAGGCACTTTGGATGCTCTATTATTCATTTTCAATCTGTACTTCTAAAATTAAATTAAATTACAGTACTGTGCAAGAGTCTTAGGCACATGTAAAGAAACGCTGTAGACCAAAAATGGCTTTAAAAAATAATGAAATGAAATGTTTCAACATTAAAAAAATACTTTTAACAGCAGTAAGCAATAATAAATGAAACAAAATCAATATATGGTGTGCAACAACCCTTTATTTTTGATTTTTTTAAATAGTAGTCTCAGGTACAGTGAGTGCAGTTTTATGCGGAAATGAGCTGTAGGTTTTACTGAGCATCTTACAGAACCAGCCGCAGTTCTTCTGGACACTTTGACTGTCACACTCGCTTCTTACTTTTGCACCAAAACCCAGTAACCTTCATTATGTTTTCTTTTTTAATCTGAAAAGTGCTCTCTTGTGTCAAACGCTGCTCAGATACAAACATTATTTTCCCTGTAACATTTAATGTTGTGCTGGAAAACGAATGTTTGGACTCTAAATTGTTTTTGTACCGACTCGATAATGTAGACGTCATCAAATAGAAATCTATAAAAGTTTGTATGGGAAGAAAAAATACAGGGCCTAAGATTTTTGCACAGTACTGTACATCTGTAGGTTTAAAGCATTACACAATCATTACAGGGCGGCACGGTGGTGTAGTGGTTAGCGCTGTCGCCTCACAGCAAGAAGGTCCGGGTTCGAGCCCCGTGTCCGGCGAGGGCCTTTCTGTGTGGAGTTTGCATGTTCTCCCCGTGTCCGCGTGGGTTTCCTCCGGGTGCTCCGGTTTCCCCCACAGTCCAAAGACATGCAGGTTAGGTTAACTGGTGACTCTAAATTGACCGTAGGTGTGAATGTGAGTGTGAATGGTTGTCTGTGTCTATGTGTCAGCCCTGTGATGACCTGGCGACTTGTCCAGGGTGTACCCCGCCTTTCGCCCGTAGTCAGCTGGGATAGGCTCCAGCTTGCCTGCGACCCTGTAGAACAGGATAAAGCGGCTACAGATAATGAGATGAGATGGCACACAATGCGGAGTGCTGTTACAGGAAAAGAATTCGTTCTCAGGTAGTGTGATACTACGGAGCCCAGGAAGGGACATGGGGGGGGGGGGGGGGGGGGGGGGGGGGAACAAAGTACTTTTGTAAGATCTCGCCAAGTTTTTCATGTTCTCCTAAAGTTAAGTGAAGGAGTGATTGGACAGGAATGGTAATTAACAAACATCAAGGCCTGTTTCAACTTCATACACCATTTAAGGAAGGAAAAAAAATTGTTTGGAAACTAATCTTGCGCTTTCGTTGTTCAGTCGTTTGCCCCTCATTTTTTTTGCCTGCTGTTCTCAGCACACTTCAACAAAGCCATTCCGCAGTAATGCCAAAACCACCAGCCAAAGTGTTCACTTTATAAGAACTCATTGCTGCTGTTTCATGTTAAATTCTCTCTGAAAGGCCAGACAGAGGCTCACCCTGAACTCAGCAGGCTACATTCAGCCACACACACATGCACAAAAAGCTCTGTTTTTTGCCCTTATTCCGAAAAACACAACATTCCTACTAAGCTGTTCACATGGCTAATGAAAGTGAATCTCATCTCATCTCATTATCTGTAGCCGCTTTATCCTGTTCTACAGGGTCGCAGGCAAGCTGGAGCCTATCCCAGCTGACTACGGGCGAAAGGCGGGGTACACCCTGGACAAGTCGCCAGGTCATCACAGGGCTGACACATAGACACAGACAACCATTCACACTCACATTCACACCTACGCTCAATTTAGAGTCACCAGTTAACCTAACCTGCATGTCTTTGGACTGTGGGGGAAACCGGAGCACCCGGAGGAAACCCACGCGGACACGGGGAGAACATGCAAACTCCGCACACAAAGGCCCTCGCCGGCCACGGGGCTCGAACCCGGACCTTCTTGCTGTGAGGCGACAGCGCTAACCACTATACCACCGTGCCGCCCTGAAAGTGAATCTTCCAATAATATTCCTATTTACCTGCAGCTGCATCTCTTCCCCAGTCTTGCAACCTGTAATCTAAATGGTTTGTGTACAGCACACAGAGCTGACCATAAGAGGCAAGAGGCTGTGTATCGCAAACTGACATATAAACCCCAATAGATACCCATATTCCAAATACGCTGTATGCATGTCCAAAGAATGCAACTAAAACCTGAATCATACCAGTGCATCCTACATGTCTTAAAAGTAGATGGCCTTTCGATTTCATAAAATTGCTGAAATTTATTTCCCTCTGAAATATGGTCATTGTGATATACGTTTATTTCTGTAACATCTTAAAATATCAGGCCATTCTGTGGCTGGGAAGTTATTCAATTTGAGAGGATTCCCGAGCAAATAATGTGCATGAAATCGTTCGCTTCGTGCAGTCAAGCAGACAGAGGAAGTCCGTGTGCGCGCGCGCATGCGCAGGTTTACCTTTGACCGTGCACTGACAGTTCCATCATTCTGTCGCTAAATGAACAGCTGATCACACCGAGGTGCTCGCTGACTGCCGATATTTATTAGCTTGGTCCTGCGTTTCCTTTCCTTCGCAACATAACGTCTTTTCTTCTCGCTTTCCGTTACTGTAGTCGGTCTTTCACGTTTCATTCGCACACTCACGTCCTCCATTTTTCTCTCCTGTTTCAAATTTGTATCCCACAATGCCTTGCGTGAACGGGGAAAGCCCACCACGTGATGCATGACGGAGTATCTTGAATTGGGTCATGGTGAAGCAGGAAAAAATAACAGAGAATTTAGGGCCATGTGACCCTTAATTCATTAATTATTCTATAAAAAAAAACAACTAATAAAATCGGAAGTCTGTGATTTGAATTCAGTAGCTTTCGGTCCACTCAACAAAAATAATTGGGTATGTAGTGGATGTTCATTATGTCTAACTATTACAGATATTTTAAGTTCGTTTCTTAGACAAGGATTTTTTTTTTTAAGCTTGTTACCTCGTTAACAGTTTCAGCGAGAATCTCCCGCCTTCTTCAGAAACAGTCACCAGATGTCGAGTGGTGACGTGCCTTATCAGCTGATGTTGCGTTACAGAACGGACTGCAAACGGCAAAATCACATAATGAATTGGGAAGAGGCCAGAGTCATTCGCGCTGAAGAAAATAGATTCCAGCGTTGGATTTTAGAGGCAGTGGAGATATGTAAGCGGGAGCAGAGGACGATGAACCGGGATGAGGGAGCGTACGCGCTGTCGCACACATGGAGCGCCGTCCTGGAGGAGCGACCTGACAGCAGGAGGCGTGAACTACCTGTCAAATTGGGCGGGACGTTCATGCCTCCGTAACGCAACATCAGCTGATAAGGCACGTCACCACTCGACATCTGGTGACTGTTTCTGAAGAAGGCGGGAGATTCTCGCCAAAACTGTTAACGAGGTAACAAGCTTAAAAAAAAAAAAAAAATCCTTGTCTAAGAAACGAACTTAAAATATCAAAAATAATTGGGTGTCGGGGAAAATTCTTTTTATGACCTACACTTGAAAAATCTTTAAGGCAGTACAACTTTAACTGGAAAATGCTGAATTTGGAATAAGGCTAAATTCAGAATATCCAAACAGAATATACAGTTTACATGACCCTTATCAAATTCCAAATATTGTCATATTGGGAATAATAGTGGAATATTGGTGCGCATGTAAACGTACTGAATGTTGAATGAGGCACTTTTGAAGGCAAATGTTCGGGTTTAAAGAGCTTAATATAGAACCAGCATCGTAGTCAACAGAATGATAATCATGGCCTGGTTATTATCTCATCCGGTCGAGAGGTGATGAGTTCATGCCATCATGTGTCGTCCATTGCCTGTCCGACGTTGTCCACGTTTCACAAAAATCGCTTCTCTCTTAATTCTTCACCGATTTTTATTCTTTTTGGCAGGAAGGTAGGTCTTCCTGGGGTGCATATAGCTTCTACACAAATTTGCGTTATTGCAATTAATAATGAAGATATGGAGTAATTAAGCCCTAACGAGCAGTTCCCGCACAAATCGCTTCTCCCTCAACTCTTCACTGATTTTGATTCTTTCTGGCATGAAGGTAGGGGTACCTAGGGTGCATATAACTTCTACCCAGATTTGCTTAATTACAATTATTAATGAAGTTATAGACAAATTAAGCCTTAATGAGCAGTTCAACAAAAATCGCTTCTTCTCGGTCAATTCATCACCATTTTGGATTCTTTCTGGCAAATATTTGCGCTGGACTGGTTGAGAGAAGAACTGAGCAAGGTGGCCCACTTTACATTGTTCCTTCTGGACTAGATGGGGCCGGACTGAGTTACGCAATCATCGAAGGTCTCGTTGTTGTTACTATTGCAATCAACAGCATTTTATTTGTTGATTTATTTTAAAAAAACTATGTCACATAGCCAAAATATTATTGTTGTTTTTTTAATTATTTATTTATTTTTAAATAAGGCCGTTTTCACGCCTGTACTTTTTAGTCCAGATAAATCAAACTCTGGTTCGTTTTCCCCCTTGATGGGATTCGTTTGGGCAGGTGTAAACATAGTAATCAGACTTGCATGCAGCCCAAGACAACCGCACCAAGACCCTTTTGAGGAGGTGTTCTTGGTCCGGTTCCAAATAAACTCTGGAATGGTTTGTTTGTGGTGAGAACGTGATCCAACCTCAATCTGACCCAACTACCAGGTGTACATCGCAAGTATGAGCTGAACGACTCCTATAGCCAGGGCTGCTTTGCATTCTGAGATGTGGCAGAGCATGCAAACTATAGCAGCTTGCTTAGTAGTACTAGCACCTAGCTGGAGAATGAACCGAGGTCTCACTCGGACTAGCGATGAGGCAGCTCATCTTCTTGACAAAGTCTGAAGTAGCATAGCATTTTCAAGAAGCTTCCTCAAAGTGTATTTGGCATTTTGCTGTTATAGTTTTGCCTGGTATGTTGCTCAGATAAGGAACGTGGCTTTCTCCGAGTCCAGAGATCTCTTTTCCCTGAAACGCAGTCACTATTAATGCACGTGACTCACTAACTAACTTCTTATACTTTTGAGAGAGTTAATTAGTTTTCCAAGAATGGGATGGGACGAGAACACTGAAGCGCTTGGACAAGCAGGTGACCTAATGAATTTAGGATTAGTCTGTCCCAAAAACTTTTCTAAATTAAATACTAAAAAAAAAAAAAAGGCACAGAAGCAACAAAATGAACTCTGCATGAAATCCATGGATATGAACATTTAAAATGCTCCAAATATGAGGTTTTAAAGTTCTCTTTTTCTTGCAAAGAATGTGACCACAATTTTATCCTCAGTACGGAAAATTCCGAACAAAAATTTTCAATACAAATCCTTCATTTAATAGGCAAGTAGGAAGGTAGATGAAGACAACGACAAAATTATTCATTACTAATATAATAAATGTAAACATCCATCCATGTAGCTGCTACAGATAATGGATGGGCAGGAAGCGGGGTACACCCTGGACAAGTCGCCAAATCATTACAGGGCTGACACACAGAGACAAACAACCATTCACACTCACATCTACGGTCAATTTAGAGCCACCAATTAGCCTAACCTGCATGTCTTTGGACTGTGAGGGAAACCGGAGCACCCGGAGGAAACCCACACGGACAGAACATGCAAACTCCGCACAGAAAGGCCCTCGCCGGCCACGGGGCTCGAACCTGGACCTTCGTGCTGTGAGTCAACAGTGTTAACCACTACACCACTGTGCCGCCCTAAACATAAACATATTTATTTGAACAAAAAGGTTTTTTGCTTTTTTTTTAAATATCTTGTGTCTAGTTGCTTTTCAGTAATGCACTTTTAGCATTAAGGTGCACCTTAAGAGATATACACAACCGTTCAAAAGTTTGGGGTCACTTTGAAATGTCCTTATTTTTGAAAGAAAAGCACTGTTCTTTTCAATGAAGATCACTTTAAACTAATCAGAAATCCACTCTATACATTGCTAATGTGCTAAATGACTATTCTAGCTGCAAATGTCTGGTTTTTGGTGCAATATCTCCATAGGTGTATAGAGGCCCATTTCCAGCAACTCTCACTCCAGTGTTCTAATGGTACAATGTGTTTGCTCATTGCCTCAGAAGGCTAATGGATGATTAGAAAACCCTTGTACAATCATGTTAGCACAGCTGAAAACAGTTGAGCTCTTTAGAGAAGCTATAAAACTGACCTTCCTTTGAGCAGATTGAGTTTCTGGAGCATCACATTTGTGGGGTCGATTAAATGCTCAAAATGGCCAGAAAAATGTCTTGACTATATTTTCTATTCATTTTACAACTTATGGTGGGAAATAAAAGTGTGACTTTTCATGGAAAACACAAAATTGTCTGGGTGACCCCAAACTTTTGAACAGTAGTGTGTACCTACGTAGACTGGTACCAAAATTCAAAAAAAGTGCTTATTTAAGGAGTTAAAGGCATTTTTGAGACAAAGTCGGCAAACAGTCTTATTTTGTCAATTTGGGTGTGCTGAATTCAAATCTGCAATATGCCGAGCTCTATCTGACCTCTGTTGACCTCTAGAGGTCATTGAACTTTGGGCCTGTAAACGTCTCAGCTGAACCCAGTTTCTCAGCTTTCTAAGGAATGAAATGTACTAAAATGATTAATGAAGTTAGCAAATGGCCTTGTTTGTTAAATGTTTGGGTGCTGAATTCATTTTTCATTTGTAAAACAACATATGACCTCTGATAACCTCAAGGTCATTAAACTTGGCCTATGCATTTAACGGCATTTTTAAACTGACTTTACTCCCCCAAAAAGAATATGAACAGACAAAAAACAAATAGAAAGGAACAAATACAACATTAAATGCCAGTCCCATGTACATGTGACTTACTTTTCACAATGAGAATGCCTAGGCGATCACCTTACATAACATTGCATTACATTTAGCGGTTATTGTTTATACAAAGCTACTGAAAAAAGGACAGATTCAGCAGCATACAAAATGTGGGGGCATACAGGGTATACAGGTTAATCAGGGTTAGTATATATGGGAGTTTTTTTCTTTGTTTTTTGTTTTGTTTTAAACGGGGTAAAGCCTTTACAAAAAACAAACAACAAAGAAAAAAACTCTCGTATATACTAACCCTGATTAACCTGTATACCCTGTATGCCCCCACATTTTGTCTGCTGCTGAATCTGTCCTTTTTTCAGTAGCTTTGTATAAACAATAACCGCTAAATGTAATGCAATGTTATGTAAGGTGATCGCCTAGGCATTCTCATTGTGAAAAGTAAGTCACATGTACATGGACTGGCATTTAATGTTGTATTTGTTCCTTTCTATTTGTTTTTTGTCTGTTCATATTCTTTTTGGGGGAGTAAAGTCAGTTTAAAAATGCCGTTAAATGCATAGGCCTATAGGCCAAGTTTAATGACCTTGAGGTTATCAGAGGTCATATATAGTTTTACAAATGAAAAATGAATTCAGCACCCAAACATTTAACAAACAAGGCCATTTGCTAACTTCATTAATCATTTTAGTACATTTCATTCCTTAGAAAGCTGAGAAACTGGGTTCAGCTGAGACGTTTACAGGCCCAAAGTTCAATGACCTCTAGAGGTCAACAGAGGTCAGATAGAGCTCGGCATATTGCAGATTTGAATTCGGCACACCCAAATTGACAAAATAAGACTGTTTGCCGACTTTGTCTCAAAAATGCCTTTGGGTGTCACAATTCTGGATTTTGGTACCAGTCTAACGGTATATGGCATGTTCATCAGAATCTGACGTGAGCCTGTGCTGCTATATTTCTTGATGGATGTGCACTGTGTGTGATGAGAACTGCATTTAGACATGAACCAAGTGTTATAATGCATTTACACATGTGTGTTCATAGACTGGTTGTGTGTAAGAAGTGTTCAGGGTTATAAGGTTCATGTGTATTCCGTGTGTGTGTGTGATATAGAAGAGTGGAGTGTAATGATAGACAGGATGCTATAAGCTGGGATATTTGTACAAGTCAGAGCCAGTGGTTCTTCACTCTCAAGGATCAGTCAGTCTATCTCAGTTACAGCCAGAACTCAAGTGCTTTCGTTTTCACTCACTCAAACAGACACGAGAGAGAGAGAGAGAGAGAGAGAGAGAGAGAGAGAGAGAGAGAGAGAGCGCAAGAGAGAGCATGAGAGCAAGGGCAACAGACAGACAGATAGTAATTCCAAACACACAAAGGCTCACATAGCTATTGTTCTTCTACTCAACAGATTTTTTAAATGATTACCTTATTCAATTAGATAAATTAATTCAAATTGCTCTGAATCGGTTTGCTCTATACTGATTAAGGATTTTTAATAGATTTTTCGGCTGTATGTAAACATTGCTAATTCGCTCTAATTGCTAAACCTTCTCTAATTTAAATTAAAAAAATTTTAAAAAAAGGAAAGGTCGTCATAATGGGTTCGTCTGATTAATAAAGCAAACAACAGGAACACCTTCATACATGAGATAACATTTTATAGTGACTGGTGTCTCAACCAAAATTCATGTGGATGTGTTAAAGGAATGCTTCTAACTGCACCGTCTTTAAGAAAGAAAAAAAGAAGAAGAAATACCTTATTTAAATTTACTTATCTCATCTCATCTCATTATCTCTAGCCGCTTTATCCTGTTCTACAGGGTCGCAGGCAAGCTGAAGCCTATCCCAGCTGACTACGGGCGAAAGGCGGGGTACACCCTGGACAAGTCGCCAGGTCATCACAGGGCTGACACATAGACACAGACAACCATTCACACTCACATTCACACCTACGGTCAATTTAGAGTCACCAGTTAACCTAACCTGCATGTCTTTGGACTGTGGGGGAAACCGGAGCACCCGGAGGAAACCCACGCGGACACGGGGAGAACATGCAAACTCCACACAGAAAGGCCCTCGCCGGCCACGGGGCTCGAACCCGGACCTTCTTGCTGTGAGGCGACAGCGCTAACCACTACACCACCGTGCCACCCAAATTTACTTATATTATTGTCTCATCTCATCTCATCTCATTATCTCTAGCCGCTTTATCCTTCTACAGGGTCGCAGGCAAGCTGGAGCCTATCCCAGCTGACTACGGGCGAAAGGCGGGGTACACCCTGGACAAGTCGCCAGGTCATCACAGGGCTGACACATAGACACAGACAACCATTCACACTCACATTCACACCTACGCTCAATTTAGAGTCACCAGTTAACCTAACCTGCATGTCTTTGGACTGTGGGGGAAACCGGAGCACCCGGAGGAAACCCACGCGGACACGGGGAGAAAATGCAAACTCCGCACAGAAAGGCCCTCGCCGGCCACGGGGCTCGAACCCGGACCTTCTTGCTGTGAGGCGACAGCGCTAACCACTACACCACCGTGCCACCCAAATTTACTTATATTATTGTGTTATTGTTTATTGAATGAATAACAAAAGTGAAATTGACCTAAACTGCAAAAAAATACTATTGTAACATGTAAATATATCTTAAATAGAGGCAATATTTCTCTTTGGTTGAAAATTAAGCCGATTTAACAGCGCAGCAGAAGGCGAAGTGAATATCGATGAATAGTACCCGTGACAGACTCGAGGTTAATATTTAAATAATATTGGCTGGCTTTGAGTGGTCTATCAGATATATTCCACTCCATTCAGCTAGCATGATATTGAACTACTGAATTATTATTATTATTATCGGCGGCACGGTGGTGTAGTGGTTAGCGCTGTCGCCTCACAGCAAGAAGGTCCTGGGTTCGAGCCCCGGGGCTGGCGAGGGCCTTTCTGTGTGGAGTTTGCGTGTTCTCCCCGTGTCCACGTGGGTTTCCTCTGGGTGCTCCGGTTTCCCCCACAGTCCAAAGACATGCAGGTTAGGTTAACTGGTGACTCTAAATTGACAGTAGGTGTGAATGTGAGTGTGAATGGTTGTCTGTGTCTATGTGTCAGCCCTGTGATGACCTGGCGACTTGTCCAGGGTGTACCCCGCCTTTCGCCCGAAGTCAGCTGGGATAGGCTCCAGCTTGCCTGCGACCCTGTAGAAGGATAAAGCGGCTACAGATAATGAGATGAGATGAGATTATTATTATCATTATTATACATACATACACACTTTTCATATCAGCATTCTCAAAGGCCAACGCTAACTTACCCGCAAGTTGGTGCTGTTAGTGCAGCAGTCCAGTTACCTTCCCAGCCGGTGTAGCGTTCATCAGTAGTGTTAGCGAATGCTAATAAAGCAGTCCTATCGAGCGCAAGTAGCACAGCCTAATGACTGAGAAACTAAGATTTCTGTCTCTAGACTCTTGGTCCACGCATACCTGCCACTGTATTTTTCACTCGTACTCATTTCCCTGTGTAATTTACTTTGTTGATTTTAAAATCAACAGACAATTACACACAACGGAGCAACCTGGCAGCCAAAATCTTCGCTATTTAACGAAGCAAACCTGGCGGCCATGTTCGTTTACAAATTGTCACGGTTGCTTGCTAACACGGAAGTTTTACGTCTCCGACGTGTGATGTCATATTGTCTTGACAACAGATATTGCACGCTTATTCTCCATTGGGTAGAGTGGTGCGATACTTGTAGGATAAGCGATATGCTAACAATACTGCATGCTATCAAACCAAATGAATGAAACCCGCTAGAAGGGAATAGCAAACGTTATTATTGCATCGAAAAAGTATCCTGCATGTATAATAACCACTGATATTCACTGAGCCTAAGGCAGATAATTGTTTTAGTATAAATACACAGGTGATTATTAAAAAAAAAAATCATAATAAAAAAAATTTAGTTATTTCAAACTTCAAAAGCGGCATGCGAATGTAACGAAGGTGTGACGCAGACTTGTCTCGCTTATTTACACCAACTCACATAAAATACTTTGTTTTGAAACAGATAAAATAAATTACAATTCCGCCTTACCTTTGAATAGTTTTAGACCAAACTCCGTAGCATCGTTAGTGCTTTTAGGAACTGCATTTTCTTTCATAATTTGTAATTCTTCCTCATTTACGGTGACGAAGCGATTGGCAGCCATTTTGCCGAGTCGCTCGAGGCGATTATCGAGAAATAGTCGGAGTTTCTCGACCAATCAGTGCCTACGATTTCCTGTGATCACCTCTGTATTTATACTAATTCTAGATATTTACTTATTTCGAGCTTCAAACTGGGCGGCACGGTGGTGTAGTGGTTAGCGCTGTCGCCTCACAGCAAGAAGGTCCGGGTTCGAGCCCCGTGGCCGGCGAGGGCCTTTCTGTGCGGAGTTTGCATGTTCTCCCCGTGTCCGCGTGGGTTTCCTCCGGGTGCTCCGGTTTCCCCCACAGTCCAAAGACATGCAGGTTAGGTTAACTGGTGACTCTAAATTGACCGTGAATGTGAGTGTGAATGGTTGTCTGTGTCTATGTGTCAGCCCTGTAATGACCTGGCAACTTGTCCAGGGTGTACCCCGCCTTTCGCCTGTAGTCAGCTGGGATAGGCTCCAGCTTGCCTGCGACCCTGTAGAAGGATAAAGCGGCTAGAGATAATGAGATGAGATGAGATGAGCTTCAAACTGGCAATATAATAAATGAGTAAATATATCTAGAAACAGGCTTAATAGTCTTATATCCATTATATAAAGATCTCTAATGAGAAATATTAGCTAACTTTTGCTTTATACACGATATGTTGATATATCTTGATGGTTTTCCAAAGAAGTATCACGTGCATGATTAAATTTAAGGTTTCAGGATGAATTATGATGTGCACTGATGAGGCTGGAGTGCAGATGTAGAAATTGCAAGCTGGGAGGCAAAAAGGCAAAGGCTGTCTGAGGAAACAGACACAGAGAGAGTGTGTGAACTGTGTCTTCTTTCTGAAACTCCAGTCTGGAGTGCTGGTGGATTAGCCCGGCGTCACGATCAGCTCTTTTTGCATATTTTCCTCTGCTCTGTCAAACCCACCACGATCCATTACACACACACACACACACACACACACACACACACACACACATGAATTCTGGTTTTATTCACTGTAGTGAATTCCTGTGATCGAGATTCAGCAGAGATGAATCACGAATCCCCCAGCAGCAAACAGAAATACACAAAGATGGCTAAAGTGTACCTGATTATGCCTAAAGCTCGATGTTTGACACAGTAAAATTCTGTCAGTCTATTCCCCGACAAGTTATCACAAGCTGTCCCCATGACAACAAAGGGTTTCCTGCTTCAGCCAAGCGGTTATGGATCTAATTTGATTTTTTTTTTCCCCCTGATGGTTCTGAGCAATTTCATCCTTTAAGCCACTTTAGGGACTACTTAAAACCCTTAAAATCATTTGCTGTCTTGGATTAGTAGCGATTTGAGAGCCATGGAATCATTGGTAATCGTACCTGTGCTGTCAGTTGGAGGAAGGACTCCAGGGATGAGCTTGTGGCCAGAGACCATGATATTGGGTGGGAGTAGGTGCATGATGGGATTGAGGGCAGGGTGTGGCTGGAGAGAATACAGCAGCTGAGATCCCTCAATTGTGGACAACACTGCATTCCCTGTAAATAAAAAAAAGTCACAAATATGACCTTGAACTTGTGCTTTTTCCTCATAAGTAATTATGCCAAGGAGGTTATGTTTTCAATGCAGTTCATCTGGCTGTAAGCAGGATTGTGCAAAACCTACCAACACGATTTCCATGAAACTTGGTGGAAAGGTGTAGCATGGGGCAAGGAAGAACCCATTAAATTTTGTTGCCAAGCCAAGTCACAGGGTGAATCCACGCCATTTTGTTTCACTTTAACTACTGATGCAAGGTAACAGCATTTGGCCTTGACAAAGGTCTGCTCTCTTCGATTGCGCTTCTAGTTGTTTTGTTTGTTTTTTGTTTTAATTTCTTATAATGGGGCGGCACGGTGGTGTAGTGGTTAGCGCTGTTGCCTCACAGCAAGAAGGTCGGGGTTCGAGCCCCGTGACCGGCGAGGGCCTTTCTGTGTGGAGTTTGCATGTTCTCCCCGTGTCTGCGTGGGTTTCCTCCGGGTGCTCCGGTTTCCCCCACAGTCCAAAGACATGCAGGTTAGGTTAACTGGTGACTCTAAATTGACCGTAGGTGTGAATGTGAGTGTGAATGGTTGTCTGTGTCTATGTGTCGGCCCTGTGATGACCTGGCGACTTGTCCAGGGTGTACCCCGCCTTTCGCCCGGAGTCAGCTGGGATAGGCTCCAGCTTGCCTGCGACCCTGTAGAACAGGATAAAGCGGCTAGAGATAATGAGATGAGATGAGATAATTTCTTCACTTCTTAAGAAGTCAACTTAATTAAGATCAGTACCACTTTCCGACAGTGCATCATAACCACAAAATTCATGTTTTTTGCCAAAGCATTTTATAACTACATGTCCATGAATTTGCTGAAACTCCCAACACCAGCACAGACTGCATTTCTCAGTGACCTCTAAAATAGATTTGTTCTCACCCTTCTCTCCAAATGTTTCTCCACCTTCGATAATAGCAAAACTGTCTGATGAGCAAAACAAAGAGCTCATTGGTTTCAACCCTTTATTGAACATAGCATACCAAGAGCTGAGTCAGTCATGAGAACTAATAGCAAAATAACAGCTGATAATCCACAGCATTAGGAATGTCACAATACAGAAAACTAAGTGACAATCGCAAGACAGTGGTGGATCAATACTATATGTTTTCGATACTGCAAAATAAGCATTGCCTGAATATCTGCCTCAGCTTTACATTTACAATGATATTTTAAAAGTACAATAATTATGAAATTAACAACAGTCTGCCTCATGTTTTTTTTTATCTTTCAGTAAAATTGTGCATAAACAAAAATAAAATTTTCCATCAGATTTACAAAAACTATTTTTTTTCATACTATTGTGTGTATGTTGAGGAATGTCAGTTACCCAGAATGGTGCCTGTCAGAGCTGGCTTGCATTTGGCGATACCCACAAAACTCCCTTAAAGGCAAAGCTCACAGAGCTGAAATGACAAATGGCCAAAAAATACTTAGGTAGGGGTTAAAGTTATATAACTTGCTTCTGTGACAATAAAAATTTCCTTCCATCCATCCATCCATCCATCCATTAACTGTAACCGCTTATCCTATGCAGAGCCGCAGGCAAACTGGAGCCTATCCCAGCTGACTACGGGCGAAAGGCGGGGTACACCCTGGACAAGTCGCCAGGTCATCACAGGGCTGACACATAGACACAGACAACCATTCACACTCACATTCACACCTACGCTCAATTTAGAGTCACCAGTTAACCTAACCTGCATGTCTTTGGACTGTGGGGGAAACCGGAGCACCCGGAGGAAACCCACGCGGACACGGGGAGAACATGCAAACTCCGCACAGAAAGGCCCTTGCCGGCCACGGGGCTCGAACCCAGAACCTTCTTGCTGTGAGGCGACAGTGCTAACCACTACACCACCATGCCGACCCCCCAATAAAAATCTCTCATCTCATCTCATTATCTCTAGCTGCTTTATCCTGTTCTACAGGGTCGCAGGCAAGCTGGAGCCTATCCCAGCTGACTACGGGCGAAAGGCGGGGTACACCCTGGACAAGTCGCCAGGTCATCACAGCCACCGTGCTGCCCCCCCTCCCCCAATAAAAATACACATTATTTAACAGCATAACCCCTTGAAAAGGGTAAAATCCCCCTAACAACAGAAAGGAGTGTGTCATAAGATGATGATATTTGCATGCAGCACATTAAGTAGTATACAGCACATTGCAGCTTAAGCCATACCAGATGTGTCACTTATCAGTTCCTTAGTGCTGGCTCTAATAAAGTGTTGTACAGAATTAAAAGAAGATGCTATGGGAAATGGAGCCAACTTACACACCTATTTTTAATGAATGGCAGCTCTTATTTCTGTTAATTAATGGATTTAATACTACCCCAATTCCAAAAAACCTGGGAGGCTGTGTAAAATAGAAATACAAGCAGAATATAGTCAGTCATTCGCAAATCCTTTTCTGACCTATGTGGCAAAAGTTCCTGCATCTCCCCGTCCAAGAAGGCAGTCGCTTCTCACACCACCGCTCTCCCGGTGCTGAAAGGACCACTGCTCTTCCCTTCAGCACCACCATTGTTGTGGAAAGCCAGAGAGCACGTGGCTCCCAGAGTGCGGCTCGCACAGCTGTAGCAAGTTAAGAGGCACCACTCTCTACCCTCCTGCAGCTTCCAGGAGGAGTATAAAAGGCGCACACTTACCACATAGCTTCCAACGAGCATATTACTAACGCATTTCCCCTCTCCCCTAGAAAACTCTGAAGACGACGCCACTATACTTTCCCCAAAACAGCTCCCACCCGGGACTCCACGCCAGCTCCGAAATAGAACATACACCTGCCTCTCGGAAGCTCCCTGAGCCTGCCAGCTTCACATTTATTTAAAAAAAAAAGTTGGGACAGGGGCATGTTTACCACTGTGTTACATCACTTTTTCTTTAACAACACTCAGCAAGCATTTAGGAACTGAGGACACTAATTGTTAAAGTTTTGAACATGAAATTCTTTCCCATTTTTGCATGATACATGACTTCAATTACTCTCCGTTGTCATATTTTGTGCTTCATAATGTGCCACATGTTTTCAATGGGAGGCAGGCAGGCCTGTTTAGCACCCACACTCTTTTACTACAAAGCCATACTGTTGTAACACATGCAGAATGTGCCTTGGCATTATCTTATTGGAATAAGCAGGGACATCCATGAAAATGAGGGCATCTGGATGCAGCGTATGTTGCTCCAAAACCTATATTTACCTTTCAGCATTAATGGTGCCTTCACAGATATGCAAATTACCCCTGCCATGTGCACTAATGCACTCCTATACCATCACAGATACTGGCTTTTGAACTTTGTGCTGGTAACAAGTGCTGGGCGGCACAGTGGTGTAATGGTTAGCACTGTCGCCTCACAGCAAGAAGATTCTGGGTTTGAGCCCAGCGGCCGGCGAGGGCCTTTCTGTGTGGAGTTTGCGTGTTCTCCCTGTGTCTGCGTGTGCTCTGGTTTCCCCTACAGTCCAAAGACATGTGGTTAGGTTAACATGAGGCAGCCTTGGGCTGAAGTGCCCTTGAACAAGGCGCCTAACCCTCAACTGCTCCCCGGGTGCTGTAGCATGGCTGCCCACTGCTCTGAGTACATGTGTGTGCTCATTGCTCATTTGTGTGTGTGTGCGCGCGTGTTCACTGCTTCAGATGGGTTAAATGCAGAGGATGAATTTCACTGTGCTTGAGTGTGCATGTGACAAATAAAGGCTTCTTCTTCTAACAATCTGGATGGTCCTTTTCCTCTTTAGCACAGAAGACACAACGTACATGATTGCCAAAAACAATCTGAAATGTGGACTTGTCAGACCACAGTACACTTTTCCACTTAGTGAGAGTCCATCTCAGATGAGCTCGAACTCAGAGAATTCAGCAGTGTTTCTGGATGGTGTTAATGTATAGCTTTTGCTTTGCATTGGTACTACACATGCAGCGACAAACTGCACTGGCCGACAGTGTTTTTTAGAAGTGTTCCCAAGCCCATGTAGTAATATCTGTTCTACAATCATGTCAGTTTTTAATTCACTGCCACCTGAGGGATGAAAAGGTCACTGGTGTTCAATGTTGGTTTTCAGCCTTGCTCCTTACACGCAGAGATTTCTCCGGATTCCCTGAATCTTTTGATGATGATATGGACTGCTGATAATAAAATCTCTAAATTCCTTACAGCTGCGTATTGAGAAACATTATTCTTAAACTGCAGGACAATTTTCCTGCACAGTTTTTCACAAAGTGGTGAACCTCGCACCATCCTTGCTTGTGAATGACTGAGCCTTTCCAGTTACCAGTTCACCTGTTTACCTGTAGAACATTCCAAACAGGTGTTTTGTGAGCATTCCACAAGTTTCCCAGTCTTTTGTTGCCCCTGTCCCGACTTTTTTTGGAACAGGTTTCAGTCATCCAATTCAGAATGAGTGTATATTTACAAAAAAAAAAAAAGAAGTTTATTAGTTTGGACATTACATGTATTGTCTTTGCATTGTATTCACTTGAATATAGGTAAAAAATTATCTGCAAACCATTGCAAATCACAGCGGCACGGTGGTGTAGTGGTTAGCGCTGTCGCCTCACAGCAAGAAGGTCCTGGGTTCGAGCCCCGTGGCCGGCGAGGGCCTTTCTGTGTGGAGTTTGCATGTTCTCCCCGTGTCCGTGTGGGTTTCCTCCGGGTGCTCCGGTTTCCCCCACAGTCCAAAGACATGCAGGTTAGGTTAACTGGTGACTCTAAATTGACCGTAGGTGTGAATGTGAGTGTGAATGGTTGTCTGTGTCTATGTGTCAGCCCTGTGATGACCTGGCGACTTGTCCAGGGTGTACCCCGCCTTTCACCCATAGTCAGCTGGGATAGGCTCCAGCTTGCCTGCGACCCTGCAGAACAGGATAAAGCGGCTACAGATAATGAGATGAGATAAGATTGCAAATCACAATATCAATACTATATTGCTGCATCACACCCAGCCCTACTCTCAATACAAATAATAAAACTGCAAAGTCCTCCATCCTAAAGACTTTGTGATGTAAAACTCAAAGAAACAGCTTTACCTGCGGTTGTTGAAAAGCACTAATGCTAGAGACTCCTTCTATAAATGCTAAATACTGTATTCTCACTGAAAACTTCACCGTGTCAACAATTAAAAAATTATAAGTTTTTTTTTATATCAGTAGATCAGTTTGAACATTTTATATCTTGTCTTTGTATCGCATTTAACTGAATATAGGCAAAGGGGGGGGGAAGGATTTGTTACATTCTGTTTTTGTTTGCATTTTACACAGCGTCCCATTGGGGTTGTACACATATTATACACATACAAAATGTCAAACTATAATATTTCTAAATGGTTGGTGCACTTACCGGTAAGTGTTGCATGTGAATTGTATTGGAAAGTTAAATACAAGTCAGTACAAACAAACAAAATTAGCATTATTTCCAAATGAGGTCATAATATTTTCAAAGAAAATCCATGTTACGAATAAAATTGCACGATTAGGCTATAAGGTGGGCGGCACGGTGGTGTAGTGGTTAGCGCTGTCGCCTCACAGCAAGAAGGTCCTGGGTTTGAGCCCCGGGGCCGGCGAGGGCCTTTCTGTGTGGAGTTTGCATGTTCTCCCCGTGTCCGCGTGGGTTTCCTCCGGGTGCTCCGGTTTCCCCCACAGTCCAAAGACATGCAGGTTAGGTTAACTGGTGACTCTAAATTGACCGTAGGTGTGAATGTGAGTGTGAATGGTTGTCTGTGTCTATGTGTCGGCCCTGTGATGACCTGGCGACTTGTCCAGGGTGTACCCCGCCTTTCGCCCATAGTCAGCTGGGATAGGCTCCAGCTTGCCTGTGACCCTGTAGAAGGATAAAGCGGCTAGAGATAATGAGATGAGATGAGATGAGGCTATAAGGTTTTGCAAGCAGAAAACAACAACAACAAAGTCGTCCACTTGAGACCACTCCATCTCAGCTCCCAACAACTAGCAATTACCTTATATTTCCTTATTTTCTAAACCTATACTTAGCAACAACTTCAGCAAATCCTCCACATTCATCATGTTGACATGCCATTACAGACTGCTGTTTCCTGTGTGTATTAATGTACGGTAATTCTGACCTTTTTTGCCATAATGTTGTGCCAATTTGTCTATTAAGAAAACATGCACATTTATTTTACAGACTAACATAAGGATACGAAAATGATCCGATCTCAGGAATAAACACCTTTTTAATCGGTCTTAAGGATAGTTTCATGTAAATTAAGGACTGACTCCAAAAGGCAGATGCTCGTTCATCAGTTGAGCTCAAATCACTTTCCAGAACAGAATAATTTATGTGTCATGCTTGAATATGTGCTCATTTCCATGCAACTGTATAAAGTAGGAATAAATATTCAAGCTGTCTTTGTTACGTGTCTCAAGGATGCAATCAAATATGCATACATCTTTAAATGTAGTTCTTGCTGACTGTAAACCTTGACAGTGAGCAATCAAGAGCTGTCGTGTCACAGATCAGTCCTGCTGCAATGCAAAAACTTATGAACCTTAAAGTCCAGCCCTTCATTTTCATTTTGTGATGTGGATTTGTGAGACTTACAACCACTCTGTTTTATCAAGCAGTCACTTAATGTAATGCTTAATTTATGCTTGAAACAGGGTGCACAGCCAAAATGGCAGAAGCGTGCAGTGCATTTCAATAAGAAGGCAGTTTCTTAGACACGCAGGTAGGACAGTATTTGAACACTTCCAAGACTTCACAAGTGTACAGTCTCAGGTATACGGTGTATATATTTATACACACACTGTCTTGGAAAAGTATTCATCCCCCTTGGTGTTTGTCCACTTGATTTACACAACATGCCTACCACTTTAAAGGTGCAAATTGTTGTTTTATTGTGACACAAACAATAATTAAGATGAAAAATCAGAAATCTGGAGTGTATAGGTATTCACTCCCTTTTGTACGGAACTCCTAAATAAGAGCTGGTCCAACCAATTCACTTCGTTAGTCACATAATTAGTTGATTAAGATCCACCTATGGGCAATCAAAGTGTCACATGATGTCTGTATAAATCAGCCTGTTCTGGAAGGACCCTGACTCTGCAACACTACTAAGCAAGCAACATGAAAACCAAGGAGCACTTCAAACAGGTCAGAGACAAAGTTGTGGAGAAGTATAGATCAGGGTTGGGTTATAAAAAAATTTCCCAAACTTTGAATATCCCAGGGAGCACCATTAAATCCATTATAGCAAAATGGAAAGAATATGGCACTATTACAAACCTGACAAGAGAAGGCTGCCCACCAAAACTCACAGGCAAGGAGGGCATTAATCAGAGCTGCAAAAAAGACACCAACGATAAAACTGAAGGAGCTGCAAAGATCCACAGCAAAGATGGGAGTATCTGTCCATAGGACCACTTTAAGCCGTAAATTCCACAGAGTGGAGCTTTGCCAGACAAAAAGAAAACACATTTGGAGTTTGCCCAACAGCATGTGGCAGACTCCCCAAACACATGGAAGAAGATTCTCTGGTCAGATGAGACTAAAATTGATCTTTTTGGCCATCATGGGAAATGCCATGCGTGGCGCAAACCCAACACCCTGAGAACACCATCCCTACAGTGAAGCATGGTGGTGGCAGCATCATGCTGTGGGGATGTTTTTCATCTGCAGGGACAGGAAAGCTGGTCAGAACTGAAGGAAAGATGGATGGCACGAAATACAGGGCAATTCTGGAGAGAAACCTGTTTGAGTCAGCCAGAGGTTTGAGACTGGGATCGAAGTTTTATGTTCCAGCAGGACAATGGAGTGGTTTAAAGGGCCCATGGCATGGTGGTTTGTTGATGCTTTAAACGGGCTCGTGGAGGCTTCCAGATGTTATATCTGCAGCCTTTCTCAAAATGAACCCTCGGCACGTAGATATAGCCTCCTGGGAGAAAGCCCCATTTCAGCGCTTTTCCCAGTGCGTCGTTTTGCTAATGAGAAGCAGGAGGCGGGGAAGGGTAGACGGTGGGGGCGTGCCATGGGGGGAGGGGCTGCCATTTGCCTCCCAAGCCGGCTGAGAGCGCTCCTCGTCGGGCACGGCCAGGCGGGCGAATGCCCTGGTCCGTCCGCCCTGTCTAAAAAAATGGTACAACTCGAGCCCATGGTAAAACTGGGACTTTGTCATTTTTTCCCGCCTGAGGCCCATGGTAAAACTGAGCAGTGGGACTTTGTCATTTTTTTCCGCATGAGACCCATGGTAAAACTGCACTTCCAGGAGGGGCTGCCGTCTGCCTCCCAAGCCGGCCGAGAGCGCTCCTCGTCGGGCACGGCCAGGCGGGCGAATGCCCTGGTCCGTCCGCCCTGTCTAAAAAAATGGTACAACTCGAGCCCATGTACCTGGCTAACTGCAGGAAGCGGTTAGCTGCACAGCTAATGTAGCCATTGCTAGGCTAACGCACTGATTTTAAAACACGGCAAAACGACCAGTTATACACTTACTTGTTCGGTGTTTGTTGCTGATGCGGCAGGGATGCTTGGCACAGACCCAGGCTTCAGTGACAGCTGATGTGCAAAACCTGCCCTACTGTCCCAAGTTGTGGAAACATTCATCAGGAAAATGCTTCTGACAAACATACACCGTCTTAGGTAGACTCGACGGCGTATTATTGAAGTAAATAAAATTAAGCCACTGCGTCTTCAGGGGCTCTCCCGTCGGCAGTAAAAACAGACTCCTTTCTGTGTTGTCACATCCATGTACAGCGCAAAATGTAGTCATGTGTTCTGCGCATGTGCAGTAGGCTTCGCGCATGCGCAGTAGGCTTGGTAGGACAAACAGCAACTTTTGAGTTGGGCGGGCAATCCATACAGTGGGTGGGAATCCAGAGGGGGGGCGTGGGGATCATCTCCCTTGCTGACGTAGGCAAGGGAAGAGTTTATCAACGCGCCGTTTTGACGTGCCATTCTCAAATGGTTGGCATAGTTTGGTTTACACATTATGAAATTTCTAGCCACTGGGGTGACTTAAGAAGGTCAGAGGAACTCATTTTAACGTTAAAAAACCTCAGAAAGTGAAAATTTCATGCCATGGGACCTTTAAAGGGAAACATTTAAATGTCTTGGAATGGCCCGATCAAAGCCCAGACCTCAATCCAATTGAGAATCTGTGGCATAACTTGAAGATTGCTGTACACCAACGCATCCCATCTAACTTGAAGGAGTTGGAGCCGTTTTGCCTTGAGGAATGGGAAAAAATCCCAGTGGTTGATGTGCTAAGCTAATAGAGACATACCCCAAGAGACCTGCAGCTGTAATTGCAGCAAAAGGTGGATCTACAAAGTATTGACTTTGGGGGGGTGTTTACTGGGAAATAAACCACTTGTATTTTTCATGCGAAAACCGTGACATGAATCTCTATTATGTCACTTGCGAGGAAATCAGTGAATTGTTTCGATAAATTTGGGTACTCCTTTTTATTGTATAGACACATTCACAAACAAAGAATATGCTGGCTTAAAGATATGTCGTTTATGTTCTTGTGTTGAAAAGCTCACATTTTTCATACAAAATACATCGCAGATCTGAGTGACATCCTTTTAGATGTTTCACTCCAATGGCGTCACTCCCGTTGTTTTCTTGGTGACTAGATGCTCATTGTCAAAATGGCAAACTGGTTCAAAATTAAAATTCCTTTGATTAACTTGCGGGTTCTTTTGGTTTTTTTTTTTTTTGGATGTGTCCGTATAATATAAAGAACATTACACGGTGGCGTGAGGATATGCAGTTTATCTTTTCATGCTGAAAAATATTTCACTCATTTGCTTCACTCACTCGTGAAATATGTTCACCACTCGAAGATAAACTTCATATCTTTGCACTACCATGGAATGTCCTTTATATATTTTACTCCAACCTTTAAAAATGTGGGTAAGTAAGTATTGTTGGTTATTAAGAAAACAAAAAAAAAAGTTTTGTTTTTTTTTCCCCTTGTTTGTTTTAATTTAACAAAAGGAATATTTAATTTGATCATTTTTTTTGTTTTGTTTTTTTCAAAACTACTGCGGGAAAATCGACTCATGAATGGAATCGAATCATGATGATTTTTTTTTTTTTTGCCACATAATTCCATACATGTTCTTTATGCTATTTCATAGTTTTGATTTCTTCAGTATTGTTCTACAGTGTAGAAAATAGTCCGAAAACATAAAAACCTATGAACAAGTAGGCGTGTCCAGACTTTTAACTGGTACTGTACAAATAAAATGACTAGCATCATTACAAATCTCCAGTTGCACTCTTTCTTGTGATATGTGATCTATGCACTGACAAGTTCATTAGTAATTCAAATAAGAGTAATAGGTGTGGAGATGGACGCTGAGCTGTACGCAGATTGTGACGGTGATTAAATCTGATGTAAATTCAAACTTATTTTTCTCACCAATATTTCATCGTGGGTGGCACGGTGGTGTAGTGGTTAGCACTGTCGCCTCACAGCGAGAAGGTCTGGGTTCGAGCCCCGTGGCTGGCGAGGGCCTTTCTGTGCGGAGTTTGCATGTTCTCCCCGTGTCCGCGTGGGTTTCCTCCGGGTGCTCCGGTTTCCCCCACAGTCCAAAGACATGCAGGTTAGGTTAACTGGTGACTCTAAATTGACCGTAGGTGTGAATGTGAGTGTGAATGGTTGTCTGTGTCTGTGTGTCAGCCCTGTGATGACCTGGCGACTTGTCCAGGGTGTACCCCGCCTCTCGCCCGTAGTCAGCTGGGATAGGCTCCAGCTTGCCTGCGACCCTGTAGAACAGGATAAAGCGGCTACAGATAATGAGATGAGATGAGATATTTCATCGCATAGACAAGTAACTAGGATCTTTGGAAAGGACAAGTCATGCTGTTTCATGTAATATGGGATCCACATCACTGCAATTAAAACTCCGTGAGCAATTCAGCCAAGATAACAAAACATTTATAATAATAGTAACAATAACAATATCAAACTAAAAGTCAAGAAAGACTTGGGTATGAACTGTTTTTGGGCAGTGCAGATATTTCGTGTATCCATATGGACCATCCAGAGCTACAGAAGGTGAGTCACGAGTGCAGAAGCTCTGAGCAGAGGTAGAGCATCAGCATGAAGGGCATCATTGCCTTTGGAGGTTTACTCACCCACAGTGTCGTGAAAATCTTAACTGGTTGACAAATTTGTCTCATTTCTACCACAAAACCACCCACCACCACATCTTGCATAAGTCTGATGTAAGAATTTCAGCTGTTATGGAAACAGAGACTGACCTCACAGCACACTCCATTCGAGACGAACGTCAGAAAGCTCACTGTTGTGTGTGTGTGTGTGTGTGTGTGTGTGTGTGTGTGTGTGTGTGTGTGTGTAGGAGGGGATGGGGTCCTCACAAGGATTACAATACAGAGAGGAAGGGAAGAAGGGAAGGAAGAAAGAAATTAAAGAATTGGAGAAGGAATGAAGGAATAAGGAAGGTGGTAGTAAAGGAAAGAAAGAAAGAAAGAAAGAAAGAAAGAAAGAAAGAAAGAAAGAAAGAAAGAAAGAAAGAAAGAAAGAAGTGTGTGTGTGTGTGTGTGTGTGTGTGTGTGTGTGTGTGTGTGTGTGTGTGTAAAAAAGACTGGACAACAAATAGGCATCGCCTGCTCTGTTGGCTGTTAACACATCACAGTCTCACACAAGGCTGATTTAAAGGAAGCTGAATCTTTCATTAGGTTGTTTATCTCTCTCTCTCTCTCTCTCTCTCTCACACACACACACACACACACACACACACACACACACACAATTCTTTACTCTGTCTAGATCACACAGAGCAAGAAAATCAGTCACTCAACTGGATAAAAACACCTTAGTGGAGGAAACAGGACTTTTTGCACGCACGCACACACACACACACACACACACACACACACACACACACACACACACCAGGTGTCACCAAACCCTTTTTCATTCAAGAAACAAATGAGTCACATATATGTCCAAAACAAGGACACATTTGATAGCAGCATGCCATCACAGCAGATGTAATAGCTTCTGCTACACATCCATATCACATCTGTAAGATTCAGCGTCTCTCTCTCTCTCTATTTTTTGTGTGTGTGTGTGTGTGTGTGTGTGTGTGTGTATTGGATACCCAAGTCTAGCAGCACGGTTAAATTAGCTACACTCATATAAAATAAACAGCTTGTCTTAATTGCGTCGAGGCGCGGCAGAATAATGTGGGCACGCTTGTCAACAAGGCATGCACAATGACTCCGGTGCCTTCCTGGCTTCCTTTCCACAGCTAATGGCAGGAGATTTCCACTGAATGTAAATTCAGTTAACTCATCTCAGCTCACTCCGATGACTCAATAAATGCCTCAACGAATTACACCTCTCCATCTGGGGGACAAGCAAACGGACACAGAGAGAACCTCACTGCTCATCTCCACTGAATCAGACACAATTACAGCCACCTTTTAAGATTTGCTGATTCAATTCAGGGCGGCACGGTGGTATAGTGGTTAGCGCTGTCGCCTCACAGCAAGAAAGTCCGGGTTCGAGCCCCGTGGCCGGCGAGGGCCTTTCTGTGTGGAGTTTGCATGTTCTCCCCGTGTCCGCGTGGGTTTCCTCCGGGTGCTCCGGTTTCCCCCACAGTCCAAAGACATGCAGGTTAGGTTAACTGGTGACTCTAAATTGACCGTAGGTGTGAATGTGAGTGTGAATGGTTGTCTGTGTCTATGTGTCAGCCCTGTGATGACCTGGCGACTTGTCCAGGGTGTACCCCGCCTTTCGCCCATAGTCAGCTGGGATAGGCTCCAGCTTGCCTGCGACCCTGTAGAACAGGATAAAGCGGCTACAGATAATGAGATGAGATGATTCAATTCAATCTCACGCTGCAGTGCTTCAGCATGTCTGTTAGTTTTTATACGTTTGCTGTATATTGAAATCAAAAAGTAAAGACCTTGTCCTTTTCTCTGTGTATTTCTCTTTAACATGCCTGTCACATGCACACTCACTGCAAACAAACAGATGATTCATTAACAGACGAATGGATTTTCAGGAAAACAATTTGTCTAGTCTGGTGCTATTGAGATCTTTTAACCTCCCCACACACACACGCACACACTCTGTATAGCATTGGCTCAGAGAGTCTCAGGTTCATCCAATAGAAAGCATTGGATTGTGTTCCTTAGTGGCCAGTGGCCCAGTGGGCAAAGGAACACACACACTGCTTGGCATCTGCCACTGGCACATGAGAAGGTTGGGCGGGGTGTGGGTGTGTGTGGGTGTGGGTGTGTGTGTGTGTGTGGGGGGGGTCAGAGAGGGCCTGATATGAAAGGAATCCTGCACTGAGTAAATGAAAGTGTGAAAATACATCTCTGTGTGTGTGTGTGTGTCTAAGTCAGTAAGGAAGGAAGGAAGGAAGGAAGGAAGGAAGGAAGTATTTGACTAGTGGGAAAAAGTCTAAGTGTACAAGAGTTATTAATCAGATTTTGGAAGGATAGAGGGAGAGAGAATGTGGGAAGGAGAGAAGGAGGGAGAGAAGGAGAGAGAAGGAGTAAAAGAAAAAGGAAAAAAGAAAGAAAGAAAAAGGCAGGAAGGAAGGAAAAGATGAGATGAGATGAAATTAGGAAAAATCAAGTCAAGTTTATTTGTATAGCACTTTTAACAAGACATTATACATGCAAGATCAAAAATGTACATACACCCACTTACATCATTAACCCATTGCTGCTGAAAGTTCCCAAATATCTTTTAACTTGCCAAGGCTTCGTAACTTCCTGTTAGTTATCGTGATTGACTACAGCTAGTAGCTTCTCTGTGCTAACAACATAAAAAAAGTGTTTGTTCGACAGCACTCACTGGATTGACCAACACGCAGTACAATGGGAAAGTCCAAGGAACTCAGTGCAGATCTGCGAAAGTAAAGTTTATTTGTATAGCGCTTTTCAAGTCAAGTCAAGTTTATTTCTATAGCGCTTTTAACAACAGACATTGTTGCAAAGCAGCTTTACAGAATTTGAATGACTTTAAACATGAGCTAATTTTATCCCTGATCTATCTCCAATGAGCAAGCCTGTGGCGACGGTGGCAAGGAAAAACTCCCTCAGACGACATCAGGAAGAAACCTCGAGAAGAGCCTGATTCAAAAGGGAACCCGTCCTCATCTGGGTGATAACAGACAAGGTGACTATAACATTAACAGTTTTAACATGAAGACAGTTTCGTTGATGTTATAACTCTTCATTGATGGAAACTTGAGTGCAAAACTGTTCATGACAACCGCAGTCCTAAAGTTAGCAAGTCAACTGTAGTCCTCAGCCATAAAAGCATTACTATAAGTGTCCAGAGCGTCTTCCAAGTGTGACTTTCAACTGTTCAACTTTTCTCATCACATCCGTCCTCCACAGGAGTGATGTGATGAGACTCCGACCAGACGTAGGGCATCAGGATGGATCAGGCAGGTCCGAGGAGCAGAAGAGGTCAGCATCTCGAGCTCAGGATTGACATTGTCACCAAGCAGCTTTACAGAAAATTAAAGACTTTAAACAAGAGCTCATTTTATCCCTAATTTATCCGGATTGAGCAAGCCTGAGGCGACGGTGGCAAGGAAAAACTCCCTCAAACGACATGAAGACGCAACCTTGAGAGGAACCAGACTCAAAAGGGAACCCATCCTCATCTGGGTGATAACAGATAGCATAATTATAAATAACTCGCTTCTATAACTGTGTCCTATATAGTCACAAAGTATAACCAGGAAATTCATTATAGTTTGAACATGAAGTCTGTTTTGTTGAAGTTATCAACTGTTCATTGATGGAAACTTGAGTGCAAAACCGTTCATGACGACTGCAGTCCTAAAGTTAGCAAGTCAATTGTAGTCCTCAGCCTGAAAACTGCTGATTGAATAATAATTGTATCAGGATGCTTGTCCACATACCCTGTGTCTGAAATCATTCACTTGTTCACTACTCCCTATATAGGGAATTACTATATACAGAACTATATAGTGAGCTCTTTGGTAAAGTGATAAAACCCTTTCGGACACTAGTCCGTCACGCTGGCATTTACATCACTACTGTCACACAATTAAAACGTTCAAGATCGCTTGGCTGGTGGGTTTTCAAAATAATAAATACATATTATACTGACCGTATTTCCCCATATTAATCAATACAAAGTACCTGCATCTTTCAGTTTTGCTTTTGTTTTTTAAATCAAGGCTGAATACTTTCTTCTTTGCCGCTGCCTTTTATTTAATCAAATTTGAGACTTTTAATTTGATTTCTTTCAGCGCGACTGCAATGCATGATGGGATATATTGCTTTGATTAATGATCATCAGTCGTACACTACTTTTCTTGATGCATTGTGGGATACTTTGAGTGCACTATATAGGGTGTAAATAATTCTCACTAAGCACTACAAAATGGCGTCTCCACTATGTAGTGCCCTAGATAGTGAATAGGGAGTGATTTTGGACACAGGGATAGTATTTTAATCTTTTTTTTTCCCCCAAGCGTCAACTGTTCCCAAAGTGGAGAGTGTGTATGCCTTTTTTTTCACAGCGCTCATCTGTTTTTATGCAGTCACTCTGAGTGCTTAGAGTTGGACATCTCTGAACTTTTCACAAAGGCCCTGGTATCGTCACTGCCACACCTTTTCAGGCAACCAATTATACGGCAGTTAGTGTTGATGTAGCGAAGCAAGAGAAGAGTCACCTTATCCTGCCTTGAACCCAGGTCTACAGGGTACCAAACCTGCACCCTGACCACAACACCAAAGAGCCAGGCTATGGCAGTCAGAGCACATACTTAACTGCAGTGATGGGCACTCCGTCACACTGCCCTCCCCTTTGGGAGGCGCACCCATGTGCTTCTCTCTCTCTCACACACACACACACACCTCTCCGATAGCCTCCCGGCAAGCCATCCCACTTTTGACACCATCTGTAGCGAAGTGAGAGAATGAACCCAGGTCTACAGGGTACCAAACCTGCACCCTGACCACAACACCACAGAGCCAGGCTCATTGGTATGGCAGTCAGAGCATATACTCAACTGTAGTGATGGGCACTCCGTCACAGTTGACATGTTTCAAAATATTGGTTGTCATAGAAATAAAACTGATGCGCAGCAGGGGAGTACTTTTTTTGACGAAGTACTGGGATGAAGTGCTTCCCAGCGTCCTGCTAGCACTTTTCTGACAGGAAAAAAAAAAAACGCTATATGGACGCACGACCTTAGTGTGCATGTGAATACATTAGTAATGGAACTGCTATATTCCGTGTGTGTGTGTGTGTGTGTGTCAGAAGGTCACAGGGACTAAATTACCAGTAAGATTAGCAACAGTGAGAGCACAGCAGCAGCACTACATCAACACTCCACTCTTGAGTCTCTCCGAGAGCACAAGCTCATTCTCTCTTCATACAGAGAGTAAGGAGCGCTTCCAATCCCATTCCTCTCATCTGCTCCACTTCCTCCCTTTAAAGTCCATTCTTCCTTTCTTCAAAGTGAAAGAGACTCTCCTTTATTTGTGTCATGCAGAGCAGGAGCAATAACGCTGTTTAGCTGTTTACACTGAATTAACAAGCGCACTTATTCCATTTTAGAAATCTGCCGTAAATGTTCAGAACTGCACACAGATGCAAACTAATTCTCCAACCTGAACCTTGACAGATCTGCATTCAAGACACAAACACTCCCAGGTTTAATGTGCATTCAGGCAAATAACCTCATCTCATCATCATCTGTAGCCGCTTTATCCTGTTCTACAGGGTCGCAGGCAAGCTGGAGCCTATCCCAGCTGACTACGGGCGAAAGGCGGGGTACACCCTGGACAAGTCGCCAGGTCATCACAGGGCTGACACACAGACAACCATTCACACTCACATTCACACCTACGGTCAATTTAGAGTCACCAGTTAACCTAACCTGCATGTCTTTGGACTGTGGGGGAAACCGGAGCACCCGGAGGAAACCCACGCGGACACGGGGAGAACATGCAAACTCAGCACAGAAAGGCCCTCGCCGGCCACGGGGCTCGAACCCAGGACCTTCTTGCTGTGAGGCAACAGCGCTAACCACTACACCACCGTGCCGCCCCAGGCAAATAACCATCCACTAAATTCTTGGGTTCCACGTGACGTCACATCCGCCTCACTACAACCCCTGGCAAAAAGTATGGAATCACCAGTCTTGGATGAGCACTCATTCAGACGTTTTATTCTGTAGAACAAACTGAGATCACAAACATGATACAATAATAAAGTCATTCCAAAGTGCAACTTCTTGGCCTTCAGAAACACTAAAATAAACGAAGAAAATACATTGTGAGAGTCAGCAAATGTTACTTTTATAGATGTTTGGGGATGATGAAATAATTTTCCAAGATGACAATGCATCGTGCCATAGAGCAAAAACTATGAAAGCATTCCTTGGTGAAAGACACATCCAGTCAATGTCATGGCCTGCAAATAGTCCAGATCTCAACCCAATAGAAAACTTGTGGTGGAAATTGAAAAAAAAATGGTCCACGACAAGGCTCCGGCCTGCAAAGCTGATCTGGCAACTGCAATCAAAGGTGGGGTTTACATTAGACCGTATCAGCGGATCATCAGATTAACGTTTTTAAAACGATTAGTGTGCACACAGCAACGCCAATACACGATTCGCGTGCACACAGCAACGCCAATACACGGATATGCTCGGCTCCGCAGGCATCCTGCTCTCCAAATCACTCCGCCCTGAACAGCGAGTGCCCTCTGGAGGGTGCGCACTCCGGCCCTGCGCAGCTCACAGAGCACGCGAGTGGAGTGCACGAGCAGTGATTCGGGACTGAGCCGCTGTGTGTGTGTGATCCCAGTGCATGTCGGGCATGCGCGTCACTTACCACTTGCAAGTGGAAGGACGGCAAGCCTAAAGACAATCATAACTACACAATGGGCAGTATTTGCATCAGTATTTGCAGTATTTTCATACTTTTATACTCTGTAATGAAAGGTGATACAAGGCGGAAGTCCGCGCCGTTTTTCAGCAGTCGCGTCACATGACCAACGCCAGCGAATCAGGAAGGTGGATGTCACAGTGACGTTGTCCAATGACGACGCCAGCTAGAGCTCAGCACAGCGTATCCACGTATCTCAATGTTTACACAGCACCGGACCAGACACGATCTGGATTGAATACGTGGACCCTGGCGGATTCCCGTTTCCCGGCGTTTTAATGTAAACGGACAGTGCATCCGCGAAGAAAACGAGACAGATACGGTCTAATGTAAACTTGGCCAAAGAGAGTTGGCACCAGATTGATGAAGAATACTGTTTGTCACTCATCAAGTCCATGCCTAAGAGACTGCAAGCCGTTATAAAAGCCAGAGGTGGTGCAACTAAGTACTACACTGAGTGCAGAATTATTAGGCAAGTTGTATTTTTGAGGATTAGTTTTATTATTGAACAACAACTATGTTCTCAATCAACCAAAAAGACTCATAAATATCAAAGCTGAATATGTATGGAAGTTAGAGTGGGGCGTTTTTAGTTTTGGCCATTTTAGGAGAATATGTATGTGTTCAGGTAACTTTCACTGTGCAGAATTATTAGGCAACTTAATAAAAACCAAATATGTAGCCATTTCACTTATTTATTTTCACCAGGTACACTGATATGACAACTCCAGATTTGCAAATAAACATATCTGACATTCAAACACAAAACAAATCAGTGACCAATATAGCCACCGTTCTTCATGAGGACACTCAAAAGCCTTCCATCCATAGATTCTGTCAATTTCTTTATCTGTTCACGACCAACATTGTGTGCAGCAGCAACCACGGCCTCCCAGACGCTGTTCAGAGAGGTGTACTGTTTTCCCTCTTTGTAGACCTCACGTTTTATAATGGACCACAGGTTCTCTATGGGGTTTAGGTCAGGTGAACAAGGGGGCCGTGTCATTATTTTTTCACCTTTCAGACCTTTACTGGCTAGCCACGCAGTGGAGTATTTGGACGAATGAGATGGAGCATTATCCTGCATGAAAATCATGTTCTTCTTGAAAGATGCTGACTTTTTCCTATACCACTGCTTGAAGAAGGTTTCTTCCAGGAACTGGCAGTAGGTCTGGGAGTTGAGTTTGAGTCCATCCTCAACTCGAAAAGGTCCAACAAGCTCGTCTTTGATGATACCAGCCCATAGCAGTACTCCACCTCCACCTTGCTGGCGTCTGAGTGGAGCTCTGTGCCCATTACTGATCCAGCCACAGGCCCATCCATCTGGCCCATCAAGAGTCACTCTCATCTCATCAGACCACAGCACCTTAGAAAAATCAGTCTTAAGATATTTCTTGGCCCAGTCTTGACGTTTTATCTTGTGTGCCTTACTCAGTGGTGGTCATTTTTCAGCCTTCCTTACCTTGGCCATGTCCCTCAGTATTGCACACCTTGTACTCTTTGACACTCCAGGAATGTTGCAACTCTGGAATACGGCAGAACTGGATGCTAATGGCTGCTTGTTAGCTTCACGCTTGATTTTCCGCAGATCATGTGCAGTTATTTTGCGCCTTTTTTTTTCCACACGTTTCTTTCGACCCTGTTGACTATTTGCAATGAAACGCTTGATTGTTCGGTGATCACGTTTCAACATCTTCGCAATTTCAAGAGTGCTGCATCCGTCCGCAAGACATCTCACAATTTTAGACTTTTCAAAGTCTGTCGGATCTCTCTTCTGACCCATTTTGCCAGAGGAAAAGAGGTTGCCTAATAATTATGCACACCTGATATAGGGTGTTGATGTCATTAGACCACACCCCCTCTCATTACACAGATGCACAGCACCTGATATACTTAATTGGTAGTAGGCTTTCAAGCCTAAACAGCTTGGAGTGGGACAACATGCATTAAAAGGATGTTGTGGTCAAAATACTCACTTGCCTAATAATTCTGCACTCAGTGTAGTGATGTGTTTTGAATGTTCTTTTGTTTGTCTGTTTTTCATGATTCCATATTTTTTTCCTCAGAATTGAGTGATTCCATATTTTTTTCCCTGTGCTTGGTCTATAAAAGTAACATTTACTGACTTCCACAATGCTTTTTCTTCATTTCTTTTAGTGTTTCTGAAGGCCAAGAAGGTGCACTTTGGAATGACTTTATTATCGTATCATGTTTGTGATCTCAGTTTGTTCTACAGAATAAAACGTGTGAATGAGTACGGAGAAGGTGCACTGCTCGCATGAAAAATGCCTTACGCTTGCGTTGTTTTAGGTTGTTCGAATCGATCAAACCCTGAAACTGATAAAAGTTTCTTCAGGGTTCTTCGTGAACTAATAAAAAAGGGTGAACGAACACAGGATTTCACAAAAAGACGTCGAGAAAGGTGGCTTTCGAACCTCTCGCTGAAATCGAAGGGAGCCGAGTCGAAGCATGCTTGAGTTTGCAGTGATCACTTGGTGAAAGGTTTGTATCTCCCTCTCAGCTATGGCCTTCGTGTTTTCCAAGTACTTTTCTTGCTGTGTGTCATTATTTTATGTTACTTTTTTTTTTAAAGTCAGGAAGCGCTAAAGTCCCCAGCTGTTTCTTTTGTTTACTCCTCACTCGATGGCTGCCATACTGAAAACAATGCGTGTCTTGCTTTCTTTAACAGGGTGTCCTAGCGGTCTTTTCAACGAGACTTTCAGCAAGTGCACGCGATCAAAACAACCATGAATAATAAAGTCCATATGCATGAAGGTCGCGACAAAATTCTTACCCGACCATACAGTTACCATGCGCCGTGATCACTTCTCCGTCTTGTTTAACTAAGCTCCAGGTCTTTAAAGGGGTTTCTGATGATCTTTGTGAACAGGGGCGCAGATAGGATTTTTGAACTGGGGGGACTGAGCTGTCAGCAAATGATTCCATTTTGTGTAAATGCATTTATATATATATATATATATATATATATATATATATATATATATATATATATATATATATATATATATAAAATGGTGTGTGTGTGTACTGAAGCTTCAATATACATTCGAATTGTGAGTTTTCTAACTGAATGAACATTGGTAGACAAAGGCCTACCTGGTCAACATTGCTCGGTTTTTGAAAAAACGCTGTAATTGTTTTTTGTTTTTTCATTGTTGACCCCACCAGGGATTGCCTGCAGGCCAGGAGGACAATGTTAACATCTTGAATCTCATAATTTCAGTTAACAGTTGCTGCTTACTAAAATAACATTATACATAAAAATAACAACATTAAAAGATATTCACCTACAGCCTAGAATGCTGTTATTTTACATTTAGCCTACTTCAGGTAAGTCCAAATTCCTTCTTATTATTATCAGACTAGCTACTCAACATTACAAAACAAGTATTTGTCACATCTGGGAAAGGCAACAGGCACAGGATATTTACATCTTTTGGTTCTTGAAACAAACGCTGTGATTTTTTCCCCCTCTTCTCTGGCTTAATGTGGCAGAAAGATCACCAGCTCGGTCATTAGACAGTTGTTTATGATCACTATGGTTACCGCGACAGGTAAAGTCCCCAGCTCCCCTTAGGACCCCGGGGTTGAGATGGTGCGTTACATTTACACTGGAAGTCGGAACTTGGAGCTCCGAGCAACATAACCTCAGAACTGAGCGCTTCCCAGTTTAAAAACTGGGACATCATGGAACATGGAATTCGAAAAAAATGGCCAGTTAATGAAATGAAACGAAAACCCCAACGTTTATGCTGGATTTCAATGCTTTTCCGACTTCAAACTTCCAACTTACGAGTAGAACTGAACGCACCATTAGTCGCAGCAGAAACACCGCTGCTATCAAATGGATGAGCTGTGCAGTGTTATTAACCGAGAATTACGTGGAAAATGAACACCTTGCTTTCCCAACTCTGCAAGGATCTGCTCCAGCCTACACCGATTCAAGAAGGGGAAAATGTGGATTGATCACTGACAAGGCTGCTGCTGCTGCCATTTCAACTTTGTGCTGCAGTGTAAGTTAGTCTAACTAACGGAACGTTAATCCTCACTTTTTCTACCTATGTGTGGCGCCTTACGTAGGGACGGTGGGTGGGGGGGACAGATGGGGGTCACTATAAATCTGGGGGGACATGTCCCCCCCGTCCCCTGTGCTATCTGCGCCCTTGTTTGTGAATGATTTACCTGAGAGGTAAGAGCCAACACAAGTGAGAATCAAGCCAACTGTTCTTTGTTGACACTTCAACTTGCAGCGCTTCGTTGTAAAGATGAGAACGAAAAGCTTAAAAAAACAGACTAACACGGGCAAAAACAATACAGGATTCATTCGGCAGTGACTTGACACCGAGGTCCTTCACCCAGCCACATACAAAAAAGTTGTAAGCCTCCATACTCTTCCACGCTTTCATCTGTTTTGCGGTGTAGAAGGACGTCTGCAACACCAGATAGTTCGAGATGTCGGGGAACTCGACTGAAGGGTAGTTTTCAAGATCGTATGACAAATCCTTCTTTCCCAGACTGTAGGGGTCGATTCCATTGCACACGGCAATCTTCTGAATATATCTAAAGCCAGCAGTGGCTTCTAGATTACGAGCGTACTCTGATAAGTTATCGCTAGTTGTTTGCACTACGGCAGCCGTTTTGGTTTGCTAGACCACCAGCTGTTTTACCGGAAGTGAAATCGCTAAGAAAAGTCACATGACTGAAACCCAAGAATATAGCGTGCCAGTCAAAAGTGTGGACGTACAGTATATTACTATGAATGAGTGTGTCGAAACTTTAACTGTATAATTCCTTATCCTTGAGCCTCCACTCCCAGCTGTGTTTTCAAGAGCAACATGATTTCAGTAGAAAGCCTGGCTGAGAAACATCTAGCTGTAAGTTCAGACTCTGTTGCTCCATTAAAGCCGACTGTGCTGTTGAAAAGTATTGATAAATTTTCTATAACTGCAGCTCTGACTGAAGTTTAAGCTGCAAGACAAATCACAGGCTCATTAATATTAATGTATTCGTTCTAATATTATACATTATTTAATGCATTCTTGTTTCTGTAGGAACAGCTCATTCAATTTGTATGGCGTTCACAGTGCCATGTAATCTATGACTAATTATAAACAAATTTAAAAATATATATATATGTTTTCTGCTGTTGTTGTGATTGTTGTCATGAGCTGCATTTCGTGGTATGCAAAACAGACCATTCAGAAGGTTTGAAGACGCTGAGAGGTAGTGTTGTGGTACTCGAGACTGGTCTCAAGACCACTTTCTGAAGGTCTTGGTCTCGTCTTGGAATTGACCACATTTTTACTCGGTCTTGTCTTGGTCTCAGACATAGAGGACTCAGGATTTTATTTCAAGAACGGTCAAGACCACAACTGTGGGAATTTCACTAAAATTGCCTGTACATTGTCTGATTTATTTGTTAACATCGTTACTGTGATTGGATGCAAAATTTGCTGCTTCGAATGCGACCAATAACGTGACTCATTGCCAATTTGAAGTTTTTCTTCCTGTTAATGGCAGTCACCCCTCGCCACACCTTCACACACACACTGGTCTGATCCTGGTCTTGACTCAGTCTCATCCTGCCTTGGTCTTGGGCTTAACTTGATCTCAACCCCTCAAAGTCTTGGTCTTGACATACTTTGGTCTTGACTACAACACTAACAAGAGGTTTTTGAAATCCAAATAGTAAATATTATAGGAAATCAGTAAAGGCAGGGATCACATGGGGGGGGGGGGAGGCAGTGGCACAGCGCAATGCAACACTCAGACCATAATAATTCATTGCTATAAATGGTCTTCTTGTCATTTCAGATGCCCCGTCACTATCAGAATGGTACCGCTTTGATTGGTCAAAATGTCTGAAATATTCCTCAGATACATTAAATTACCACTGATGAGCATTGCATTACGCTCAAAGTTGAATCGAGTTTAATTGGAACCAACGCGCAGCTCCACCGTCACTAGCATAACGCTAGCAGTGGTAATCGTTCTACTGCTGACCATAGCAAACCGTAGAAAATCTGGTCCATGTAAACCCCTCCTTAGTGTTAATGCCCAATAACAGTCTAGAATAGTACCGACTACAAGTATGTGACGTGAGATAAAGCTAGTTTGTTTAGTTGGTCACAGACATTGAATAACAATGCTGAATTGCCATGTAGTGTTTATTTCATTTGACATGTAGCGTTCATTTCTGAGGACATGCACAAAAGATGCTCCAAATGACTGGAGAGCATGCATGGCAGCCATCTTGCATACTTACGCTACGTTCACACTGCAAGGCTTAATGCTCAATTCCGATTTTTTTGTGAGGTCGTTCACATTAACAAATATATGCGACTTGTATGTGATCCTCAGTATGAACGAAAAGCGACCTAAAAGTGTTCCGCATGCGCATTGCAGGATACGACGACGTCACACGCAGTGAGCATGGCCAGTGTTTACGGAAGTAAAACCACCCGGTTGCGGTATGACCCATCCAATCTAGCTTGAATAGCTGTATCCCCCCAAATGGAAATCAGCTCCCTAACCTCTGCGTCCTTCCATTGAGAAGATTCAGAACCTTCACAGCCCGAAGCGTCCCTCGCATTGATGTCATGCGCAGGGGCGCAGATACGTTTTTTGAACTGGGGGGGACAAAGCTGCCAGCAAACCAACCCCAACCCCGATATGCCTGTCAAACTTGTTGTTAGTAACCATAGCAACCAAGCTCGAGCTCGCAACCTGTGCAGTCTGCGCAGCTCAACCAACCGAATATCAGTCTTTGTTTTGTTTTATGTGAGTTGTTGCAACTATGTATGTACTGCTGTGCACCTCAATAAACCGAATGGTAATTAGTCTTTTGATTTTTCCGTGAGGTTTGCCTTATGCAAAGAAAGACAGCATAGACGTTTTTTCCTCCCTATAAGTGGGGGGGACCGAACGAGGTGAATTTAAATCTGCGCCCGTGATTATGCGCCATGTTGTTATAACTTTTTTGAGAGACCCGCCGCCTACTTCAGCGCAGAATAGTGACGTTTGTGGCTTGTTGATGACGTGTAAGTCGGATGAATGCGACCTGGCGGTTCAGACTGAAGTCGCATATGAAAAGAGCGGATAGGAATCGGAATTAGGACCACATATCCAAATGGCCTGGGTCGGATTTGAAAAAATCGGATCTGTGTCGTTCATATTGTCAATAAAAGATCGGATACAGGTCACATATGGGCGAAAAGATCGGATTTGAGTCACTTCAGCCTGCAGTGTGAACGTAGCCTTAGTTAAAACAAAGTATGTCTCCATCTATGTATGTATTGTATGGGGCCACCAAGTCGATGACTTATAATAAATAAATAACATATTTGTTTGACAAATATAAGTATAGAATTATTGATATTACTTCTGTAAGATGATGTTTATTAAAACTTTTATGGAAGGAGTCTCCAGTGTCAGCACATTCCTGACATGGGAAAGTCTTCAGGACAGAGAACAAACAGCATTTCTTTTCTTATATCCTCTTTCTTCAAGAGAAAGAAAAAAATGCTGGCAAGAAAATGACTGTTTATACAAAGCCTCTCATCTCATTATCTCTAGCCGCTTTATCCTGTTCTACAGGGCCGCAGGCGAGCTGGAGCCTATCCCAGCTGACTATGGGCGAAAGGCGGGGTACACCCTGGACAAGTCGCCAGGTCATCACAGGGCTGACACATAGACACAGACAACCATTCACACTCACATTCACACCTACGCTCAATTTAGAGTCACCAGTTAACCTAACCTGCATGTCTTTGGACTGTGGGGGAAACCGGAGCACCCGGAGGAAACCCACGCGGACACGGGGAGAACATGCAAACTCCACAAAGAAAGGCCCTCGTCAGCCACGGGGCTCGAACCCAGACCTTCTTGCTGTGAGGTGACAGCGCTAACCAATACACCACCGTGCCGCCCCGTTTATACAAAGTGATATCAGGAATTAACTTTGTTCCATAACTGTAACTATAATTGCATAAAATCTACATCATTTGTTAATTTAAAAAAAAATTGTAATCACTGAAATCAAACTGCTGTTGTATAAGAGGAATAAAACAACTCAGGACATGCAGAGAATAATCAACTTCATAGTGGTAATGTAGCACTAATCAGGAGTACCAAGTACCTTCCAAAATTCTATATTTTCAGTACCAGCCCGAGGTCAAAAAAGTACCACTTTTCTACCGTCCCAAAACAACCAAAAAAAAAAAGCCCTGTACTTTCTCTGGCTGCTGATGAGGCATTGTTCCCAGCCACAGTGCTGTTTGCAGAAGATAACAGCAAGTCCCGATTATCTCCTCCTCATAATAGAGCACACTCACAAATCCTTAAGTCATTTAATATAAAAGTGAACACCATTTTCCATAATGGACACCGGATGAGGTCTGTGTTCAGAGCGGCTTCCCTATTTAATCATTCCACAAGCCGCTGCAATAAACCCAGGGGCTGAATTTACCAACAAGACTTACAGTATGGGGCGGCACGGTGGTGTAGTGGTTAGCACTGTCGTCTCACAGCAAGAAGGTCCAGGTTCGAGCCCAGCAGCCAGCGAGGGCCTTTCTGTGCGGAGTTTGCATGTTCTCCCCGTGTCCGCGTGGGTTTCCTCCGGGTGCTCCGGTTTCCCCCACAGTCCAAAGACATGTAAGGTTAGGTTAACTGGTGACTCTAAATTGACTGTAGGTGTGAATGTGAATGGTTGTGTGTCTATGTGTCAGCCCTGTGATGACCTGGCGACTTGTCCAGGGTGTACCCCGCCTCTCGCCCGTAGTCAGCTGGGATAGGCTCCAGCTTGCCTGCGACCCTGCAGGACAGGATAAGCGGCTACAGATAATGGATGGATGGACTTACAGTATGTATGTTTGGTTATAAGCCGAGTCAGTCTTCACTTTCTGGCCATAAGTTTAAGACTTGAACCGACTTGTTTGGTGGAACAAGAAATCTACTGTTCAGAAAGAAACTTTAACCTATGCTACTTTATCACAGTGGCTTACCATTGTTTTCTGTTGTTTGCACCAAGTAGGCTTCCTAATAGGACATGACTATAGATGACTTGCAACCACGTGATCAAAATGTGCTGCGTCATGAGCGTCTGCCATGATGGTGGATCTACAAAGCAACTAGGATGGCAGCCACTGAAAGCGTGTCTGTAAACAATGCTGAATTCTCATCTCATCTCATTATCTCTAGCCGCTTTATCCTGTTCTACAGGGTCGCAGGCAAACTGGAGCCTATCCCAGCTGACTACGGGCGAAAGGCGGGGTACACCCTGGACAAGTCGCCAGGTCATCACAGGGCTGACACATAGACACAGACAACCATTCACACTCACATTCACACCTATGGTCAATTTAGAGTCACCAGTTAACCTAACCTGCATGTCTTTGGACTGTGGGGGAAACCGGAGCACCTGGAGGAAACCCACACGGACACGGGGAGAACATGCAAACTCCACACAGAAAGGCCCTCGCTGGCCACGGGGCTCGAACCCGGACCTTCTTGCTGTGAGGCGACAGTGCTAACCACTACACCACCATGCCGCCCGACTTGAAAGATCGCCATCCAAAATAACTTGATCAATAAAGACAACTAAGACTATATTAGATTCCGATCACAATACTGGCTTCACACTTCAATTCAATTTAATTCTCAGAGTATTTTGAGCAAAATTTTAATGAAATAAAATAATGACTGAAAAGAATCCCTTTTTTTATGTCTGATTCATAAATAATGCAAAACAATGAAACTTTGTCTGTATAAAAACTGCTACAAACAGAGCAACCATTGCTACCCTTGTCCTGGGGGACAAGCGAACTTTGTTTACATACTGAAGACAAGCGATATTGAAGATGCCAGACGTCTGGAGTTTGAAGAAAACTACAGCTAAAACAGCTTTAGATGAAGAAGAAGAAATGAATAAATAAATAAATAAATAAATAAATAGAAACAGTTATGGCAGGGGTGTTCACGAGTGAGGGTAAGGGGGAGTGGGAGTTGAACAGACGGATCGGGGCAGCGTCAGCAGTGATGCGGACGCTAAACCGGTCTGTGGTGGTAAAGAGAGAGCTGAGCCAAAAGGCAAAGCTCTCAATTTATTGGTCCATCTACGTTCCCACTTTCACCTATGGTCACGAGCTATGGGTAGTGACCGAAAGAATGAGATCGCGGATACAAGCGGTAGAAATGAGTTTTCTCCGCAGGGTGGCTGGGCTCTCCCTTAGAGACAGGGTGAGAAGCTTGGTCATTCAGGAGAGACTCGGAGTAGAACCGCTGCTCCTCCACATCGAAAGGAGTCAGTTGAGGTGGTTCGGGCACCTGGTTAGGATGCCCCCGGACGCCTCCCAAGGGAGGTTTTCTGGGCATGCCCCACCGGGAGGAGACCCCGGGCCAGACCCAGGACACGCTGGAGAGATTAAATCTCTCGGCTGGCCTGGGAACGCCTCGGTATTCCCCCGGAAGAGCTGGTGGAGGTGGCCGGGGAGAGGGAAGTCTGGGCTGCTCTGCTTAGGCTGCTACCCCCGCGACCCGGATAAGCGGTAGAAGATGGATGGAGTTATGGCAGGCTGCCCATGAAAGAATGTGATCATGTGACCAGTGTGCTCTCTATATATTTTAACTCTATGGGATGTGCAAATTAGGACCTCTGGTGCTGAAACAGTGCAATTGCATTTGAGGTATAATTCAAAGAATGCTGATTTTCCATGGTGCACATCGCCACTTTTTTTTTTTTTTGTATTATGTCACCATGCAGGCGGCACGGTGGTGTAGTGGTTAGCGCTGTCGCCTCACAGCAAGAAGGTCCGGGTTCGAGCCCTGTGGCCGGCGAGGGCCTTTCTGTGCAGAGTTTGCATGTTCTCCCCGTGTCCGCGTGGGTTTCCTCCGGGTGCTCCGGTTTCCCCCACAGTCCAAAGACATGCAGGTTAGGTTAACTGGTGACTCTAAATTGACCGTAGGTGTGAATGTGAGTGTGAATGGTTGTCTGTGTCTATGTGTCAGCCCTGTGATGACCTGGCGACTTGTCCAGGGTGTACCCCACCTTTCGCCCGTAGTCAGCTGGGATAGGCTCCAGCTTGCCTGCGACCCTGTAGAACAGGATAAAGCGGCTAGAGATAATGAGATGAGATGTCACCATGCATCGTTATACCCTTAGTAAAATGTACAGTGATTGCACGCATGCATAACAATTGAAAAACACAATGAAGCGCTCTGTCCCTGTTGGAACTTTTCTGCTGTCATTGTGATTGCTGTCATGAGCTGCATCTCAGGCTATGCAAAACAGACCTTTCCTTGGGTTTGAAACACAGAGAGGTTTTTAAAATTCACACATTATAGGAAATCGGTTAGTGTTAGTACACAATAACAGACCAGAATAGTACACAAGTATGTGATTTGAGACTCAAAGCTAGTTGTAGTTTGTCGAGTCAGTCACAGACACGGGTCATACAGTGCTATGCTGCCCCTCTACTACTTATGTTGGTATTACATCTTGTTGACACGTAGCATTCATTTCTGAGGACCTGCACAAGCGAAGGTCCACATAAATGGAGGACATACATGGTAGCCATTTTGCATACATGTATGCATAGTTAAAAACAAAATATGTGGCCCCTCACCGAATCCAGGGACACATGTCGGCCGAAACGAATCCGAGATAATCGCAAAAGAAGCATTTTTTTTCGAAATTTGTGATTTTTGTTTTTTTCCATCATGTGTAAGTTGAGATCTTGAAGAATGCAATCAGTATTTCAGATAATAGATTGTTTTGTTGGAAAAGCATACATTTTTTGTTGCAAATTGTCTCGTTTTTGTCAGGACTGTAGCCTGCTGGGGGGTGTGGGTAAATTACCATATGGGCAATTCACATGATGATTTAAGTCTTTTGTTTTTTTTTACCGCGAATCAGCTGTATGATACGAGCTGAGCGCATGGCTACTTAACTGCATACAGGCGTGAGATTTCACTATGGAATGAGTTACTAAACAGAGCGCAGAGGAGCTGACACACCGCGAAGCAAACAGACACTCGGTATTTACATCGGAGATCACCATTTCGAGCAAAAAAAAAAACGCAACCTCGTTTTCCAGATTGAATGGAATACTTGAATGATCGGATGATACACGGACCATTCTAGGATTACATTCCATCGGAGGCATTGGTGTGTGCAAGGCGCCGTTTCTCTTTCAGATGGGGTAAGTTTATTAATCTAAGGCTGTGTGGTTATTTTTGCATGTAACGGAGAGTGTTGTGGTTTGGTTAAGCCTAGGTCACAACCGGACGTACGATTTTTTGGCCGTGTGATTTTTGGCGTTTCCCAAATCGCTGCGTTTTTTTTTTTTTTTTTGTTCACGGAGAAAGACGCGTGTTGGCCGTAAGTTTGTCTTGCAACCTGAAAAAAAACGTAAGCGCCCGTAGAGTTTGTTTGACATGACAAAGAACCTCTGCGGCCGGTCTGCGGCTCGAAAATCAGCACGTCACACGCGCGCTCTCGTGCGTTTCACACGCGCGCTCTCGTGCGTTTCATGCGCGCTCTCCGTGTGTTTCTTGCGTTTTTTGCATGTAGACCGGCTGTAGGAGCACGTACCGTACGGCCGGTTGTGACGAGGCTTTACATGAAACTAGTGTTGTGTTAGTTGTGTCATCATCGTGCTATCTTTCTTTCTTACGGTGTGAGTAATTTTTCAACCACAAAACGTTAAAGTATACTTTAGGACTTATTTTTGTACTTCATAATTGTGTTGGGCATACTTTGAATGGAAGGAAAATTGACGTGGTGATCTTTGTTTACATGAAAGTAGTATCGTGCTAGCTCGTAGGGGGTAGGGCTTTCCTTAATGTCATGCAAATGAGCACCATTATGTGCCCGCCCTACACCCAGAGTAGCTGAGACGGAAAACTTTGAGGGCGATTTTCTCCCTTTTCTGTTTTAAGAAGTATACACTTTCAAAAGGCCACACATTCTTCAAATATTGTCAGATCTCCACACGGAAGGCATCATTGGAAAGCTTAGAAACTGTACTTTCTGAATCTGTCAATAACTCAAAATGCCCCCGGGCCGACATGTGTCCCTGGATTCTGTGATCTGCCACATATAGTTAAACCTTTAACGCACACTGTGCTTTTGGTGCTCTTTCACTGTTTAGTTATCGTTTTGTCATTTTCAGCTCTCAGAGCTTTGCCTTTTATGGAGTTTTGTGGGGGTCACTTTTTATTTTTTTTTAAGAAAAAGCCTTTATGCGTCACATATTCACTCACCGGTCACTTTAGTAGGTACACCCATCGACCTGCTGTTTGATGCAGTTCTCTAATCAGCCAATCGCATGACAGCAACACAGTGCATAAAATCATGCAGATACAAATCAAGCGCTTCAGTTAACGTTCACTTCAAACATCAGAATGGGAACAATTGTGATCTCAAAGTGTGGCTTTCACTGTGGCCTGGGTGTTGGTTTGAGCCAGATGGACTGGGTTGAATATTTCAGAAACTGCTGATCTCCTGGGGTTTTCACACACGACAAACAGTCTCTAGAGTTTACACAGAATGGTGCGAAAAACAAAAAACACAGTGAACAACAGTTCTGTCAGTGGAAATGCCTTGTTGATAATAGAGGTCAGAGGAAAATAGAAAGATTTGTTTGAGCTGCCAGGAAGGATAAAGTAACTCATAGCAACTCTTTATAACCGCGGTGAGCAGAAAAGCATCTCAGCATGCAATCTGAGCCAAGCCAAGAACAGGAATCTTAGAATCAAGAACAAGTTTTTATTAAAGTGGCTGGTGAGTGTACATTAAAGCACAGTGAAATTCTTTTCTTGCATATCCCATCGTGTTAGGAAGTTAGGGTCAGAGCACAGGGTCAGCCATGATACAGTGCCCCTGGAGCAGAGAGGGTGAAGGGCCTTGCTCAAGGCCCAAACAGCAGCAGTTTGGCAGTGCTGGGGCTAGAACCCATGACCTTCAGATCAGTAACCCAGAGCCTGAGCCATGTTTCATTATTTCTTATGACGTGCAAACATACTATGGTGCTTGAAAGTTTGTGAACCCTTTAGAATTTTCTATATTTCTGCATAAATATGACCTAAAACTTCATCAGATTTTCACACAAGTCTTAAAAGTAGATAAAGAGAACCCAGTTAAACAAATCAGACAAAAATATTATAATTGGTAATTTATTTATTGAGGAAAATGATCCAATATTACATATCTGTGAGTGGCAAAAGTATGTGAACCTCTAGGATTAGCAGTTAATTTGAAGGTGAAATTAGAGTCAGGTGTTTTCAATCAATGGGATGACAATCAGGCGTGAGTCTGATCTTCACAACACGTTTGTGGAAGTGTATCATGGCATGAACAAAGGAGGTTTCTGAGGACCTCAGAAAAGCATTGTCTATGCTCATCAGGCTGGAAAAGGTTACAAAACCATCTCTAAAGAGTTTGGACTCCACCAGTTCACAGTCAGACAGATTGTGTACAAATGGAGGAAATTCAAGACCATTGTTATCCTCCTCCGGAGTAGTCGACCAACAAAGATCATTCCAACAGCAAGGCGTGTAATAGTTGGCGAGGTCACAAAGGACCCCAGGGTAACTTCTAAGCAACTGAAGGCCTCTCTCACATTGGCTAATGTTAATGTTCATGAGTCCACCATCAGGAGAACACTGAACAACAATGGTGTGTATGGCAGGGTTGCGAGGAGAAAGCCACTGCTCTTCAAAAAGAACATTGCTGCTCATCTGCAGTTTGCTAAAGATCACATGAACAAGCCAAAAGGCTATTGGAAAAATGTTTTGTGGATGGATGAGACCAAAATAGAACTTTTTGGTTTAAATGAGAAGTGTTATGTTTGGAGAAAGGAAAACACTGCATTCCAGCACAAGAACCTTATCCCATCTGTGAAACATGGTGGTGGTAGTATCATGGTCTGGGCCTGTTTTGCTGCATCTGGGCCAGGACGGCTTGCCATTATTGATGGAACAATGAATTCTGAATTATACCAGCAAATTCTAAAGGAAAATGTCAGGACATCTGTCCATGAACTGAATCTCAAGAGAAGGTGGGTCATGCAGCAAGGCAATGACCCTCAGCACACAAGTCGTTCTACCAAAGAATGGTTAAAGAAGAATTAAGTTAATGTTCTGGAATGGCCAAGTCAAAGTCCTGACCTTAATCCAATTGAAATGCTGTGGAAGGACCTGAAGCAAGCAGTTCATGTGAGGAAACTCACCAACATCCCAGAGTTGAAGCTGTTCTGTATGGAGGAATGGGCTAAAATTCCTCCAAGCCGGTGTGTAGGACTGATCAACAGTTACCGCAAACGTTTAGTTGCAGTTATTGCTGCTCAAGGGGGTCACACCAGATACTGAAAGCAAAGGTTCACATACTTTTGCCACTCACAGATATGTAATATTGGATCATTTTCCTCAATAAATAAATGACCAATTATAATATTTTTGTCTGATTTAACTGGGTTCTCTTTATCTACTTTTAGGACTTGTGTGAAAATCGGATGTTGTTTTAGGTCATATTTATACAGAAATATAGAAAATTCTAAAGGGTTCACAAACTATCAAGCACCACTGTAACAAATGAAGTCGGACCTATCAAAAACAGCCCACAAGTGAAACAGACTCTCGAGATGGTTTTGGTATGGTTTGATTTTGCAGTCTGCACTATTCGTCCTTGTGAAAGCAAAGTGGTGAAATACGGTAACTTGAGGCTCGATGTCCATATGCAGGTTCAGTTTTCTGTCACCTCACAGATAAGAACCAAGAGAGACTAATACACTAATGTTTACCCTTCAGGTCATGTGGTTCAAGATGCTTCTCTCTTCACCATGGTTGTAAAGAGCAGCAACCAACAGACACTTCTGGTATTTCATTCCAGTTCAGTTTTTGCTATCTCTGCAGTATTTTGATGACAGAATCATGGAAAATAACCATTGTGAAGGACATTATCCATAATTCATCTGGGCTCTGAGGTCTAAAGAAGCCATGCTATGGACAACAAGTGATCTGAGAAGTAAGCAAAAGTGAAATGCCCAGAAATGGGCATTTCATGGGCGGCACGGTGGTGTAGTGGTTAGCACTGTCGTCTCACAGCAAGAAGGTTCCGGGTTCGAACCTCACGGCCGACAGGGGCCTTTCTGTGTGGAGTTTGCATGTTCTCCCCGTGTCCGCGTGGGTTTCCTCCGGGTGCTCCGGTTTCCCCCACAGTTTAAAGACATGCAGATTCGGTACAATGGGGCTACTGTAATTGGCGCAAGCTGTTGTGGTTTCCCATGCCATGATGTATGTACATATATATATATATAGATCTTCCTATGGCAAAAGCTAAATAAATGGAACCGAGTACCCTTTTGAATCGCCTTGCATTTTGAACACCAAAAGCACTGAGGTCATCTACAGCTTTCAGGTACACTTTAACAGGAACAAGTGTCATTCATTAAAAAAAAAAAAAAAGACTATATATATATATATATATATATATATATATATATATATATATATATATATATATGCATAGCCGCCAACATTCCGACATTGTAAATAGTAATACAAGGTTGGGTACTGAGTCTTGGTGGGGGGTCGGGGGCCCCCCGCCGCCAAAGCTTTCTAGCAAAACTACCCTGAAAAATCACACTAAAACAAAAAATAGTTTGACAAAATTCATTCTACAAACTATCATCTTACATTAATTTGCAAAGTTCTTTTCAACAATGTATGGAAATAGTCAGTGAATCAGGCAAAAACTTCAAACAATGCAATTGGCACATATAACTTTTGACAAAGTACACATTAGAGAAATAGACTAGAGCTTACTCAGTCAACAGTTGATGTTATTGCACCACAAACTTGGCAATATCTAAAACCATTCATTCATTAGTCACAAACAAAAATGAATTAAGAATATTGATACAAAAAATATTATGAACTTTGTCATCAAAATTAAATATACAACAAAAATGTGAAAATTGGCAATGAATACGGCACTTCAAAGATAAAAAACAAAAATTTTCACGTATTACGATATCAGAACGCCCGCAATGACTGATAGAAATGTCTCGCCGACATGGAGCACAAAACGCGTAGCAGAGATGCCTACCCCAAATTTTGAATTTCAGTATTCTTGAAAACATTTTTCAGTATTTTGGAATGACTTTCAGTAACATTATGCGCATTTCCATTATAAAGAGGTGTATATACCAATATGTTTAACATTTAAATTATTAAAAAGAACTGTTTTGTGTGAATTGAATAAACAAAACACGAGCAGCCATCTCAACTGAATTTCCACTCAACAAATTTTTAGAGCATACAATATATCACATTTTTATAAATACAATAGTGTTCCCTGTTTGCAGACATTACGGTTGACTACCAATCATTGGTATTGAATGTAACTCCTCAAAAGTATTATATTATATTGCCTGACAAAATGTTCTACCTGTTAACGGATTCTAATAAAAAAAAAAAATTCTTATTTCATGCCAAAGAGAGTCCGACATTGTTATCTTAATGTCCCAATATATAAATACTTCAGCATAATGCTTCAGAAGAGACATTGAATAAAATGACATTTATAATTGTATTTAAAACAGTGGAATGATCATTTTTTTGCCACAATCCCAACAGCACTAATCATAAAATTCTGTTTTTGATCATACTACATGTACATTTGCACTTGCAACACTGAAAAGACTTTGAATTAAAGAAGTACAGCCAGTGTTTGATATTTCAGTGAATAAAAATCAGACATGTAAAAAGAAACTGAATAAGTTTAACTCACATTTCATGGCACTAATTGGCAAGTTCAACTCCAAGCACAGGTCAACCATCACCGCTTCAGCACGTGTCACGTTCCGTGTCTTTTCATCCACAGATTTCGTAAAAAAAAAAAAAACTGCTGGATACCCCCAGATTTACTTTCCGCCTGACTCGCCATTTCAGCATACTCCATATGTTTTTTGGAGTTGACATGCCGCGTGCAGTCATCACGACCACCATGAGTGATGTTAATGTCAGTTCTACACAGTTTGCAGTGCGCGTATCCATTGCCCTTTTGACTGGGTGTAATGCACGGCCATTCTACCGTATCGAAAATAGCGCGAACAAATGTGCGGAATCTGCGCACGTCACACACAGCATGTGTGGTTGTCGTAAAAATAAATAGCCGTGAATCGCGCATGGATTGAAAAAGTCGCTTGGACATTTAAAAACAACTCACTGGAATTTTTTAAGACTTTATAATAATTCCGTACAGAATAACACTGTTTGCCGTAACATCGCATTTACGTAACTTTTCCGTACAAAATACGGCCAATCCGTACTAGTAGGCATCTCTGGTAGTGATCGCCCTTACTTGACTTAGAAATGAAGGGAAACTCCTCTCGGTACGAGTCCTTGAAGCGCTGGCCCTTCCCCTTAGCCATGCTTTCTTTAGAGATTAGTACTACGCTACATCTTCATAACAAAAGCTTGAAACACCATGTTTTGTTCAGAAACTTCGTGAACAAAGGCCAGACGATAGTGTGCCATGGATGATCTAATAGCATCATTGATTGGCTGAGAGAACAAGCAATAGCCAATGAAATTTGGCGTAGTATCTGCCGCTTGGAACGAAGCGGTGTTTTATCAAATACGAATCCCACCGGTGATAGACTTTGAAAATGACCCATGAAAATTGGCAAAATCGTATTTTATTGTAGTAAATTCGTATTTTCGTAATCAAAACGACAAATCGTAATAAATACGATTTATTCGTAGTAGTTGGCAGCTATGTACAGGCATGTGAGAAAATTAGGACACCCCATTAAATAATCAGCTTTTTATTTAGAAATGGTACACATACCAATATCCAGGCATGTTTTTATGTATTTTTCAAAAAGAAAGTGATTTGATTGCAATTTAACAACAAAAATGAACATTGTTTGACAAATCCAAAAAAAGAAAAAAAATAAAGTATGTATTTCAATGGAGGAAAAAGTTAGGACACCCTACCCCCTAGTAGCTAGTGTTGCCCCCTTTGGCTGATATAACTTCAACGAGACGCATTTTGTAGCCTTTTACCAGTCTCTGACATCGATCAGGAGAAAGTTTGGCCCACTCCTCAATGCAGAATTCTTTTAGCTGTGAGATGTTTGAGGGGTGTCTTGCATGTACAGCCCGTTTCAAGTCACCCCACAGCATTTCGATGGGATTAAGATCAGGGCTTTGACTTGGCCATTCCAGGACTCTCCACTTCTTCTTTTTTAGCCAGTCCTTGGTGGATTTGCTGGTATGCTTTGGGTCATTGTCTTGTTGCAGTATCCAGTTACGCTTCAGCTTTAATTTTTTGACAGATGGTTTCACATTTTCTTCAAGCACCCTCTGATACACAGTAGAATTCATGGTGGATTCTATGATGGTGAGTTGGCCAGGTCCTGCTGCAGCAAAGCATCCCCAAACCATGACACTGCCCCCTCCATGCTTTACAGTTGGTATGAGGTTCTTTTCTTGGAAGGCTGTATTTGGTTTACGCCAAACATGTCTTCTGTTCTGGTGTCCAAATAATTCAATTTTAGACTCATCTGTCCAAAGAACCTTATTCCAGAAGTCGTGGTCTTTGTCTATGTTCTCTCTGGCAAACTTCAGTCTGGCCTTGATGTTTTTTTTAGAGAGCAAAGGTTTCTTCCTTGCACACCTCCCATGCAAGTCACACTTGTGCAGTCTCTTTCTGATGGTAGAGTCGTGCACTTTCACATTGACAGTTGCCAGAACCTGCTGTAATTCCCTTGATGACACTTTAGGATTTTTCAGGACCTCTTTGACCATCTTGCGTTCTGCTCTTGGGGTAAACTTGCTCGGACGGCCAGATCTTGGCATGGTGGCAGTTGTTTTAAATGTCCTCCACTTGTAAATAATTTTGCGAATGGTGGAATGGCTAATGTTAAATGCTTTTGAAATCTTTTTGAATCCTTTACCAGAGTCGTAAGCGGCCACAATCTTCTTTCTGAGGGCATCAGGAAGCTCTTTAGACCTCACCATGGCGCTCACCTCAACATCCCAACTGTCAGGGCCACACCAAACTAAATTTGAGGTTTAAATAGGGCAAGGCTCCATTCAAATGCTGGGTAACGATGTACTAATCATGTGCACCTGACGTGATGCACCTGTTTGGGATTTTCAACATTTTAAGAGGGATAATATAGGGGGGTGTCCTAATTTATTCCTCACCAGAAATTGCATTATTTTTTAATTAAATTTTACAGAAAGTTTTAAAAAGGCTTTTCTTATTTTTTTATTGTTTAGTTATATTACTTGGATCCCTCATTTTAATTAAAATTTACATTAAATACCCATATGTCCAAATATATTTTAAAATACACAGGATTTCATGAGGTGTCCTAATTTTTTCACATGCCTGTATATGTACAAGCACCCATAGTGCCCAGGGCCAGTGTCTTACTAGCAGTATACTTGAGCTGCCATAAAACATGATTTATAATGCATGAAGACATGAACTAAAAACACTTTATAAAAAATCATTTTTTATTGATTAGCCGCCCACCATGAGCTGGAACACACATCCAGTGTAAATATATAGCACATTCAATACAATGTCCTGCTGAATGGTGAATCTTTTTTTGTCGGAGGAGGAGCAGGTGTGTGTGTGTGTGTGTGTGTGTGTGTGTGTGTGTGTGTGTACTCACTCTGCAGTGGGTCCCTCAGTGCTGGGTGTAGCAGAGCTCGAGGGGTACCATGGAACAGACTCAGCCTGCAAAAGAAGAGGCAGAAATACACACACACACAGTAAACATAAAAATTAACCTTGACAGTACATATATATTTCATATATAAAAGTGCAATAATCCGTGCAAATTACATGAGTTAACGTCAGTCAAGTCAAGGTTTACATTAGTTATGGCCCTTTTCCACTACCCTTTTTCAGCTCACTTCAGCCCGACACGGCTTGCGTTTCGACTACCTCAGAGCAGCACGACTCAGCTCGCTTCAGCCCTACTCAGCTCCCAAAACTCGCACGGTTTTGGAGTGGGGCTGAAGCGAGCCAAACCGAGCCGAGTGGGGCTAGGGGCGTGAGGAGACACTCCCCTGTGCACTGATTGGTGAGGAGGAGTGTCCTCACATGCCCACACACGCCCCGCGAGCACGCTGGGATCTGTAAACACCGTAAACCCGGAAGAAGAAGAATTACGAGAATTTCTGAAGCCTTATGCGCCTCGCCTCATCTATACGCTCTTGCCAGTATCTGTTGGCGTTGTCCGTGACAACAAGCCACAGCACCAAGACCAGCAGCACTAACGACTCCATGTTTATTGTTTACTATCCGGGTCATGAGACTACCGCTTAAAAGGTCACTGATGTCACTGTTTGCGCCGCCTAACGACATCACGTGACGTCCAGCCACTTTCACTAACTCCACCCAATGTGTCCACCCACTTCCAGCCAGCACGGTTCAGCGCGGTTGTAGTCGAAATGCAACTCCAACAGCCCTGCTCAGCTCGACTCAGCTCGACTCAGCACAGCACGGCTCAGCCCAACTCAGCCGCGTTGGTAGTGGAAAAGCGGCATATGTCTTCGCACGTGCAAGTGTACTCACACAGTAGGATGCAAACATTTTTTCCAAATCTGCAGGATTTTCATGAATAACAAACTTCTCGTCAATGCTCAGTGAATGGTTTACACATACACTACCATTCAAAAGTTTGGGGTCGCCCAGACAATTTTGTGTTTTCCATGAAAAGTCACACTTTTATTTCCCACCATAAGTTGTAAAATGAATAGAAAATATAGTCAAGACATTTTTCTGGCCATTTTGAGCATTTAATCGACCCCACAAATGTGATGCTCCAGAAACTCAATCTGCTCAAAGGAAGGTCAGTTTTATAGCTTCTCTAAAGAGCTCAACTGTTTTCAGCTGTGCTAACATGATTGTACAAGGGTTTTCTAATCATCCATTAGCCTTCTGAGGCAATGAGCAAACACATTGTACCATTAGAACACTGGAGTGAGAGTTGCTGGAAATGGGCCTCTATACACCTATGGAGATATTGCACCAAAAACCAGACATTTGCAGCTAGAATAGTCATTTACCACATTAGCAATGTATAGAGTGGATTTCTGATTAGTTTAAAGTGATCTTCATTGAAAAGAACAGTGCTTTTCTTTCAAAAATAAGGACATTTCAAAGTGACCCCAAACTTTTGAACAGTAGTGTATATCCATTCATATCCAGCTTGATGAATGAGGCCCACTGTCAGTGAGGCAAAGGAGTGAAGAAGTGGCCTGAAGGGCAGAATTGACCATTACCTGCCCTCTCCCTGTGGTTGTCCAGAGAAGAGCTGCAGGATACCAAAGCCCTGCCCCATGGCATTCTGGGAAGTGTCTGTCCCAGGAGAGAGAGAAGCCAGTTCCACAACAGCCACCACTGAGGCCAAACACAGAGATGTGTGAAAGTATACAACCTACAGAGAGTAAAAGAGAAAGGGATTCATGTTGTTGTTGCTGCTGCTGCCTTTTACATAAAGAGGTGGTAATGGAGTTATTATTATTATGATGCATTAATACAATTCCAAATGAAAGATTACATTATATGCTTTGGGAAAAAAAAAAAAAAAAGCATTACACTTTATTTTCTAAGTGTAAAGACTGGAGCTACACACTCTAATGTATCTATCACCTTCCATCAAAATCAAACTAAGTATTGACCAGATTCCTCCAAGCCGGTGTGCAGGACTGTTCAACAGTTACCAGAAATGTTTAGTTGCACTTATTGCTGCACAAGGAGTTTGCAACAGATACTGAAAGCGAAGGGTCATATATTTTTTGCCGCTCAGTGATACTGGAACATTTTCCTCAATAAACAAATGACCAGGCGGCACGGTAGTGTAGTGGTTAGCACTGTCGCCTCACAGCAAGAAGGTCTGGGTTCGAGCCCCGTAGCCAGCGAGGGCCTTTCTGTGCGGAGTTTGCATGTTCTCCCCGTGTCCGCGTGGGTTTCCTCCGGGTGCTCCGGTTTCCCCCACAGTCCAAAGACATGCAGGTTAGGTTAACTGGTGACTCTAAATTGACCATAGGTGTGAATGTGAGTGTGAATGGTTGTCTGTGTCTATGTGTCAGCCCTGTGATAACCTGGCGACTTGTCCAGGGTGTACCCCGCCTTTCGCCCGTAGTCAGCTGGGATAGGCTCCAGCTTGCCTGTGACCCTGTAGAACAGGATAAAGCGGCTAGAGATAATGAGATGAGATGAGGCATTGATCTTGCTCCTGAATTTACCATACACACCCACACAGTTAGTATAAATACAGAGGTGATTATAAGAAATCATGTGCTGATTGGTCGAGAGATTCAGATTATTTCTCGTTAATCACCTTGAGTGACTCGGTAAAATGGCAGCCGATCGCTTTGTCACTGTAAGTGAGGAAGAATTACAAATTATGAAAAAAAAGAGCTGTTCCTAAAAGCACTAAAGATGCTCCGAAGTTTGGTCTAAAACTATTCAAAGGTCAGGTGGAATTGTGATTTATTTCTTATCTTATTTATTTATTATCGATTTCAAAACGAAGTATTTTCTGCGAGTCGGCGTAGATAAGTGACAAGTCTGCGTGCATTACATTCGCATGCCGCTTTTGAAGATTGAAATAATTTGGTTTTTTTAATAATTGCCTGTGTATTTATACTAAAACAATTATTCACCAAAGGCGAGGTGAATATCAGTGAATAATAACCAAGATGAAGTCGAGGTTATTATTCACTGAGTAAAATCGTAAAAGACTTCATGTCTTAAAGTAACGATGGATGCCGTTTCCCTTTCCTTAGTTGAGCGGTTCTTGACATAATATCGATTCATACAGTTGTAGAATAGGGCTATTTACTGTATGTTTATTATTTACTCTTTACTGTTTGATCTCAAACGCATTAAGAAGGCAAGAAATTGCACTAATTAACTTTTGACGAGGCACCTGTTAATTGAAAAGCATTCCAGGTGACTCCCTCATGAAGCTGGTTAAGATAACGCCAACAGTTGCGACTTTGACGAATCTAAAATATGAAACAGATTTAGTTTCTTTAACACTTTTTTTGTTTACCACATCCTTCCATACATGTTCCAGATGTTATTTCATAGTTTTAATGTCTTCAGTATTGTTCTACAATGTAGTCAAAATCCAGAAAACCTATGCATGAGTAGGAGCGTCCAAACTTTTGAATTGTACTGTGTGTATATATATATATATATATATATATATATATATATATATAAAGTACTGACATCTGTGTGTAATCTGGGATCAATTAAATTAGAAAGAGGAGAAGAGGAAAAAGTTGAGGGAGAATGAGAATAGCAAAGCCTGAGAGGGTGACGAAAAGAAGAAACGAGTGAATTTTAAGAAAGCAGTTGAGGAATAAGGAAAACAACATGAAATAACACGTCTATAAAAGTAGACGGAAATGTGAAAAAGGGAGAAGACACCTCTAATTAACGAGCTTATCTAAATCAGCAGCGAGCTTGCTGAGGTAAACAGCGTGTCCTCGAATGCTGCAGAGGTGCAGCGGCACCACAGAGATGAGAGCAGATTCGCTGCTAATTATTTAGTCCTGAAGGAAAGAGGTGAAGCGCTTCTCATTCCCCATATCTGCAGGGCGGGTGTCTCCTTGGGCATGTCGAATGAAGCACAGGCCCTATCTTCACAATGACTGAACAGAAAGTCAAAATCCTCGACATGGAACAGCCCAGATGTTCAAGCTGCACGCAAGCCGCGAAGTGCTTTTTCTCCCGTACTGACAACTGGAAGTCGTTTCAAATGCTTCAGATCCAAATGAGCGATGAGAGGTGACAACAATGTGCACCACAGCAAAGCTCTAAAAAATATAATTAGATCCAATTAAGAATGCAAAGCGTTCTGGCAAACTTAGCACTCTAGATTTAACACATACAGAGGAAAACAGATGGCAAAATTGCCTGATGCTTACAAAAGGAGAAGTCATGCAGAATTCGTGAAAAAGTCTATTTTCAAAGTAATGCCTGAATATTTAGCTGATTACTAGAACATGGATGCGGCATTTGACTTTGACGTCCGTCCCTATTTATTCGAGCCAGAAAACAGCCCCCGTGTGATAATCAACTACAGATACTTAATAGGGTGCTGCAGCCCTATAAAGAGACCGGAAGAAATAGTCATTTTCGACAGTTTCTTTAAGGCCCACAATACCGATAACTATAACTATAATGATAACTATAAATAAAATCAGTCCCCTGCAGTTTACGTGGTTGGTGGTCACACCAGCCCAATAACGATACCTATAGATAGTTTTCACATGACGTCACAGAGTCGGGGATTCCCTAGTGGCGGCCATCTTGCGGGTCAAGCTTACCGTATGGGTGACTAAGCACACATTGTAACGTGCGAGTACAAAGTCTTCAAAAGAACCCAAGCAGGCTATTTAAAGCTAGCAATGGTGCACACCTGTTGTATTCACGGCTGTCGTAATAGGTCAGATGATGACGTCAAGCGGAGCTTTTATGGAATTCCCACTGTACGGGAGCACGAAGGCGAGCAAACAAAGAAACTCAGCATACAAAGGAGAAACCTATGGTTTGCAAGAATCAACCGCAAGGATTATCAGCCTTCCAAACACAGCAAAGTCTGCTCCGATCATTTTATAAGTGGAAAGTTGTTTAAATAAACAATCAATTGTGTTTAAGTTTGTTTTTGGAAACCAAAACATCGTGTAAACAATCTCTGGAGGATGCCTAACTGGAACTGACATGGTACTGTAATACCACTAATGGATGTAAAATTTGTCTTAAATCAACTCGATATTATACACACACATATATTTATATGCAGTGTTGAGAGCTCTAAAATTCCAATGTTTACATACCTTGGCTGTAATTAGGACACGACTGTCACTTGTTTTTATATGGTGGACTTCGCGGACCCAGCCACAGACAAAATAATTGTATGACTCCAGTGACTTGTATGCTTTGAGGTCGTCAAGTGTGTCGGCACTTTTACTATTCACGAAATAGTTCACAATATCAGGGTACGATATGGATGGCAGCCCTGCATAGTCACTTGAAAATGCATCTTTGTCCACTTCGTAGGGGTCAATTCCCCCAATCAAGGCCAGTTTGGCTGCATACCGTTGTCGTGAGATGTCATCCAATGTATCCATATACTTCCGTTTGCTTGATTTTGCCGACACTGATCTTTATTTTAGAAAACTGACTATATAACTTTATAAATTTGTCCGAGATAACGTAGCCGGTAATAGCGATGGTCCGTTTTGTTAGCCCCACAAGATGGCGGCTGGAGGGTGTTCCCCGGAATGCCGTGACGTCAGTGAAAACTATCTATAGCCCAGGCCTGGGTTTATCCATATCGGTGAGATTACTTCTAGAGCAATTTTTCCAGGCCTGGACCTGATCCGATAAAACATCTGACCAATCAGGTAATTGTTCACATGTGACGTTGTCTGAGCACATGATATTTTTTCCCAGGCATTTTTGTACATCTTGAAGTGACGGAATACAGATTCATGGAAATTAAAAAAAATATATATATATATATATATATATATATATATATATATATATATATATATATATATATATATATATATATATAAAATTTATGTATAAAAAAACAAAGCACGGATCTTTTATTCACAGATATGTGATTTTCTGTGAAATATCAATAGCAAATTAATAAAGTAAACATGTACCCCACCTTTCGCCCGTAGTCAGCTGGGATAGGCTCCAGCTTGCCTGCGACCCTGTAGAACAGGATAAAGCGGCTACAGATAATGAGATGAGATGAGATGAAACATATAAATGCAGGCAAGATATTTTAATTATGAACTTCGGCAGTCCAAACATTTAATTGTTTTAGACGTCTTAATTTTTTATCCGTGACGCATCATTCGTATGAAATCGGTAACCAATCTGGAATATTCCGAAACGTCTATGACCGATCCGTAAATTATGAGCATCCGTATTAAAATCCGTAACCACTCTGTATTTTGCATCCTTTTTTTTATTATATTTCCATAGTCCATGACCTATCCGTATTTTGTCAACCACTGGAGTGTGTACTGTACATGGGTTGTTTTGAAGTCCAAGCTGTACAGTACGACCCGGAATAATGCGCTACTACTTGGAAAAAACTTCCATGACTATTCCTAAGTTGCATGAATTTATTTACCTGAGTGGCAGGACCGACTGATATTATAGTCAGGATTATAGTTGTGGTGTGACTGCTCCAGACTAGAACTAAACTCAGGCAGAAGGATAGTCAGAGTTATAGTTATCGGTGTTGTGGGACCGGGCCCATATACGGTAGTTATTGAGGTAAACAGATACAGGTATACCTCAGTCAGGATCCTTTCCATGTTGTCAGACTCTTAGAATAACAACATTATGAGCCTGTCAGTGGCAAAAACTGGCAGTTTTCTTGCCCCATGCCAATGATTACCCCATAGGATTACACTGTATAGCCATTCTGTAGTTGCCAGTTATAGCATTCTAACTCAAAACTGGACCAATTCCAATTGTTTTGTCCCTAGTAAAAATCTGTTTTTTCAAAGTTTTCCTTTAAATAGACCATCTCTTTTTTACCGAATCCACCCACATCCACCCTGAGCCAACTCCTCCTGACTGTAGATAACATTTTACATTGCATGGCTGATATACTGAGGCTGCCAAGCCTGTCTCTCTGTGTGCCTCCGTGTTTCTCCCTCACCAGTCTCTGCCTTGAGGTCAATCATCTACAAACACATTTCCTATTCAGATCCTGCCTCTGCTTTCCTCCGTTCTGACACTTTCTATTTCAGCGGGACAGACCCAGATAAAAGCAACGCTCTCAGATTGAGTATCTTTTCAATCTGATTCTCGTTTCACACTCATCACTTGGGTAAAGGCCTTGTTGAGAGAACTCAACAATATTCCACAGAGGACACGTCCATTGTCTCAGCTGCAGATTCCGTGATTATGTGTATGTGTTGTATATTTTCACCGGGAAAGTAAAAAGTGGAGTGAACCTGAATAATGCCCTTCACTAAAAAATAAATAAATAAAGCCTGATGGGAAGAAAAGATCCCCTTCATCATGCTCCTAGGGTCATTTAATTCGCTAGTCTTTGATTACCAGTATCTTACATTCTTGGGGTTTTTTTCCTCTTTTGTTTCACCAGTCTACAAAAAAAAAAAAAAAAAAAAGTTATTTTGGCGCTATGAACTCTAAGAAAACCAAGGAAATGCGGGTTAGAACAACTGGGAGTGCTAAACCCATACGCTGTAGGGGAGAAGAACTAGAAATAGTGAGGGAATTTACTTACCTTGGGAGCGTCATTAGCAATGACGGAGGATCAACTAAGGATGTGGATGCCCGTGTAGGAAAGGCTAGAACTGCTTTTGCCCAATTAAAGCCAGTTTGGAGATCTAGAAGCCTCTCATTGAAGACCAAGCTCAGACTGTTCGAGACTAATGTGAAATCTATCCTGCTATATGGATGCGACACATGGGGCCTGACAAAACACAACATGAAGAAACTGCAAGTGTTTGTTAATGCAAGACTTCGGTATCTACTTGGAATCTGGTGGCCTAGAAAGATAACGAACCAAGAACTCCTTGAAATAACAGGCCAGGAACCTACTGAAATCACCATCAGAAGAAGAAAGTGGCGCTGGATTGGACACACATTAAGAAAACCACCAACGTCCATAACAAGAACAGCCCTAGATTGGAACCCCCAGGGGAAGCATCCAAGAGGCAGACCCCGCCTCTCCTGGAGAAGAGGTGTGAAGAAAGACCTTGACAAAGCTAACATAACCTGGCAAGAGACGAAGAAAATTGCAAAGAACCGGAAACGCTGGAGACTACTCACTGAGGCCCTGTGCTCCCGAGAGGGCGAAGAGGACCTAAGTGTATGAACTCTAAAAGAATGTTTTGAGGACATCTATTTTTGTTACTTGATCTGTGAATATCCTCTCTGCACACAACTTTGATCTAGACGCTATATTGAGTTAGTCCATTCTGAAATTAGCTTCGAGTACTTTGTTTCGGGGGTTTTTTTTTTTCCCCCAGCACACACATACACAAGACACATCAATCAAACCTATGCCTTCGCTGAACCTATCAGATTTCAGCAACCTTTAACTCTCTTTCCAATTTCATACAATTTGAGCCAGGAAAAAGTCAAACTGAGCTGGACTCTGGCCCTCAAAGACTAAAAATCGGGCGCCTCTACCAAGTGTTGGGAAATACCTGTAAATGTAGGTCATGATTATACCGCAGGTATAATTTTAGTGGATTTTACCGGACCTAAGAATACCTGAAAATAGACATTGCATCTAAGTACACTGTGAGGACGGCACACATTTAGCTAGCTAACACAAAAGCCAACTTTTCCTTGGCCCCACTAACCACACGGAACAATAACATTGGATTTCTTTAGTTCCTTATTAGCTACCATTAGCTAATTATATTGACTTCATAGAGTAAAGCATTATTCTGAAGATGTAGCATAATGCTATGCCAACTATGACTTTTTGTAGCTTGCCAAATGGCAAATAAAACCCACACTTAAGCAATATTTATGTCCACTGGGGGAACCTACTCAGGCCATACACAAATAGCGGGTAATAAATTATGTCATTTTCAATGGATGTAGCAGGGGCAAAGACAGGTTTGTAATTTGGGCACCATGGCAAGTGTAGCGAGCCTAATTTATTTTTTTTTTTACTATTTTAGCGCGTAGCGTGCCGAAAATTTTTGACGTATCATTTTTAGTGCAGCCCTTAAAGAATAATTATTATTATAATTAAATGTATGAGTTAAGCCATGTTTTTAAACATGAAAAGTAAAAAAAATCAAGTACTATAGATATAATGGCTTATGCTATATTTTGTAAGCCTAATTATGATCACAGCATCTATTTGGGCGCATATCTATTTCAATTCAACTTCCAATATAATTTGGTATAAATTAATTTGGGCATAAATGGGATAAAAATCATTTTCACTTAAGTTTAAAAATAAGCTGGTACAAAGCAGATTACATAAAAGTCTCACATAAAATATGTAATAAAAATCCATAGTGTACCTGGCAACTGTAAGGCAGCTGTTGCAGACGACAAGTCAATGACCTTGACCTTGTCAACAATATCGTCTGATGTCTTCTGACTGTTCTGTCGTGTGATAAACCTCCCCATTCCCCCGCCTGTAGACTTAATAATGCCATCGATTTTGCGTTTTCCATGATATATGAACTGCTGTTCTTATTATGTGATTTACCAGTTGTCTTAGGTCTACCACGACCCGGCATGACGCCCACTTGTCAATCTATACTATCAACAGTATCACAAACCGACAGCCACGTGTTATCATGAATCGTTGAGAATTTCACAACAAACAAAGGAAGTATATTTTACGACATTCAGACGTCAGAGACTCAGACACGGTTTACGGTAATCGCTAGACGCATTTCATGTTATGAAGCGACTGAACAACAAATTGAAATATATATGCCAAAAAATAACATTTAACAATAATTTTAAAATATTTTGGGTTCTCCACCCTTATGAAACAGGATTTTTTCTTCTAATTTGGGTGATTTTCGTATGTTCTATTTTGGGCCTTTTGACAAGCCCGTAATTTGGGCGCCGTTATACGGTATGTAATTGGGGCTGTATTTGCCCTTGTATAGATTCGTATTTTACTCAACCCTAGACTGCCATCCCAATAAAGTCATTGGATCTAACCTGGCCACCTCACCATAACATGTCTGGTTGTACCCCTTCAAAACAGACAAACGGACTTAAATTTATAACCAAGAAAATGTATTTTTAAGACACAGTGTCTTATACAAGCTTTCACTCCCAACCCTTTAACTTTTCAACATTGTGTATTGCTACAACCTGGAACTAAACTTGCCTCATTTGAGAAATTAGTTGGTATTATATGGGATTATTATCTTTAGTTTGCTAATAAAGAATTACAACCCAATTCCAAAAAAGTTGGGACACTGTGTAAAAAAGAAATAAAAACAAAATGTGAAGATTTGCAAATCATGGAAACCCGAGATTTCATTGAAAACAGTACAAAGACAACATATCAAACGCTGAAACTGAGAAAGTTTATCGTTTTTTGAAAAATAAATGGTCATTTTGAATTTGATGTCAGCAACACATTTCTGAAAAGTTGGGACGGGACAACAAAAGACTGAAAAAGTTGCGTAAGGCTAAGAAAAACTAATTTGGTTAATTGGCAACAGGTCAGTAACATGATTGGGTATAAAAAGAGCATCCCAGAGAGGTGGTCTCTCAGAAGTAAAGATGGGGAGGGGTTCACTGCTCTGTGAAAGACTGCATGGGCAAATAGTGCAACAATTTTAGAATAACATTCCTTAAAGGCCCCGTCACACTTATTCGGAATTAGCAGGAATCAAGCAGAACCAGACGGAATGAAAAATTTTTCAAAATTCGTGCCACATTCGGGCGGGAGTTTCAAACTGACCAACATTCTTACAGCTTTGTAAGAATGCCGTTCAAATACTTAGAATGCGCTTCAAACCTGCCTCGAATGATTCTTGCACATTCTGGGTGTATTAGCTTTCGAATGCAGTGCAAATGTAGTTGGAACACAGTAGGAATATCTAGAATGCTGTTAGAATGCAGTAAGAATATTAAGAATGCACTTCGAATGCCATACAAATGCGGTTCGATTGCTGCCTGAATATCACCCGAAGTCTGGTCGGAAGGTGCCTCGAATGCTATACGAATTCACCTCAAATGCAGTCAGAACGCTCCCGGAATAGCCGCCGAATATATGTTTCGAACGTCTAAGAATTCAAAGAGAATGCAGCGCGAATACTTAGAATGTACTTCGAATATCCCAGAATATACAAAGAATTTTCATTCCGACGGCATTCCGACTCATTCAAGGCACATTCGGGACATTCTGGCAGGATCTGAAGTGGCTTGCCATTTCAATTTTTCCCTTGAATGTGATCAGAATGTTTCGAATGCTGTTGGAATGCCATAAGAATATTTAGAATGCAGTCAGAATGCAGTTAGAATACACTTCGAATGCCGTTCGATATTTCTCCTCTTTGAAAGCACCTTGAATGTTTTGAGCATGAGCAAAACATTTGGGCCGCCCACAAGAATGGGTCCGAATGTTTGGAATGCACTCAGAAGGCAGTCAGAATTTTTAGAATGCACTTCGAATATCCCGGAATATACAAAGAATTTGCATTCCGATGGCATTCTGGCTCATTCCGCCTCTAGTGTGACTACCCCATAAGGTAAAATTGCAAAGGATTTGGGGATCACATCATCTATGGTCCATAATATCATTAAAAGATTCAGAGAATCTGGAGAAATCTCTGTATGCAAGAGACAAGGCTGAAAACTGACATTGGATGCCTGTGATCTTCAGGCCCTCAGGCGACACTGCATTAAAAGCAGACACGTGTCTGTAGTGGAAATTACTGTATGAGCTCAGGAACACTTCAGAAAACCATCGTCTGTGAAAACAGTTCATTACTGCATCCACAAATGCAAGTTAAAAATCATATATAAACAATATCCAGAAACACCGCCACCTTCTCTGGGCCTGAGCTCTGGGACTGAGGCGAAATGGAAAATTGTCCCGAGGTCTGACAAATCAAACGTAGAAATTCTTTTCAGAAATCATGGACACCACGTCCTCCAGGCTAAAGAGGAGAGGGACCATCCTGCTTATTATCAGTGCACAGTTCAAAAGCCAGCATCTGTGATGGTATGAGGGTGCATTAGTGAACATGACCAGGGCTCGACATTAAGGACTGCCCGATTGCCCGGGGCAAGTGAAACGTGCATTCGGGCAAGTGGGATATGTCCCCGACATGTCCAACCGGGCAAGTTGGAATGAGCATATATTACAAACTAGCACCACAAAAATTAGGCTTTTTGATCTTTTATTTCAGTTCCTAAAAGCGTCCCTCACTACGTATCCACCATTGTGTCTTGGCTGTTTTCTTGGTCTAGGTTTCATTTACTGCTTTGCAAGTTATTTGATATACCCCCGCTGTTGTAGTATGGTACACGTACTGTTTATAGACCCTTCGTGCATGATGTCATGCATCACATGATAATTACAGCTGGGGTCAGACAGACACCGTCTTTCATGCAAGCAAGGCTTAATCTGTCTTCAATATGGTTTATTTTTGCACTGTTTTTGCTTATTCAAACAGAGAAATAGATAAAAGGCATAACCGTCTCCCCGCTATCAAGAAAAATGTTAACAAATAGAAACAAATGCTTTAAGAACAACGAGGAAATGAGTGGCTAAAGAAAACGAGGAGAGGAGCTCAGCCTGAAAACTCCAGAGAAATTCACAATTTTAAAATGTATTTTACAAAAACAAAGTCGGAAGTGAGGATGGAAGAGTTTGCTTAAGAATCTCGTTTTATTTTTTTCTGCTCGCATTCGAGTCAGCTCCTTCATGAAAGTGTCTGATTTTCTTACAGGTGAAGCCGCTTCCTTATTTGACACAGAAAACCCAGATTGGTTTCAAACAACTCGGGCATAAAAAATTCAACAAGGAGCGACATGCGCGATAAATCCTGAAAGAACAGAACAGATTAAGAGAAGAGAGAGCTGGAGCTTTGTTTCTGTTATCAGAGGAACACAGTCCTGTGCAAAATATTTATATATCCTTTTTTTGTTATATCAACCCCCTCCTGATTTATTTTTTTAAAAACCACCACACTGTGTTATGACAGACTGGCTGCACCGATTCAGTTACAGGTTGCCAGATCTGTATAAAACACCCACAACCTACACACTAAACAATAATTTTAAACTCAAACATTATCCTGTCGGTCATGATGCAGCATGTTTTTTTTTTTTTTTGTTAAACTTAGAGGTGGATGATACCAAAAAAAAAAGCTATATCAATATTCTCAAACACAGTAATGTTCAAAAGTCTTGGCGCCCCATTGTTTTTTCATACAAACTTTGTTATAGATTTCTATTTTATGATTTCTACATTATCGAGTAATGAACCTACAGTCTAAGAGAGTTCTACACAAACACACAACTTTACAACAGCTGCATGCATGTGAAATGGAAATAAATTTACTACATCAGGAAAAACTCCTCTCATCTCCTCTAGCCGCTTTATCCTGTTCTACAGGGTTGCAGGCAAGCTGGAGCCTATCCCAGCTGACTACGGGCGAAAGGCAGGGTACACCCTGGACAAGTCGCCAGGTCATCACAGGGCCGACACATAGACACAGACAACCATTCACACTCACACCTACGGTCAATTTAGAGTCACCAGTTAACCTAACCTACATGTCTTTGGACTGTGGGGGAAACCGGAGCACCTGGAGGAAACCCACATGGACACGGGGAGAACATGCAAACTCCACACAGAAAGGCCCTCGCCAGCCACGGGGCTCGAACCCAGACCTTCTTGCTGTGAGGCGACAGCGCTAACCACTACACCACTGTGCCGCCCTCAGGGAAAACTATTTTGGATAAAATTGTTATTGTCTGTTACAAGTAAAAAGTAACCAATAACCAAACTTAATAATAAACTTAATCAATAACCAAACTTCAACTCAATGTGTGATCTTCATTTTATGTTGCAATTCACAACTATTCTATGGTTTTCCTAAAAAGTAGTACTCGCAAAATAGGGGCAAGTGATAATATTGGAGGACAAGTGGAAATTTACCCCCACTTGCGCCCCAGGGCAAGTGGGCTTAAAAATTAATGTTGAGCCCTGATGACATGGGTAGCTTGTACATCTGGGAAGGCATCATTAATGCTGAATGATATATACACGTTTCAGAGCAATATGTTGCCATCCAGACAAAATCTTTTTCAGGGAAGGCCTTCCTTCTTTCAGCAAGACAATGCCAAATTGCATTCTGCACATATTAAAACTGCATGGCTCTGTATAGTAAAAGAGTCTGGGTGCTAAACTGGCCTGCCTGCCGTCCAGATCTCTCTCCCATTTTAAACAGTTGGTGCATTATGAAGTGCACAATACAACAAAGGAGACCCCGAACTGTTGAGCAACTGAAATTCTATATCAGGCAAGAATGGGACAACATTTCTCTTTCAAAACTACAGCAACTGCTCTCCTCAGTTCCCAAACATTTACAGAATGTTGTTAAAAGTAGAGGTGATGCAACACAGTGGTAAACATGTCCTTGTTCCAACTTTTCTGAAACGTGTTGCTGACATCAAATTCAAAATGAGCATATATTTTTCAAAAAACAATAAAATTTCTCAGTTTCAACATTTGATATGTTGCCTTTGTACTATTTTTCCAAGAAATGTGGGGTTTCCATGATTTGCAAATTATCACATTGTTTTTATTTACAGTTCACACAGCATCCCAACCTTTTTAGAATTGGGGTTGTAATTATAAAGAATTATCATTAGCACATTTTGTCAGTAGTTAAGATTGCTGCATTTGACTAACTCAAATAATTTCCGACCTCCAACTCAGAAAAATCAAAGAAATTGCTGTCTCAACTGGAAATTAGAACTTGAGATGGTGTCTTCAAATCCAAGTTCAGTAAGTGACATCAACTCAACATGGCTGCCCCCAACATCAGCAGTAAACAAAGTAGCACATTCTTAATTTGCCTGAGGGAACCCTCCCAAAGGGATCAATAAAGTTCTATCTAATCTAGTTCTATCTAATCACCTCACCTTCAAACCTTTAAAGGAGTTATACTGTATACACAAGTATTTGTTTTAGATCAATCATTCCGACATCTTTGCTTGTTACCGTACGTCTCGAACATTGACTACAGAGTTCACTGTTGTGAGAAGGACAATTTATCATTCATCACAGTTAGCTGGCTGCTAGCAAAAGACAAACAAGAGATCCATATTTTCCCCCTGCTTTGTAGCTCAAATTCACGGTGGTCTGAAATGAGGTAATTCGGGAGTTCCGATTTCCCACTTCTGAGATTAGATGCAGCATTAGGCCTTGAGTTTATTGCTCCAGTTTGCCTCTAGTGAAATAAAAGAAATTAGCTAGTTTTTCAAATCAATTCATTTACAGTCCACATGACTATTTAAATTCAGAATATGGATTCTAAATTAATTTGATGAGCAGGATTAAAACCTTTCAACAGGCCAGGCCTAGCCATGGGTCAGACATTTTACATCCCTGTATACCTGAACCAATTAACTTCATACATTAAGGGTACTTGAATAAAATTTCTAAGAATTCAGACAATTTTAGGTGATGTTGTTGTTTTCGTTCAATTTCTTAAGAAAGTCTTCATCATCCTTCAGCCTCAGCCACACCTTCCCATCAGCCACGGCCACATGGAGATCATCCAACCCAACCCCAATGTCCTTAGAGATTATGGCAGGGAAGGTGGGTTTTTGAGATTTCACTGGGTCTTGGCTTGGGTTCCAGAGGAGAAGGCTGGATTTAGCTTCTCCTTTGGCCTGGAAACAGTGCCCAGTGAACAGCACTCTCCTTGGTCTGAGTCTCACAGAGACAGGTGGTAAGTTCCTATAGATCTCCTCCAGGGTGGCATGAGCAGACCAATATGCCGTAGAAGGTTGGTGCAAGTTCCATCTAGTATTTGCTGCTGTTGTTTGAGCGTTAAAGTCCATGTCTCAGTACCGTAAAGGAGGATGGGTTCCATGACAGATATGAACAGGTCTATGTTCTGTTTGTTGTTGAGGTTAGAGAACCATATTTTGTCAAGAACATTACAAGCTTTCCAAGCTAGTGCCTTTAAGAAAATGATTATATTATAAACAATAGCTCCCACCCTTTTACTGAACCAAAACCACTGCAAAGGTCCATACAAGCTTGAATAAATAGTTTGTATTATAGATAATACACTCACCAGCGGGGCGGCACAGTGGTGTAGTGGTTAGCACTGTCACCTCACAGCAAGAAGGTCCGGGTTCGAGCCCCATAGCCGGCGAGGGCCTTTCTGTGCAGAGTTTACATGTTCTCCCCGTGTCCGTGTGGGTTTCCTCCGGGTGCTCCGGTTTCCCCCACAGTCCAAAGACATGCAGGTTAGGTTAACTGGTGGCTCTAAATTGACCGTAGGTGTGAATGTGAGTGTGAATGGTTGTCTGTGTCTATGTGTCAGCCCTGTGATGACCTGGTGACTTGTCCAGGGTGTACCCCGCCTTTCGCCCGTAGTCAGCTGGGATAGGCTCCAGCTTGCCTGCGACCCTGTAGAACAGGATAAAGCGGCTAGAGATAATGAGATGAGATGAGGTGTGAAAAACAAAACAAAAAAACATCAAGTGAGCAACAGTTCTGTGGGTAGAAAAGCCTCGTTGAGAAGAGAGGTCAGGGGAAAATGGCCAGATTGGTTTGAGCTGCCAGGAAGGATATAGCAACTCATAGCAACTCTTTACAACCATGGGGTGCAGAAAAGCATCTCAGCATGCAACAGCAGAAGACCACACTGGGTTCCAGTCCTGCCAGCTAAGAACAGGAATTTTAGAATCAAGAACAAGTTCGTATTAAAGTGGCCGGTGAGTGTAGTTTGTAAATAGTTTGCAAGCGTGAGACCATGTTTAAAAAGCATGTACTGACGTTAATCTCAGTTAAAATTACTAACGGTAACGATTCATTCAAACTGTCGAAGCAAAATGAATCGGTTGTTTTGAACCGAATTGAGGAGTTAAAAGCCAGGTTTCACATGCAAACTGAAGGTACAATGTACAAAAATGATTGCTTCTCATTATTGTATCTCAGCATGACGAAGAATCCTACTCTCGTCAACATACTGCGGTAAAATATGCTAAGCTCCTTGTATTCACTTCATTTCCAATTTGGAATAATGAGCTTATTGTGAAACCCCAAATGTCCACCACAGGAATCTGCAATCTGCTCGAGATTTGCATCATGTTTTGTTATACGCTGTAATCAGCCTGCCTCTGCGCAAGTGTAAAAAACATCCTTGGAGTTAACAAATGTTAATACCAAGGAGTTGCAGTGTTTTATCCTCAAAGCACTCCTGCACACAAACTCAAACTTCAAACTTCAGTCCCAGCGTCTGTGCCACCTACTGGGAATGGCTTCAGATGAAACTGCCCACAGCTTACAGATGTACTGGCACAGGCAGACAAGTGGAACAGCTGCTGTGATACATAAACATAAAAAAGAAAAAAAAACTGTATAAACTAAAAAAAACCTGACTGTACATGAAGTGGTCTTTGACACTGCAGATGATTTGTTTGTTTGTTTGTTTGTCTTATTAATAATTGATTAATACGCTTCACATATTTGTAAGCATGTAACCCGTGCTGGCTTTTCATCCATAAAAATTAAGCATCTTTCTGCTTGATATGAGGATGATGGGATATCGTGCTCATTGGGGAAGCTTTTAACTGATCTAAAAGCAGATCAGTTAAAAAAAAAGTTTAATCATTCCCAGTCGAAAATGGTTGGCAGTGTTAAAGCTCGACCCAGTAATTCCACCTCTCATGCATTCCTCTACCATTTAATAATATTCCTCATCATTGAAATGGATTAAATGTTTCCCAGTGATGCAGAACATGATTGTACAAAAAATGTGCGAATCCTAACTGGTGCACTGCAAAAAATAAAAATCTTAGGAAGTTTATTTGTCTATTTTCAAGTCAAAACATCTAGCCACCCTTATTATAAGACATGACTGCCCAACAAGCAAAACCTCATTTAGCTAGAAAGGCTAGTTTTTAGACAGTCCATCTTGAAAATCTTGTATTGAGGTACCGTATTTCACCTACGTGACCAAGTCACGTGACGCAGCCATTTTGGACGGCACGCTTAAGTCCTTCAGTGCAAGGCGGTATGAGATGGTGGAGACCTTTGCACATTTTAACAAGAAAGTAAGCTGTGATTCGTGTTAAATTGGATCTGTCTTTTATCACAAACACTGTACCCAGCCTTGGTATGGAGCCCTGTTTATTTATTTCTGTGTCCCGTTTCTTTCTAGCCTCTGTTATTGTGTTTTATGTCTGATGTCTGCTACATGCAACCCTAGACAAATTAACACTGCCTTGTTTCACTGCTCAGATGGGTTAACAAACACTGACCCATTTACTTTTTGCTATATATTTTATCAAAATTGCGTTAACTGATAAACTAACCTGAAATGAAATGATCACTGCAAAGTCTGGAGTACTCTGTTGGCTCCCAATCCTGTCTCTTCACAGCTGCAATCCATTTGGCCCTCTTGTCTGGGTCAGTAGGAAACCGGTAGTGATGTGTCGGTCGCGAACGATCCGGTTCAAAGAGCCAGCTCTTTGAAGTGAACGACGGGAGCCGGCTCTTCGGTGGGAGCCGAGTTGGGGAGCTGAATTAGTTTTTTGTCCTTAGGTGCCTCAGAGAGAGAGAGACTTTCACAAAAAAAGTTGCTGTCCGATTGCGTCTTTGTGTTGTCTATTACCATTCAAAGGAAAAAAAGTAGCATGGTGTACGCCTACTTTTTTTGGTTGGGGGGTTGATGTCATTCAGGGTACGCTGACACTTGCACGATTCCGTGGCATGCATTGGCACGACTCGAGTCGTGCCAGTGCGCAAACTAGTCATAAACTGGCGTGAAGTGTGCGTAAACCCGTCGTGACTGCGTGCCATGTCGGGACGAGAATTTTGAAAATGTTCAAAATTTTGGTCACGACAAAATTTCGCGACCGGGTCGTGAACTATGCGCAAACTGTTCGTGATCTCGTCGTGACGATGCAGGAGGATGCGTGCCAGTGCGTGGAAGTGCACGCCATGCCACGACTGTCACGAACTGCCACGAATAGTTCACGAACAGCTCACGTCGAGTTCACGAGTAGTTCACGACATGTTCACGAATTGGTGCGCGTCGCAGCGTGGCCGTGCCTTCCCACTGACACGGTCACGCATTGATGGCACAAGCAGTTCATGACTAGTTTACGCACTTCACGAACAGTTTGCGCATGGCACGAGCAGTTCACGACGAGTTCACGAGCAGTTCACGACTACTGCGCGACAGTGGCGCTCACGTCGGTGCGGGGGTATATATAGGGCTTCCCGGACACTTCTCGCCATTCGCAATTTTTTTTCTTGCTTTTTTCTTTAATGTCTTTTATTTTCTATTCCTTCATGACTTTTTTTTTTTGGGGGGGGGAGTTTCGTTTCTTTTATTTCAAAAATGGAACAACTGTGGATGCAGCTCATGAAGCTACTACCATTCTTTCTTGCCAAGGGACAGCACCAGCAGGGGACATGTAGTAATGTGACAGGTAGTCTCGCTGATCCTTTGCATCCTTCTGGGTATGATGGCCGGTTAGAGGCAGCAGCCCCTGCAGGTGTCGGTCAGTCCTCCATCCACCAGGGATCAGACCATGTGTGTCCGGATCTTCGCGGTCCACTTCTGAAATTGCGTGTGGGTATCTGATGAGGATGAGGTTGTGCATGACACAGGCGTGCCCAAGTCGGCACGACACCGTCCGAATTGCGCAAACTCGTTGTGCCAATGCGGGAAGTGCGTAAACTATGCGCAAACTATGCGCAAACTATGCGTGAACTCGTCGTGCCAGTTCGTGAATGTGGACAGGCACGCATTCGTGAACTCGTCGTGAACTATGCGTGAACTAGTCGTGAACAGTGCGGGAGCCTCCCAGTTCGTGCCCCAAAATGGCACGACTTGCCACGACAAAATCGTGGCCAAAAGTCGTGCAAGTGTCAGCCTAGGGTTACAGCTGTGAAAATACGAAAATTGGTGTAATGCTTAAAGCTGTGGAGCGCAGGGGAGAGGAGTCTGTGAGGCACCTGAGGAGGGGAAAATCAGCTGTGTATTTTATATTGGTAATATAACAGTTTTGCATTATGTTTGTGAGAAAATAATTTATTAATTGATAAGTAAGTTTTATTTCTATAGCTAGAACATTGTTACACTGCTATACTTTACAAAGCTTTACAATGGCTACAAAAACTAAAAAATAAAATGGAAAACATCCTATTGATAAAATATAAATAATAATGTAATTAATTAACTAGTTAATTGCAGCAATTAAATCAAAAATAAAACCTCAGGAGCCGTTTGGGAGCCGAAAGAGCCGGCTCCTTATAGTAAGAAGAGCCAAAAGAGCCGGCTCCTGAAAAAGAGCCGAAATTCCCATCACTAGAAACCGGTAAAAGGAGCGTCCTGCACGCTGTCCCTGTCTGTTGTGGCAGCCCACAGCACAACAAACAAACACCATGGTTAATTAGAGTGCTTACTGACAAATTAATCTATTCTAGGTGTCTGTAACACGTTTTTTTTTCAAGCTGGTTCTCCCTCTCTGTCTGCAGCGTTAGTATGTAGCTTGACGTTCAAAATGGCGGACACCGGGGCGTCACGTGACCCTGTGACGTCAGGTGAAATACCTCAATAGACAAAATGTCTTGAAAAAGTCTTATTTGGAGCACCTTTGAAAATAAAACAAGTTTTTTTTTAAAAACAAGCAAGTACACTTTGGACATTTGTCAAATGCGGTTCATCTTGTTTCATCTCATCTCATCTCATCTCATTATCTGTAGCCGCTTTATCCTGTTCTACAGGGTCGCAGGCAAGCTGGAGCCTATCCCAGCTGACTACGGGCGAAAGGCGGGGTACACCCTGGACAAGTCGCCAGGTCATCACAGGGCTGACACATAGACACAGACAACCATTCACACTCACATTCACACCTACGGTCAATTTATGCCGCTTTTCCACTACAAACGCGGCTGAGCCGTGCCGTGCTGAGTTGGGCTGAGTCGAGCTGAGTGGGGCTGTTGGAGTTGCATTTCGACTACAACCGCGCTGAACCGTGCTGGCTGGAAGTGGGTGGACACATTGGGTGGAGTTAGCGAAAGTGGCTGGACGTCACGTGATGTCGTTAAGCAGCGCAAACAGTGACATCAGTGAGCTTTTAAGCGGTAGTCTCACGACCCGGATAGTAAACAATAAACATGGAGTCGTTAGTGTTGCTGGTCTTGGTGCTGTGGCTTGTTGTCACCGACAATGCCAACAGATACTGGCAAGAGTGTATAGATGAGGCGAGGCACATAAGGCTTCAGAAATTCTCGTAATTCGTAATTCTTCTTCTTCCGGGTTTACGGTGTTTACAGATCCCAGCGTGCTCGCGGGGCGTGTGTGGGCATGTGAGGACACTCCTCCTCACCAATCAGTGCACAGGGGAGTGTCTCCTCACGCCCCTAGCCTCACTCAGCTCGGTTTGGCTCGCTTCAGCCCCACTCCAAAACCGTGCGAGTTTTAGGGGCTAAGCAGGGCTGAAGCGAGCTGAGTCGTGCCGTTCTTTGGTAGTCGAAACACGAGCCGTGTTGGGCTGAAGTGAGCTGAAGTGAGCTGAAAAAGGGTAGTGGAAAAGGGCCATTAGGGTCACCAGTTAACCTAACCTGCATGTCTTTGGACTGTGGGGGAAACCGGAGCACCCGGACAACATGCAAACTCCGCACAGAAAGGCCTTCGCCGGCCACGGGGCTCGAACCCGGACCTTCTTGCTGTGAGGCGACAGCGCTAACCACTACACCACCGTGCCACCCTCATCTTGTTTCAAGGAAAAAAAAAAGTATGCTTGTTTTGGGAATAAATGAACTTTACTGAAATCTTTGAATCTTTCATTACAATTCAACTCCACCTTATCCTAAGTTCACTGCGACTGTTTTCTCAGTCATTCAGAGTGAGCTCCTTCTAGATGCTGTACAGACTCTAGACCAGACAAGTGCCTTCAAAAAGGCTATGAGTGAGTGGAGGGCGTTTTAGTGAGGGCTTTTTGGAATGCTGTGAGTTAAGTTCAGTGGTTTTTTTTTTTTGTGCCTGATCTTGTAAACCCCTCGTGCACATGAATAGTCAGTGCCCCCAAAATGCACTGTTGCTCTGGCGTTGCACTGTAAGTAAGCACTGTAAGTCAAATTGTGTAGACTTTTTTTTTTTTGGTGCCTGAGGTCCTGGGGAAGTGGAATCTTAAGAGATGTTTTAATGTTTGAATGTTGAAATGGGAAAAAAAATAAACTTGTTGCAATGCTACACGTCATCAACTTGATTCAAGATAGTTTCTGGTCTCATATCTAGAGTATTTTACTAATTACAGGTCACAAAAGGAGAATCTTTTAAGCTAGCAATGCTTAGTTGTAGAATTTAACAATCCTAATATTAGTATATTTATCTTCAATTCAGTTTTTACTGCTAAGACTTTGTCATGAATTTAAGTGAAATACCCTTAAAATGAAATAAATAAAAATGACTTGAATGGCTAAATGTAAGAAGTACGATCTTGTTATAAGAACTATTTTGATTATTTTGAGTTAATCAGATCTCGCATAATAAGTTCCCCAATCTTATTTTGGAATTATTTCATCTAAAAACAGGTTAGATTTTTCATCTTACTTTAAGAAATCTTACCAAGTCAGATTTGACTAGTTCCATTGGCAGATTTTTTTCACCTGATTCAAGCAAATATGCTTTGTTTTAATCTTTTATTTCTTATTTTTGAAAGGCCATTTTTTGCAGTGTGTTGTGCGAGTCATCTTAAAGTGACTGAATAATACTGCCCAAACAACTAAAGTACTTCTTTTTCCACATATTAATTCACATCCCAAAGGTATAAACCTTTATATCAATAATGAACAATGCCAAGAGTCTAATTATCTGCAAGGTGTTCTTCATACAGTCAGAAATCAATACACAAATCCTGAGTCTTAAACCAAAACATGGCTCGTAATTTCAAAGACGTCGAGCTATAAAAGTCTCACTTGGAGAAATAAATAAATTTCCCATACTGTAATGTGCTGGAAATAAAACAATCCAATAAGCCAATAAACTTGATCCATTTTTATTAGCTTACCTTTTATTTTCACGTTTTTGGCTAACTGATATTACTTCCATAGACGGAGATCTTATGTCTACGAGTCACTGAGTTAATCCAAATAACAGCACATGCACTGTGACTTAACTTTATTACAAGTAATGATGGGACTACATGCTGTTTTTGAAAGTTTTTCAAAATACACACAAGATACTACACTCTGAAGAACTTTATGCACATCTCTGATCATAGTATTCATCGTCAACTGATTTCGCTCCAATGTTTAAAGTGGTCATGGATTGCGAAATAGAACAGAAACGCTCATCTGTACCATTTACAACCATCATCAGGAGACCAAACAGATTTTTTTTCATTCATTTAAGAACATTGTACTTTTAACTACTTCAGTATGTGACACTTTTCAACTTTCACTTATATACTTACACACATATACGCCGACATTGACGACGAGATCCAACACTGACTTAAATGTGCGGGAACAGCTTTTGGCCACCTGCGCTCTCGCGTCTTCCAAAACAGAAACCCCCAAGATGAAATGAAGATCCGCATCTACAGAGCTGTCATCATTCCAACTCTTCTGTACGGATCTGAAACCTGGACCACCTACCACTGCCACCTGAAGACACTTGAGCGTTTCCACCTACACTGCTTTGAGGAGCATCAGCTGGGAGAACGACCATATCAATGTCGGCATCAAGTTAAACTCCTGAGCATTTAGTCCATCATCATCCAAAGCCAGCTGCAGTGGGCTGGCCACATCGTCAGAATGGATGACAGCTGACTTCCGAAACAGGTCTTCTACTCCCAACTCGGAGAAGGGAAGTGGTCCAGAGGAGGGGAAAAGAAACAATACAAGATAAACTGTGAGCTACTGCTCACTTATGTATCCCCCCCACTCTCGCCTATATCAGAATGCAAGCAATCAAAGGAATAGGACACTTATTATGAATGTTGACTTCAACAAATAATTAACCCTGAAATAAGTAAAAATAAGTGTTCTCCCCAGGGATTTCAAATAGCATCCTGGTAAACGGTCATTTTGAAATAGCATTTTGCTTCTTGAAATAGCGTCAAAATCCACCCTATAATGTTTCGTAAATACATTCAGCCGGTAAACAGGAAGTCGATACACAACAGACCTAAAAACAGTATCCACGGTATAGAACCCAAAGCTGAACCTTGGTACCAAATATCAAGCAGTTGTGATTTGTAGTTGCTGAGAAAAGTGTTACGAAAAGTTTCTAAATCCACACTATACGTTTCGGAAATACATTCTGTCGGTAAACAGGAAGTCGATATGCAACAGACCTGAAAACTGTATACACGGTATAGAACCCAAAGCTGAACCTTGGTACTATCAAGCAGTTGTGATTTGTAGTTGCTGAGAAAAGTGTTATGAAAAGTTTGTAAATCCACACTATACATTTCGGAAATACATTCAGTCGGTAAACAGGAAGTCGATATGCAACAGACCTGAAAACGGTATACTACACGGTATAGAACCCAAAGCTGAAGTTTGGTACCAAGTGGCTATGATTTGTGATTGCTGAGAAAAAGGGTGTTTCGGATGGATGGAAATACAGTAAACCAGTATATACCCCCCCCCCTTCGGAGCGGGGGTATAAACAAGGACCTGCTGAAACAAAACCTGAAAAGCTGCAGCATCGACTGGAACAACTGGGAAGACCAGGCCAGAAACTGTAGTGCCTGGAGCACAACCATCAGAGAAAGAGTCAAGTATTTCAAAAACCAGAGGATGAACCACATTGAGGAGAAGAGGAGGCAAAGGAAAGACCATGCGCAAAATCCATACTGCCTGCGCCTTCCCACCACCAACATCTGCAGCATCTGCAACAAATCCTGTAAATCAAGGATCAGGCTCCTCAGCCACCTGAGAACCTACCGAGGCCAAGACCGAGCTGCCAACGACTAGAAGAACATCATCCTCGCTTTCAAGGGATAGCCACGACGGCAATGATATACTCACACTTTTTAATTTTGGCACAATAATTTCACTTTTTTTTCCCCTAAATTCTTCACACCCCTGCATCTGCCATGAAGGAAAAGGAAACCTGGATGTAGTGACATTTCTATGGAGAGGATTTCATGCCACCTTAATCGATTTGATATTGAGTGACTATCTCGGACCGTTTTCCTCAGCCCCGTCTGCTTTGTGACTGGACAGTGATTTTCCTTTCCCGGTGGCACGGTTTCAGCATGTACTTTTCAAAAAAGCAAACAAGCCGAGGATGCCTACTGCATTTCAGGGTGGTGTGGCACGATTTCATCATTATATATTGTGTGTACTGTAATCCCTTTGCGTTGCTTTTCTGCTTCGTGGTTGAATAAGATGCAAAACAATGAAAAGATTATTTTATTTTCACTGAGGCGCATTCTCTTCATGACACACAGTGAAAAAAACGACCGATATGCATTGCATTTCCACATGGCACGGTTTCTGCATGCTGCTCACTGTGAATCAATACAACCCCGATTCCAAAAAAGTTGGGACAAAGTACAAATTGTAAATAAAAACGGAATGCAATGATGTGGAAGTTTCAAAATTCCATATTTTATTCAGAATAGAACATAGATGACATATCAAATGTTTAAACTGAGAAAATGTATCATTTAAAGAGAAAAATTAGGTGATTTTAAATTTCATGACAACAACACATCTCAAAAAAGTTGGGACAAGGCCATGTTTACCACTGTGAGACATCCCCTTTTCTCTTTACAACAGTCTGTAAATGTCTGGGGACTGAGGAGACAAGTTGCTCAAGTTTAGGGATAGGAATGTTAACCCATTCTTGTTTAATGTAGGATTCTAGTTGCTCAACTGTCTTAGGTCTTTTTTGACGCATCTTCCGTTTTATGATGCACCAAATGTTTTCTATGGGTGAAAGATCTGGACTGCAGGCTGGCCAGTTCAGTACCCGGACCCTTCTTCTACGCAGCCATGATGCTGTAATTGATGCAGTATGTGGTTTGGCACTGTCATGTTGGAAAATGCAAGGTCTTCCCTGAAAGAGACGTCGTCTGGATGGGAGCATATGTTGCTCTAGAACCTGGATATACCTTTCAGCATTGATGGTGTCTTTCCAGATGTGTAAGCTGCCATGCCACACGCACTAATGCAACCCCATACCATCAGAGATGCAGGCTTCTGAACTGAGCGCTGATAACAACTTGGGTCATCCTTCTCCTCTTTAGTCCAAATGACACGGCGTCCCTGAGTTCCATAAAGAACTTCAAATTTTGATTCGTCTGACCACAGAACAGTTTTCCACTTTGCCACAGTCCATTTTAAATGAGCCTTGGCCCAGAGAAGACGTCTGCGCTTCTGGATCATGTTTAGATACGGCTTCTTTTTTGAACTATAGAGTTTTAGCTCCTTTCTGATATTGCTCCACTATTTGTTGGCGCAGAATTAGGGGGATTGGTGATCCTCTTCCCATCTTTACTTCTGAGAGCCGCTGCCACTCCAAGATGCTCTTTTTATACCCAGTCATGTTAATGACCTATTGCCAATTGACCTAATGAGTTGCAATTTGGTCCTCCAGCTGTTCCTTTTTTGTACCTTTAACTTTTCCAGCCTCTTATTGCCCCTGTCCCAACTTTTTTGAGATGTGTTGCGGTCATGAAATTTCAAATGAGCCAATATTTGGCATGAAATTTCAAAATGTCTCACTTTCGACATTTGATATGTTGTCTATGTTCTATTGTGAATACAATATCAGTTTTTGAGATTTGTAAATTATTGCATTCCGTTTTTATTTACAATTTGTACTTTGTCCCAACTTTTTTGGAATCGGGGTTGTACATCATGCAAATTGTTTTTCTCCCTCATCCCAAATGTCACATGTTTGCACTTCAAGGTGGCATGAAATCCTCTCCATGCATGTACCATAGTGCATGTCAATTAACATCCTGAAAAAAAGTAAATTAACAAATATACATTTTAAACATTTTGCATCCACCAAAAAACACTTATTTCATATCTTTAAAAAAAAAAAAACAATCAAGAAATCCTAGGACGTGATGTCGTTTATCCTCCTCTCTCTCTTATACCCTGTCCACACTAGGGATTTTGTACTGATACGAAACTACTTTCGTACCGCAACACCTGTCCACACTAGCAACTATACCGGTACTGTAGCGGTATAACTGTATTGGTACGAAACCCACAAATGTATGGGTTTCGTCCCGGTACAGTATCGGTACTGTAGCACTTTGCTGTAGTGTGGACAGATGAAGCGGCTCTGTATCGATACAAATATAATGCGCAAGCGCAATGAACCATTCCTACATCTTCCGGGTTATTCATACAATACAATACGCCCGTGCTTTCCAGCTGTAAATAAAACGTCAAAATGGCTCAAAACGACCGTGGAGCTACATGGAGCAAAGAAAGGGGGGAGAAAGGGGGAGGGGAGGGAGGGTGGGGGAAAGGGGGGAGAAAGGGGGAGGGGAGGGAGGGTGGGGGAAAGGGGGGAGAAAGGGGGAGGGGGGGGGGAAAGGGGGGAGAAAGGGGGAGGGGGGGGGAGAAAGGGGGAGGGGAGGGAGGGTGGGGGAAAGAGGGAGGAAGAAAGGACGAAGAGAAGGAAAGAGGGAGAAAGGGAGGGGAAGAAAAGGAAAGAGGGAGAAAGGGAGGAGAAGAGAAGGGAAGAGGGAGAAAGTGAGAGAGGAGAAAGGGAGATTCATTTTCTTTGTTTCTTTCTCAACTGCCTCGCGCGTTTTATACGATTCGACTGAATAAATGACCACCAGAAATACAGACTGTACATTGACAACAAAAAGCACACACACGTTGTTTCATCCGCCATATTCTCAGAAGGAAGTTACTCGGTAACCACGGAAACATTTCGCGCACGCACATTTCAACTTCCGTGAAAGAAAACCGCAAACATTTCTCGCTAGTGTGGACACGCACTAAACTGTACCGGTATACTTTGTATCGATACAGTTATACCACTTTCGTACCGGTATAAGTGTGAACACACCATTACTGTGTCTTTAGGTTTATAGTAAATGTATTCCTTCTAATGTGTCCAGAATTTCCATATTCTACAAAAATTACCCAGAGGTTTAATATAGTGAGTTTTTTTGTGTTTTGTTTTTTAAGTGAGTGTTCATTAAATTCACGTCTTATTAATTATATAGTGCCTGTTTATAGGCTTTAACTCAATAGCAACAAGTGTGTGATATAAAGTTACGGGTTCTTGGTAGCCATTAAGACTTCAGTTCCAATTTAAGATGGAAATCCTTAACCCTGCCACCTTCCTCTCAAAACATTAGTGCTTTGCTCAGCACTTTCTAATCCTGTTTGTCTGTGTGGAAGCTCCTTTGAACATTTTGCTGGATAGCGCTAACAAGCAGTGCTGAAAAAAAAAAGATGCAGCCCAAAAAAAAAAAGTTCTCATAAAATCAAGACTAGGGTCTATTGCACAGAAGGTGCAAGCGGAAACACTGTTCTAATACAGATAAGAAATGTCAAGAATAAAACACAACGGGGCATGATGTTATCGGAAAATAATCAATGATGGAGCCCGATGAAGCGTAAGCATGTCCTGAAGTGCTTTCCAGCAGACACTGGAGACTAGGCATGTAACGATTCACCCAGTTCACAATTCGATTTAATTTACAATATTGGGTTCAGGATTTGATTTTCCCGTGATCGGTTTAAAAAACAAAACACATTTTATTACAAAATAATGTAACCTTTATTTTACTTATCTTTATCAAATGAAATATTCCTTTTGTTAAATTAAAAAAAATAATAAATAAAACATTTGTATAATTTTCTTAATAACCAACAACATGACTATCAATGACGGCGTAGCTCACTCTGGCCCGGTCTAGTCCAGAAGGAATGATCTAAAGTGGGCCACCTTGCGCAATAAATGTTGCAAGTTATATACACACTACATACAAGCTATATGCAGAAGCTATACACACCCTAGGAATACCGACCTATTTGCCAGAAAGAATCCAAAACGGCAAGGAATTGACAGAGAAGAAGTGATTTTTGTTGAACTGCTCATTAAGGCTTAATTAGTCCATAACTTCATTAATAATTGTAATTGAGCACATCTGGGTAGTTATATGCACCCTTGGTACCCCTACCTTCATGCCAGAAAGAATCAAAATCGGTGAAGAATTGAGGGACAAGAAGTGATGTGTGGAAACTGATCGTTACCCCATATCTTCATTATTAACTGCAATTATGCAAATTTGTGTACAACCCCGATTCCAAAAAAGTTGGGACAAAGTACAAATTGTAAATAAAAATGGAATGCAATAATTTACAAAGCTCAAAAACTGATATTGTATTCACAATAGAACATAGACAACATATCAAATGTCGAAAGTGAGACATTTTGAAATTTCATGCCAAATATTGGCTCATTTGAAATTTCATGACAGCAACACATCTCAAAAAAGTTGGGACAGGGGCAATAAGAGGCTGGAAAAGTTAAAGGTACAAAAAAGGAACAGCTGGAGGACCAAATTGCAACTCATTAGGTCAATTGGCAATAGGTCATTAACATGACTGGGTATAAAAAGAGCATCTTGGAGTGGCAGCGGCTCTCAGAAGTAAAGATGGGAAGAGGATCACCAATCCCCCTAATTCTGCCCCGACAAATAGTGGAGCAATATCAGAAAGGAGTTCGACAGTGTAAAATTGCAAAGAGTTTGAACATATCATCATCTACAGTGCATAATATCATCAAAAGATTCAGAGAATCTGGAAGAATCTCTGTGCGTAAGGGTCAAGGCCGGAAAACCATACTGGGTGCCCGTGATCTTCGGGCCCTTAGACGGCACTGCATCACATACAGGCATGCTTCTGTATTGGAAATCACAAAATGGGCTCAGGAATATTTCCAGAGAACATTATCTGTGAACACAATTCACCGTGCCATCCGCCGTTGCCAGCTAAAACTCTATAGTTCAAAGAAGAAGCCGTATCTAAACATGATCCAGAAGCGCAGACGTCTTCTCTGGGCCAAGGCTCATTTAAAATGGACTGTGGCAAAGTGGAAAACTGTTCTGTGGTCAGACGAATCAAAATTTGAAGTTCTTTATGGAAATCAGGGACGCCGTGTCATTCGGACTAAAGAGGAGAAGGACGACCCAAGTTGTTATCAGCGCTCAGTTCAGAAGCCTGCATCTCTGATGGTATGGGGTTGCATTAGTGCGTGTGGCATGGGCAGCTTACACATCTGGAAAGACACCATCAATGCTGAAAGGTATATCCAGGTTCTAGAGCAACATATGCTCCCATCCAGACGACGTTTCTTTCAGGGAAGACCTTGCATTTTCCAACATGACAATGCCAAACCACATACTGCATCAATTACAGCATCATGGCTGTGTAGAAGAAGGGTCCGGGTACTGAACTGGCCAGCCTGCAGTCCAGATCTTTCACCCATAGAAAACATTTGGCGCATCATAAAACGGAAGATACGACAAAAAAGACCTAAGACAGTTGAGCAACTAGAATCCTACATTAGCCCATTGACGCCGGATGCTGCGTCACGCAACATTGCCCCCAGCGCCGGTTGTTGCATAACGCAACATTGCCCCAAATGCCGGTTGCTGCATAACGCAGCATTGTTGATTTGTCATTATTTTCAAGACTCATCTATGTGTTAACAAATGTGTTAGTGTTAATGCTGAATGAGCATGATCCAATAAAAGCAGAGAATTTTATCTTTTAAATGCAACTTATTTCATGTCTTTATGTGCTTCAGAGGCTGAGATATTGAATTTTTTATAGGCGTTTTCAATTAATTATTTTTATTTCAGAAAACCCTCAGGCAGATGGGGACCTTTTCTAAAAACTGGCTTAGGCATTTGCAGACGTTTTTTTTGCAGGCGTTTCAGGCATCAATGGGTTAGACAAGAATGGGTTGACATTCCTATCCCTAAACTTGAGCAACTTGTCTCCTCAGTCCCCAGACGTTTACAGACTGTTGTAAAGAGAAAAGGGGATGTCTCACAGTGGTAAACATGGCCTTGTCCCAACTTTTTTGAGATGTGTTGTTGTCGTGAAATTTAAAATCACCTAATTTTTCTCTTTAAATGATACATTTTCTCAGTTTAAACATTTGATATGTCATCTATGTTCTATTCTGAATAAAATATGGAATTTTGAAACTTCCACATCATTGCATTCCATTTTTATTTACAATTTGTACTTTGTCCCAACTTTTTTGGAATCGGGGTTGTAGAAGCTATATACATCCCAAGCAGACCTACCTTCCTGCCAAAAAGAATAAAAATCAGTGAGGAATTGAGAGAAAAGAAGCGAGTTTCGTGAAATGTGGACGACGCCGAACGGACGATGGACGGACAACACATGATGGCATAAACTCATGGCCTGTTGGCCACATGAGCTAATAATTATTTACCTACATTTGTAAAGGTTGGAGTAAAATATAAAAACCTATTAACTAAAATATTCCTTTTATTAAAAATGGAAAAAATATGAATAACAAATAGGCCTTCTTTTAACAAACTTTTATAAACATTTACCTCCGCCTCCATCTGTTTCTCTTTTCTTTAGCTTTCAGCAGTCTGTAAAAAGAGAGCTCCTATTGCTTGTTAAATATATTTTCTGTTTGTACAGTCAGCACACAACAATTGTTTCCCATTTTAGATCTGTTCTTTTTTGTGTGTTTTCATGGCATTATAGCTGTGTTACTTCCACCTCGGGTGAAGGTCACGTGTATTCCTGATACTGCACATTTTTATAAACAAACAACGCAATTACAGCCAGGGAAAAAAGAAAAAAAAAGAAAAAATATATTATGCAGCCTGATAATAATTGTATTTTTTTTTTCATTTCATAGATTCAAATCATCATATATTTGTATTGTGATACATCGTCACAAGATGTATTGCTCGGTCACTACTGGAGACTCCTTCCATGAATGTTGCTACTGAAATGATGATGCATTTGCAAAAGCACAGTGATATAAGCAGGCCAAACTGACAAAGCTGCACTGTTGGGACCAATCAGATTCATAATTCAAGAATATATCTTGTAAAACATCACTGTGGTATAGAGTTTTTGCCCAAACGAGTACAGCTATATCTATTATGCACAAGTTACAGAAGTTACAGTTTTATAATGGCAAAGTCATTGTCGCTACTGCTGCGGTTATAATTAGCTGCCATGTTGAAGTGTTAGCAAATAATATCTGCTTTGATTATTTTGTAAATAAGATTACAGGTTTAAAAAAAAAAAGAGGCACTAATTTTTAATAACGTTCATAAAGTGTCTACAAGATAAGTAAGAATTAATTTGTGCTAGCAGTGCTGGCGCAAATTGTTACTCTCACTCAGGATCTTTCTACTTTATTATTATTATTATTAGTAGTAGTAGTAGTAGTAGTAGTAGTATCCTAACATATTTAGGACGCTGGATTACATTGCTATGACTTTTGGTGGTGATCTGGATCACTGATCCGGAATAATCCATGAAAAATGGGATTTTTTTTCAATCACTTATAACTCTGTCAATTTTCATGATTTTTTTCATTTTTAAAAAAAATTTTGTTCAAGGCAGCAGGGCACAACTTTTCCTCACTAAGCGTCATTCTTTATCTCTTACCATTCCGGACCTATAGGGTATGGTGACCAGACGTCCCGGTTTGTAACATCTCATCTCATTATCTCTAGCCACTTTATCCTGTTCTACAGGGTCGCAGGCAAGCTGGAGCCTATCCCAGCTGACTACGGGCGAAAGGCAGGGTACACCCTGGACAAGTCACCAGGTCATCACAGGGCTGACACATAGACACAGACAACCATTCACACTCACATTCACACCTATGGTCAATTTAGAGTCACCAGTTAACCTAACCTGCATGTCTTTGGACTGTGGGGGAAACCGGAGCACCCGGAGGAAACCCACGCGGACACGGGGAGAACATGCAAACTCCACACAGAAAGGCCCTCGTCGGCCACGGGGCTCGAACCCGGACCTTCTTGCTGTGAGGCGACAGCGCTAACCACAACACCAACGTGCCGCCCCGGTTTGTAACAACTAGCGCAAATTACTCTAACTTTAGTCGCAGTCTCTATCTAGGTGTATTTTCTTATTTCAAATCAGTTATTGTTACAACATTAGAACAACCTTAATGACTGATTTTATCGAGTTTGAGACAGCAGGAGTTTTGAAGACAAGTTTTAAGATGATTAGCTGTTCTTTAGTGTGCTCACACATTGCTGAATAACAGAAAAAGAGAGATTTTTAAATGGAGAAATGTTCAGTTCTGTTCAAGAAAACAGACCAAATAACAAAAATATTTAAAAAAAAAAAAACCTCATGAAAAAGTCCAAGTTTTTTCTAGTTGAAAGCCGATGTTGTATGTTAAAAACTTCAAGGTTTGTATAGCAGTAGTATTTTCTGAAACAAGGCTCATTTCTTTCATCCTTTGAGTCATTTATCTAGCGCTGAAGGTCCTTCTTACCCATCTCGCTACTTTATAGAGTAGAGAGATTAGGTGGTTCGTGTGTCACTGCCAAACTTTGAATTACGTGATTGGACCTGTCAAATGTAACCATTCAGACGAAATGAATAAGAGCATAAATGAACGAATGAATGAACGAACGTCTAAGAGGCAGAAGAACAACAGCATTACTGAAACAAGAGTTGGAGCACGTCACTTTTCCTTCTAGCAAATTAAATTTTCTTTTTAACAAAATTAAAACTGATTTTAACTCAACATGACATGGAATTACACTCTATAAATTACTACTACTAATATATATATGCTAAGCTCCTTGTATTCACTTCATTACCTATTTGTAAAATGCTGCAGTTCTATGACTGTAAGCTATTGTGGAACCCCAAACGTCAACCACAGGCATCTGCAATCTGCTTATTTAAAAAAAAAAAAAAAAACGCCTTTCAACTACCTCTCGCTGCATTTGTATCATGTCAGTAGCATCTGTGTGCGCATGTAAACATCCTCAGTGATAAGAAAATATTAATACCAAAGCACTCTTGTGTTTTATCCTCAAAGCAGACCAACCACATAGGCTCCTGCAGGTTGATGTAGATTGAGGCAGATATCTAACACACAGACTAAAGCTTCAAACCTCAGTCCCAACATCTGTGCCACCTATGGCTTCAAATGAAACTGCCCATGGCATACAGATGTATTGGCACAGATGCACAACTGGAACAGCTGCTATGATACTACACTGGGTCAAACACTGTATATAAATCAGATGTGCTGCTGAGATCAATCTGTGCAGTTACACTGACTGCAAAATTTTTCATCCATTTTAATTGGTGAAATTGGACAAAATTGGACGCTGTACAAAATTTCCATTTATACGCATGTTACGTGCAACCTGATCCAAAATAATGTGCATATGCAGAGTGAAGAGCCTATGATACGAATATAAGGAAGGTGTGAGACAAATTCGTGCATACAGCCGGGGCGCTGCTAGAAATTTTGGGCCCTATGAAAGAATATAACATTGCCCCCTCTCTGCTTCCTCTCTTTATGTTTCTGGTTACCCAACTTCTTCATGATGGTGTCAATCTACTGATGGTTCACCATCAATTCTGCTTCTACGGTGTACAGCTAACGTTAGTGCTGGATTGGAAAGCAACAAGCCTAACGCGGTGTTATGCTCTAGCTCTGCCTATGCAAGACCGTACCATGTAATGAATAAGGAGGGGGTGAAATACAAAGACTATCTAGTCTAAAAATTTTGCGGGAAATGGAAAACCAAACAAGAAGGTTGTTGTATTTACTCGTTTTAAAAGACAAAATTATTATTATTTTTAATCAAATTAACTTACACATGGTAATAATATTAATATTGTCCTCTGAGGGCCCTTTGTCAATGCTGGGCCCTTATGGCCCTTTTCCACTACCCTTTTTCAGCTCACTTCAGCTCGCTTCAGCTCACTTCAGCCCGACACGGCTCGCGTTTCGACTACCAAAAACCAGCACGACTCAGCTCGTTTCAGCCCTGCTTAGCCCCTAAAACTCGCACCGTTTTGGAGTGGGGCTGAAGCGAGCCAAACCGTGCCGACTGAGGTTGGGGGCGTGAGCAGACACTCCCCTGTGCACTGATTGGTGAGGAGGCGTGTCCTCACATGCCCACACACGCCCCGCGAGCGCGCTGGGATCTGTAAACACCGCAAACCCGGAAGGAGAAGAATTATGAATTACGAGAATTTCTGAAGCCTTATGCGCCTCGCCTCATCTATACGCTCTTGCCAGTATTTGTTGGCGTTGTCGGTGACAACAAGCCACAGCACCAAGACCAGCAACACTAACGACTCCATGTCCTCCATGTTTATTGTTTACTATTCGGGTGGTGAGACTACCGCTTAAAAGATCACTGAATCAGTGACATACAGAGCATCGTGCACGAGTTCGCGGAGCGCAAGGCTCGTCGTGTGCCCTTCAAATAATGCGCGCAGTAGGCTATTGATGTTTTATTATGAGCCATGTACAGTATGTCGCCTAATGTTTTTTTGTTTCTGAGTTACATGTTCGTTTGAAGGACTTAATGTACAAAATAACATAGTTGCACCCCGTAGTGTTGAAATTGGTAAACACAGTGCATTCAGTGAGGTTTGCACCGCCCTCCTTTTATTTCTGACTCTTCCTGTCACCACTCTGAGCGCTCATTCGTATGCCCTTCAAATAATGTGCGCAGTATAGGCTATTGATGTTTTATTATGAGCCATGTACAGTATCCTAATGTTTTTTGTTTCTGAGTTACATGTTCGTTTGAAGGACTAGATGTACTAAATAACATAGTTGCACCCGGTAGTGTTGAAATTGGTAAACACCGCAGTTGCGGACATTTTGTAGCCTAAAATGATGTTATGATAAGCTTTAATAAAGGGCCCGGTCATTTGCCCCGCCCCCGGCCCGGCTCTGACTTGTTCCGCCACTGTCACTGATGTCACTGTTTGCGCTGCTTAACGACATCACATGACGTCCACCCACTTTCACTAACTCCACCCAATGTGTCCACCCACTTCCAGCCAGCACGGTTCAGCGCGGTTGTAGTCGAAATGCAACTCCAACAGCCCCGCTCAGCTCGACTCGGCTCGACTCGGCACGGCACGGCTCAGCCGCGTTTGTAGTGGAAAAGCGGCATTAGAATCATCCTAAACCCCACCCCACCCCCAACGGTGCCCCTGCATACAGCTTTTTAATCATGTTACATGTAATTTAAACAAGTTTTACATTATTTCCGTCTTGGCAAAATGTCTTCCAAGTGTGATTACAGAGTGAAAAATGAGATAAAGAGGTTGTAATAGCAGTAAAGATGCTCAGCGTTTCATTTGACACATATTGTATAGAGATCTGTTCGGTAAAAAATAAATTAATGCATGCATTATCCATTGTTAAAATGCCTTTACGTACTAGTATATCATCTTCTAATGTTAAAAATTAAGGTTAAGGACATTGTTCAGGAATAACTGCACCCCCCAATTTCTTTAACCAAATGTTCTGCATCTTCGCTGCCGATATTAAACACTGAAATTGACTGAAGTCAATTCCTGCCAAACCTCCAAAGGTTAGTTTGATGCCCATCCCAGCATCCATTCCACCTCCTAATTATTACATATTAATTAAATCGGTAACATGAACTGCAGGTGCTAAAGAAGGCACCTGGATTTGCTTGAAATCCTTGAAGATGTTTCATCTCTCATCCAAAAGGCTTCTTCAGTTCTGTCTGACTAGTGGGGAGTTTCAAGTATTTACCCTCTAGTGGACCAAAAGCAAACCTAGGAGAGTTGTTGAGGTCACATGGGTCGTTGACCCTCAAACACCAAGTTTACATTAGACCATATCTGTCTCGTTTTCTTCGCGGATGCACTGTCCGTTTACATTAGAACGCCTGGAAACGCCGGGAAACGGGAATCCACCAGGGTCCACGTATTCAATCTAGATCGTGTCTGGTCCGGTGCTGTGTAAACATTGAGAATACGCAGATACGCTGTGCTGAGCTCTAGCTGGCGTCGTCATTGGACAACGTCACTGTGACATCCACCTTCCTGATTCGCTGGCATTGGTCATGTGACGCGACTGCTGAAAAACGGCGCGGACTTCCGCCTTGTATCACCTTTCATTAAAGAGTATAAAAGTATGAAAATACTGCAAATACTGATGCAAATACTGCCCATTGTGTAGTTATGATTGTCTTTAGGCTTGCCATCCTTCCACTTGCAAGTGGTAAGTGACGCGCATACCCGATATGCACTAGGATCACACACACAGCGGCTCAGTCCCGAATCACTGCTCGTGCGCTTCACTCGCGCGCTCTGTGAGCTGCGCAGGGCCGGAGTGTGCACCCTCCAGAGGGCACTCGCTGTTCAGGGCGGTGTGATTTGGAGCGCAGGATGCCTGCGGAGCCGAGCGTATCCGTGTATTGGCGTTGCTGTGTGCACGCGAATCGTGTATTGGCGTTGCTGTGTGCACGCTAATCATATTAAAAACGTTAATCTGATGATCCGCTGATACGGTCTAATGTAAACACCCTCAGTCATCCTGTAGGTGTTAGGATCCCTGGAGGCTGGGAGTGAACAGTGTTAGCAGCCTAGAGGGTCGTTAGGGTGATCTGTGGGTCGTTAGTGTAGGTGCAATAGGCTTATCGAATCAGTCTCATGTAAAAAGGCATCAGTCTCATAAATTCATTAATCATCAACTCAAGTGTCTAATAGTTTATAGCTAAACTATTAAAAATCAATGGAATAACTTAGTAGTGATGTTGCTATAGTTTAGTGAGTATTGTAGTTCGAATGTAATATGTTTACTCTAGATCTATAACATTCATATAACAACCAAATGGGCGAAGGCAATTAGAATACTTGTTTGGCAGAGGTTGGCACTCAGTGAATATTGTAGCAATAGACAGGACACAGTTTATTCCAAAGATACCATTTATTGAAATAGCTGACACGAATTAGCAAACTAATACTGATCAGATATAGCAACAATAGGACTACGTTCAGACTGCACCCTGAAACGACCCATATCCGATTTTTTTTCCCATATGCAACCTGTATCCGATTTGTTATTGACAATCTGAACGACACAGATCCGATTTTTTTCACATGCGACCCAAGCCGCTTGGATATGTGGTCCTAATTCCGATGCATATCCGTTATTTTCACATGCGACTGCAGTCTGACCGGACAGGTCGCATTCATGCGACCTACACGTCATCAACAAGAGACAAACGTCACTATTCTGCGTTGGCTAATCCCGCCTCTTTGGTGGAAAACAACAACAATGGCTTTTTTTTTGTTTACGTATTACGTAGATGTGCTTATTACGTGTCAATTTGTGCATGCGGGACACTTTTGGGTCGTTTTCCGTTCATATTGGAGATCGCATACAAGTCTCATATAATTGGTAATGTGAACGGCCTAACAAAAAAATCGGATTTCACAACAAATCGGATATGGGTCGTTTCAGGTTGCAGTCTGAACGTAGTGTAGCAGCCAAGGAGTAATTCAATATAAATGGTGATACAATGTATACAGGTAATAATCAGTAGTGTATAGAGCAATAATCAGTAATAAGTAGAATAATAACCAGTAGTAAACAGAGTAAGAAATCAGCAGTGCATATGATGATGACTAAGGCACTAATGGTGATCAGAAGTAATAAGCTATATGCAAGTGTTCAGTATAGGGGCGAGTGAATGTTAAGATGTGAGAGGGAAATCACGTGTTTGTGTGTCTGTGTGAGAATGTGTGTGTGTGTGTGTGTGTGTGTGTGTGTGTGTGTGTGTAGGCGTGTGCGTGCATGTGCGCACTAACGAGATGAGGAGGAGCTAGGGAGAGAGGGCGTGCGCAGGCGCACGACAAGGAGGAGGGGAGTGAGGCTGTGTGCGTGCGCGGGCGAGATAGGTGTGGTATGTGAATGTAATGCGCGAGCCTTTGTGCTAGGCCTCACCTAAAAGGGGATGGGCAAACGGGTCCAGCTAGGCCTTAAACCCCAAACTTCTACTCAACCCTTAGCTACTCCTGAAATCCCAATGTTGAGGGTTGTAGTGCGACGGAGGGAGTTAGAGAAAGAGAGAGAGAGAGAGAGAGAGAGAGAGAGAGAGAGAGAGAGAGAGAGAGAACGCATGCACGATCTAACTAAATACAGATTGTAACAAAGCAAATCAAAAACGCAGTCTAAGACCGACTTTCATGTGAATCAAAATGCGTACATTTAAACCATGAATGAATTCAAATAAAACAACATTCTTCACATTAACTAGCCACAACTAAGACTAACAACTGCCCAGATGCCAGCCTTACTTGAGATCGCTCTTGCTTGGCGACTGAAAGTGTGCCGTCTGTTATCCGAAGACAGCGCAGAGCGCAGGTCCAGGGAGAAAACAGTTCTGTTCCTTTTACTTTTACAGCTCGTCAGCTGAAGATCTTCGGTGTCCCGTCGGTCGTCCGATGACCTGGAAGGAATCTCGTTTGTAGTTTGTCGACGTTGCAAAAGGGAAAAGGGATCCGGTCGCCTTTTCTCTTTAAAATACTGCGTGGGCTGCAGTAACTAACCGGTTCAGTTATTATTGCAACTATGCGAAGATCAAATACATTGAACTTTGGCTAAAGGTCCGGTATCAATAGTTCGTTCTTTGTCCTTTGTTCTTCTGTAGCACTGATGCAATGACGTCTCTTTCACGTGTGGGATCCACCGCCAGAAAGAGAGAATTTCTTTTCCGTCGCGGGTTTAAAGCACAGTCATGACGTCACTGTATTTGGCATCCGGTATCATCTCTGTATCCAATACCATTGCAGGGAGTCAGAAGAATGGGCGAAGACAGAATATGGCATCGAGTACAGGGATTTTTGTGTTCAATGCTGTACAGTGGAAAGGAGAAGATGGTTCATAAAGTGAAGCAGGGAATTGGTTACTATAGCTACAGCATGGCAGCCCCCACTACATTAGGGTGATCTGGGGGTCGTTGGCTCTCACTGCCATCATGTGAGTGGTTGAAGTCAGCTGAGTCTTGGTGTGGATGTGTATTCAGTTTTCTGGGAAGTGTTCAGTGATGGTCGTTCCAGGTTGACGAAGGCTACATCCACACGACAACGGCAACGAGATGTTATTAAAAAAAAATATCGCGTCCACATGGGCAACGGATCAGTAAAATATCAGGTACATACGGCAACGCAACGCTTGCTGAAAATGATGCAATACACATGCCACATCTCTAGGGGCGCTGTAAGACGGTCCCTTCGGAGACACCAGAACAATAGAAGAAGTAAGGACGCATGCGCATAAACTATTATGCGCGAGACTTCATATTAGCCACAAAGTCAGGAAAATCTGTTCGTAAAATTACATTATAATGACCAAATACAATGAAAAGTATTTTTCCAGTCTCACCTGTGAAAGGTAATCCCATGTGATCTCGTTTGGATGGTAAATCTGTTGGTACAGTTAAACGCAGCACATGAATGAGGCATCTTTATTCTCCGCTTTGACCCATCCAATATGGCGGTGAGGATGACGTATGATTCTACGCGGAAGGCGGCGTCTTTAATGGTCCTGAATAAATTGAATGCTACAAGTTGATGGATTAATTTGTTCTTCTAAGCCCTTTTTGAGGAATGTATTGTAGGACTTAAACCAACATCTGAAGAGGTGAGATCGCTCCTTTTTTTCCCTATTTTTGCTGGCGGGATTGACTCTGCCCCAAGGGCTATTCTCTCTCTCTCTCTCTCTCTCTCTCTCTCTCTCTCACTTTGCACCATTACACAATAAATATTCACAGTGAAAATATTTTGTAAGTGCGTTTCATGAACCAAGTTATAGGATTTGTTGACAACTCGCATCGAGTTCGTTACACTTCTACCCGGCGTGAAGCACATGTGGTTGTGACGACATCGTAAACAAATCCGTTCTACTCATCCAGACGACTTCGCAACGGCGCCATTGCCAGATCTTTCCACTCTGGAACCCGTTCTCAAAAGATTTCGTTTTGGGGCACCCAAAACGTTGGTGCCGTGTGGACGCCAGGCCGAAACGATAAACAATTTTATCGGATTCACCTGAATCCGTTGCCGTGTGGACAGGGCCGAAGATGGCTCCTTGAGCACCTACGGTTTACGATGACCTGGATGACCAAGAACCTTCACAGACATGTAACAGAGTAAACTGTTTTCTGACAGGTGCTATCTATCAGATTAATGGATTATTAGGATGCATGTAAACATACCTACTGAGTCAGTATCAAAATTACATTACATTATATCAATGGCATTCAGCAGACACTCTTATCCAGAGCGACATACAACATACCCAGAGCAGCCTGGGGAGCAGTTGGAGGTTAGGTGCCTTGCTCAAGGGCACTTCAGCCATTCCTGTTGGTCTAGGGCAGTGGTTTTCAAAGTGGGGGCCGCTGCCCCCTGGGGGGCCATCCGGGGGTGCTAGGGGGTGCCTCAGAAAGTTGGAGGGACGATAACAAAAAAATTGCGGAAAAAAAAATATACTTTTTTTAAAATAATAATTATTAAATATATTGTAATTAGTTTTTTAATATCATTATTATAAAATATAATTATTAATAATAATACATCATATCGAAACGTTGTTTGCCATGCTCATCTCTCCGATTGCCTGTGACGTTGCGGTTTGCGCCATTTATCAAGCTGCTTTGCTCCTCAAGCTAGCGTATTGCTAGCGCAAAATGGACAGGTTTTTGAAGAAGAGACCGAAGGAACAAACCAACAGCCCTGCTGTGGAGGACACTACTGCGAAAAAAACTAAGAAGTCCTGGCCAACTAAAATCCGAAAATATGAGGCAGCATACATTAAGTATGGCTTTACAGCCATACAGAAAAATGGCCATGATTGTCCGAAAAGCGTCCTCTGTCTGGAGACCCTGTCAAACGAGTGCTTAAAACCTTCGAAACTTCAGCGTCACTTGGTACAAAAACGTCCGACAGATGCCGAAAAAACAGTAGATTTCTTCAGACGCAAAGAAGAGCATTTGGTCAGGCAATCTGCTGCATTCACCCAGCAAGCTACTGTCCCCGAGCGGGCCCTGAAGGCATCATTTTTAGCCTCGTACCACATTGCTCGTGCTAAAAAAACTCACTCAATTGGAGAAGATTTGATTTTACCAGCCACCAAAGACATAGTCCGAGAATTGCTTGGTGAGGATGCTGCCAAAAAAAAAAACAATGCTGTCCCACTCTCTGATAACACCATGAGCCGACGGATTGGTGACATGGCTCAAGACGTATCTGCTCAGCTGTCGGAGCAGGTGAGAGCCAGCGAATACTTCGCACTTCAGCTGGATGAGAGCACAGATTTATCCAATGAGGCCCAACTGCTTGTGTACATCAGATTTATTTCACAGGAAAGATTTGTGGAGGAAATCCTATTTTGTAAAGCACTTGAAAGAAGAACTACTGGGAAAGACATTTTTCAAGTTTTGACCATTACATCGAGTCTAACGGATTGGACTGGACCCGTTGTGTGGGGATGTGTTCGGTCGGAGCCACGGCAATGAACGGGAAGATCAGTGGAGTGACCGCTCTCATTAAGCAGAAGGCCCCGCATGTAGTGGCCACACACTGCATGCTCCATCGCGAGGCACTGGTCGCAAAAAGGATGGATAACGAGTTGAATCAGGTACTACAGGAGGTTATACAGTTTATTGTTCAGTGCGAAAATATTTGTGTTGAAAACATGTTAGTTAATAATATTCTTATGCTAAACAAATGTAACAATTATTGACTATTGAATAAAAGTAAGAGAAAACATTCTAAAAGTTGATGTTTCTTTACATACAGTGCCTTGAAAAAGTATTCATGCCCCTTGAACTTTTTCACATTTTTCCACCTTACAGCCACGAACTTAAAAGTTTTTTATTGAGATTTTATGTGATAGACCAACACACAGTATCACATAATTGTGAAGTGAAAGGAAAATGATAAATGGTCTTCAAAATTTTAAACAAATAAAAATCTGAAAAATGTGGTGTGCATTAGTATTCAGCCCCCCTGCATCAATACTTTGTAGAGCCACCTTTTGCTGCAATTACAGCTGCAAGTCTTTTGTGGTACGATATGTCTCTACCAGCTTTGCACATCTAGACACTGAAATTTTTGCCCATTCTTCTTTGCAAAATAGCTCAAGCTCAGCCAGACTGGATGGAGAGCGTCTGTGAACAGCAATTTTCAAGCCTTGCCACAGATGCTCAATGGGATTTAGGTCTGGACTTTGACTGGGCCATTCTAACACATGAATATTCTTTGATCTAAACCATTCCATTGTAGCTCTGGCTGCATGTTTAGAGTCATTGTCTTGCTGGAAGGCGAATCTCCTTCCCAGTCTCAAGTCTTTTGCAGCCTCCAACAGGTTTTCTTCCAGGATTGCCCCGTATTTAGCTCCATCCATCTTCTCATCAACTCTGACCAGCTTCCCTGTCCCTGCTGAAGAAAAGCATCCCCATAGCATGATGCTGCCACCACCATGTTTCACAGTGGGGATGGTGTGTGCAGGGTGATGAGCAGCGTTAGTTTTCCGCCACACATAGCGCTTTGCATTTAGGCCAAAAAGTTCAACTTTGGTCTCATCTGACCAAAGCACCTTCTTCCACATGTTTGCTGTGTCCCCTACATGGCTTCTGGCAAACTGCAAACGGGACTTCTTATGCCTGTCTTTCAACAATGGCTTTCTTCTTGCCACTCTTCCAAAAAGGCCAGATTTGTGGAGTGTACGACTTGTAGTTGTCCTGTGCACAGATTCTCCCACCTGAGCTGTGGATTTCTGCAGCTCCTCCAGAGTGATCATGGGCCTCTTGGCTGCTTCTCTGACCAGTGCTCTTCTTGCTCGCTCTGTCAGTTTAGGTGGACGGCCATGTCTTGGTAGGTTTGCAGTTGTGCCATACTTTTTCCATTTTTGAATGATGGATTGAACAGTGCTTCTGGAGATGTTCAGAGCTTGGGATATTTTTTTTATAACCTGACCCTGCTTTAAACTTCTCCAGAACTTTATCCCTGACCTGTCTGGTGAGTTCTTTGGTCTTCATGATGCTGCTTGTTCTTCAGTGTTCTCTAACAAACCACTGAGGCCTTCACAGAACAAGTGTATTTATGCTGAGAGTAAATTACACACGGTAGGACTCTGTTAACTAATTAGACGACTTCTGAAGGCAATTGATTGCACTGGATTGTATTTAGAAGTATCAGAGTGCAGGGGGCTGAATACTAATGCACACCACATTTTTCAGATTTTTATTTGTTTAAAATTTTGAAGACCATTTATCATTTTTGTTTCACTTCACAATTATGTGCTACTCTCTGTTGGTCTATCACATAAAAGCTCAATAAAAAACTTTTAAGTTCGTGGTTGTAAGGTGGAAAAATGTGAAAAAGTTCAAGGGGTATGAATACTTTTTCAAGGCACTGTATTTTGTAGCATTGTCTGTGGGTTTGCAAAGGGGGTCCCCGGCCAGAAGCTAATGCTGTTTGGGGGGCCTTGGCATGGAAAAGTTTGGGAACCCCTGGTCTAGGGAATCAAACCGGCGACCTTTAAAGCTGCTTCTCTAACCATTACGCCATGGCTTCCCCAAATCCCCAATGCCAAAATTTAAAAAAAGTGTACATTTCCTTTAATTTGTATCATAGTATAAAGATGCTTTCCAAGAAAAGAGAACCCATAGCAATCTTTATTCCAAGCCTAAACCATGCTTGTATTATCAATAGAAGACTCAGGTGGGGTTTACATTAGACCGTATCAGCGGATCATCAGATTAACGTTTTTAAAAACGATTAGCGTGCACACAGCAACGCCAATACACGATTCGCGTGCACACAGCAACCCCAATACACAGATACGCTAATCACATGACTAATTCGGCACGTAAGTTGAAATGTGTCAGTGCGGCTCATCGCTTCCTCCTCAGCGGCTGCGCTCCAAATCACTCCGCCCTGAACAGAGATTGCCCTCTGGAGGGTGCGCACTCCGGCCCTGCGCAGCTCACGGAGCGCGCGAGTGTAGTGCACGAGCAGTGATTCGGGACTGAGCCGCTGTGCGCAAGTCACTTACCACTTGCAAGTGGAAGGATGGCAAGTCTAAAGACAATCATAACTACACAATGGGCAGTATTTGCATCAGTATTTGCAGTATTTTCATACTTTTATACTCTTTAATGAAAGGTGATACAAGGCGGAAGTCCGCGCCGTTTTTCAGCAGTCGCATCACATGACCAACGCCAGCGAATCAGGAAGGTGGATGTCACAGTGACGTTGTCCAATGACGATGCCAGCTAGAGCTCAGCACAGCGTATCCGCGTATTCTCAATGTTTACACAGCACCGGACCAGACACGATCTAGATTGAATACGTGGACCCTGGCGGATTCCCATTTCCCGGCGTTTCCAGGCGGTTTAATGTAAACGGACAGTGCATCCGCGAAGAAAATGAGACAGATACGGTCTAATGTAAACTTGGCCTCAGTCTCATTCTGCCACTGACCCCTCCCCATCCAAGGTAAACAAATGGCTTGGAAACCTACTGCCAATGACAGCATATTCTTAGTTTGAAATGAAAAGACTTTTCATAACAACACCATCAACAAACCATTAAATAGAAGAAAGCATTAAACAGGTTGCAGCACAGCATACTAATTGGGATGCATTAAAATGTCATCTCGTGCAGCAGAGGCAGTTTTGCCATCACAGAATGAGAAAGGAAGAGTGAGAGGGATTATGGGAAAGCTGCACTGTTAGTGACAGGGTAATTAAAGCAAAGAAGGGCATGTTGGACTACACAGTGTCTGAGCTGTAGTACAAACAATATATTAATGTTGTGCAAAGGGACACCACCACTACATGTCAGTTCATCCTCCTGTATGTGTATGCCTGTTTTGATGATGGTGGTACAGAGCACTGTAACACTTTAGTCCAAGATCTCATCCAGTTGATGTTCAATTAAGTTGAAATCTGGTGAGTGTGAGGATCATGTTCATCCTCAGCAAACCATTCAGTGAGCCATCGAGCCATGTGGACAGGGGCTCAGTCATCCTGCAAGAGACCACTCCAATCAGGAGAGAATCTTTCATGATAGAATCTAGGTGTTCAGTCAGAAGTACTCTGTATTGATTTGCAGTGATGATTAACTTTAAGAGGATGAGTGAACCCAAACTATGTCTGGAAAATGGCCCCCATAGCATCAGAAAGGCACTAGAGACCCTCGCAAGTGTTCAGACCCACACTGCACTCACTTATCAAGAATATGAAAGATGAATCCCTGGAGATCACATTTTCCCACAGAGGTTTTTAACAAGGGGTGGCATGGTGGTGCAGTGGTTAGCACTGTCACCTCACAGTAAGAAGGGTCTGGGTTCAAACCATGCAGCCAAGTGGGGACTTCCTGTGTGGAATTTGCATGTTCTTCCTGTACCTGGTCAACTGGCTCCTCTAAATTGCTCATAGGTGTGAATGTGAATGGTTGTTTGTCTGTGTCTTAGGCTACATCCACACGACAACGGCAACGAGATGTTATTTAAAAATATATCGCGTCCAAATGGGCAACGATCAGTAAAATATCAGGTACATATGGCAACGCAACGCTTGCTGAAAACGATGCAATACACATGCCACACCTCTAGGGGCGCTGTAAGACGGTCCCTTCGGAGACACCAGAACAATAGAAGTAAGGACGCATGCGCATAAACTATTATGCGCGAGACTTCATATTAGCCACAAAGTCAGGAAAATCTGTTCGTAAAATTACATTATAATGACCAAATACAATGAAAAGTATTTTTCCAGTCTCACCTGTGAAAGGTAATCCCATGTGATCTCGTTTGGACGGTAAACCTGTTGGTACAGTTAAACGCAGCACATGAATCAGGCATCTTTATTCTCCGCTTTGACCTATCCAATATGGCGGCGAGGATGACGTATGATTCTACGCGGAAGGCGGCGTCTTTAATGGTCCAGAATAAATTGAATGCTACACGTTGATGGATTAATTTGTTGTTCTACGCCCTTTTTGAGGAATGTATTGTAGGACTTAAACCAACATCTGAAGAGGTGAGATCGCTCCTTTTTTTCCCTATTTTTGCTGGCGGGATTGACTCTGCCCTAAGGGCTATTTTCTCTCTCTCTCTCTCTCTCTCTCTCACTTTGCACCATTACACAATAAATATTCACAGTGAAAATATTTTGTAAGCGCGTTTCATGAACCAAGTTATAGGATTTGTTGACAACTCGCATCGAGTTCGTTACACTTCTACCCGGCGTGAAGCACTCACAGTCATGTGGTTGTGACGTCATCGTAAACAAATCCGTTCTACTCATCCAGACGACTTCGCAACGGCAACGTTGCCAGATCTTTCCACTCTGGAACCCGTTCTCAAAAAGATTGCGTTTTGGGCACCCAAAACGCCGGTGCCGTGTGGACGCCAGGCCTAAACGATAAGCAATTGTATCGGAGTCACCTGAATCCATTGCCGTGTGGACAGGGCCTTAGCCTGATGATACACTGGCGTCCTGCCCAGCCTGTACCCCACCTCTAAACTGAAATCAGCTGGGATTGGCTCAAGCTTCTCCCAAGATCCTGATGAAGAAGCAGTATAGATAACTGATGGATGGATGATTTTTACACCACTGAACTCTCACTTGCGTTATCTGATTTTTACTAAGAGGTCCACAAACTTCAACCCTACTACTTTACATACAGTACCAGTCAAAAGTTTGGACACACCTACTCATTCATACATTGTTCTGTAGTTTGACTATTTTCTACATTGTAGAACAGTACTAAAGACATCAAAACTATGAAATAACATCTGGAACATACCTGGAATTATGCGGTAAACAAAAAAAAAAAATTTTAAACAAAGTGTTTCATATTTTAGATTCTTCAAAGTGGGATGGCACGGTGGTGTAGTGGTTAGTGCTGTCGCCTCACAGCAAGAAGGTCCTGGGTTCAAGCCCAGTGGCCGGAGAGGGCCTTTCTGTGCGGAGTTTGCATGTTCTCCCCGTGTCTGCGTGGGTTTCCTCCGGGTGCTCCGGTTTCCCCCACAGTCCAAAGACATGCAGGTTAGGTTAACTGGTGGCTCTAAATTGACCGCAGGTGTGTTTGTCTCTATGTCAGCGACTTGTCCAGGGTGTACCCTGCCTCTTGTCCATAGTCAGCTGGGATAGGCTCCAGCTTGCCTGGGACCCTGTAGAACAGGATAAGCAGCTACAGATAATGGATGGATGGATTCTTCAAAGTAGCCACCGTTTATCTTGACGCTTTACACACTATTGACATTATCTTAACCAGCTTCATGAGGGAGTCACCTGGAATGCTTTTCAATTAACAGGTGCCTCGTCAAAAGTTAATTAGTGCAATTTCTTGCCTTCTTAATGCGTTTGAGATCAAACAGTAAATAATAAATAACCCTTATGGAATAGCCCTTTTCCACAACTGTAGTAATCCATATTATGTCAAGAACCGCTCAACTAAGTAAAGAGAAACGACATCCATCATTACTTTAAGACATGACGTGTATTTTAGTTAATACAAATAAAGAAAACTAGACAGGGACACTCTAACGAGTGCAAACCCCGCCTTTTCCCTATTAAAATACATTGGGCGAAAATTTCGAAGTTCTGCCATGACCTTGACCTTTGAACTTTGACCTCCAAAATTTAATGGTTTCCTTCCTGGGTGATTGGCAACACATGTACAAAATTTGGTCCAAATCGATCCATTGGTTCTTGAGATATCTTGCAGACACACAGACAGACAGACAGACAGACAGACACACACACACACACACACACAGACTGACGCAGGTGAAAATAATAACCCCTCCGACTACTGTCGGCGGGGTTAAAGATTGAATTAGAGTTGTGTGTCCAAACTTTTGACTGGTACTGTAATTGTCGATGGACTGTTCTTACTGACCATAGACACAAGTGGCTACAAGTACACGGCACGATGTTAAGTGTTTAATTCTACATACACATATTGTAGTTCATGGTATGGATTCCACAAGGTGTTGGGAACATTCCTTCAAGATTGTGGTCCATGTTGACATGAAGGCACCACATATATAAATTGTTGCAGTTTTGTCAAATGCACATGCATGATGCAAATCTCTCATCCTACCACATCCCGAATGCACTCTACTGGATTCAGATCTGATGACTAGTGAGGTCACTGTAAGTACACTGTCATGTTCATGGAACCGATTTGAGATGCAAGTTCTGTTGCATTAGCATGATGGAAACAGCCATTATAAGATGGGTCCATTGTAGCCATACATGGATGCATGCTTTCAGCAAAATTCTCAGATAGTTTTGACACAAGGAAGGTTTGGTCCATTAATTCATGCTGGTAATACCCAATTCTGACCCTACTATCTGCATGTGTCCACAGAAATCAAGATAATCATCAGATCAGGTAACAGTTTTCCAATCTTCAACTGTCTAGATTCTTGGAAGGAGTGGAACCTAATGTGGTCTGCTGCTGCTGTAGCTCATCCACCTCAAGATTCAATGTCTCGTGCATAACGAGGTGCTTTTCTTCTCACCACAGTAGTAAGGAGTGGTTATTTGAGTTATCATGGCCTTCCTTTTCAGTTCAAATCAATCAATCCGGCCATTCTCCTCTGACCTCTCATCAACAAGCCATTTCCACCTGCAGATGGGTGGCTTTTGTTTTTCACACGATTCTGAGTAAACTCTACAGACTGTTGTGTGTGAGCTCACATTTTAACATAAAAAGGAAAATAGAATCATCAGAGCATCTCTGAGATTTTAGTTCCTTCCAAATCGGTTAATCACATGTTTTATGGTTTATGCATTTACACCACATTTTCATCTCATTATCTCTAGCCGCTTTATCCTGTTCTACAGGGTCGCAGGCAAGCTGGAGCCTATCCCAGCTGACTACGGGCGAAAGGCGGGGTACACCCTGGACAAGTGGCCAGGTCATCACAGGGCTGACACATAGGTGGGGTTTACATTAGACCGTATCAGCGGATCATCAGATTAACGTTTTTAAAACGATTAGTGTGCACACAGCAACACCAATACACGATTCGCGTGCACACAGCAACACCAATACACGGATACGCTCGGCTCCGCAGGCATCCTGCGCTCCAAATCACTCCGCCCTGAACAGCGAGTGCCCTCTGGAGGGTGCGCACTCCGGCCCTGCGCAGCTCACAGAGCGCGCGAGTATAGTGCACGAGCACTGATTCGGGACTGAGCCGTTGTGTGTGTGATCTCAGTGCATATCACTTACCACTTGCAAGTGGAAGGATGGCAAGCCTAAAGACAATCATAACTACACAATGGGCAGTATTTGCATCAGTATTTGCAGTATTTTCATACTTTTATACTCTTTAATGAAAGGTGATACAAGGCGGAAGTCCGCGCCGTTTTTCAGCAATCGCGTCACATGACCAACGCCAGCGAATCAGGAAGGTGGATGTCACAGTGACGTTGTCCAATGACGACGCCAGCTAGAGCTCAGCACAGCGTATCCTCAATGTTTACACAGCACCGGACCAGACACGATCTGGATTGAATACGTGGACCCTGGCGGATTCCCGTTTCCCGGCGTTTCCAGGCGGTTTAATGTAAACGGACAGTGCATCCGCGAAGAAAACGAGACAGATACGGTCTAATGTAAACTTGGCCATAGACACAGACAGCCATTCACACCTACGGTCAATTTAGAGTCACCAGTTAACCTAACCTGCATGTCTTTGGGCTGTGGGGGAAACCGGAGCACCCGGAGGAAACCCACGCGGACACAGGGAGAACATGCAAACTCCGCACAGAAAGGCCCTCGCCGGCCACGGGGCTCGAACCCGAACCTTCTTGCTGTGAGGCGACAGCTCTAACCACTACACCACCATGCCGCCTACACCACATTTTATCGTCTATAAATTGACCAGTGGAACTAAACCAGGTAATATATAGTGCCCTCCACAATTATTGGCACACCTTGCAAAGATTAGTTAAAAGGGTTTGAGAAAAAAAATCCACATTTTGGTAAATTGCCATGTAAAATGCCACCTTTTGGCATCCCTGCATTTATCCCTGCATTTATCCCTGCAATATCACCTCCCTTTGCCAATAAAACAGTAGAGTCTTCTCCTAGAACATTTTAACTTTGGAGAATACAGAGCAGGGCATCGACCATTCCTGAGAACAGCAGGGCATCTGAGAACAGCAATGTGACATCTAGGATGCTCCACAACACCCTGACGAAAAGTCTTGCATGTCAGAATGTTTTGGCATTTTCTTGCCTAGTTTGACAACTCCTATGAGGTGTTCATTCTGTAGCCATGATTGACCATTTCTTGACCCTCCTCCCTGATGACATGCAAGGACATGAGTAATGACTGGACAGGGTCAAACTTGTGTTGCCAATCTCTCATCTCATCTCATCTCATTATCTGTAGCCGCTTTATCCTGTTCTACAGGGTCGCAGGCAAGCTGGAGCCTATCCCAGCTGACTACGGGCGAAAGGCGGGGTACACCCTGGACAAGTCGCCAGGTCATCACAGGGCTGACACATAGACACAGACAACCATTCACACTCACATTCACACCTACGCTCAATTTAGAGTCACCAGTTAACCTAACCTGCATGTCTTTGGACTGTGGGGGAAACCGGAGCACCCGGAGGAAACCCACGCGGACACGGGGAGAACATGCAAACTCCGCACAGAAAGACCCTCGCCGGCCCCGGGGCTCGAACCCGGACCTTCTTGCTGTGAGGCGACAGCGCTAACCACTACACCACCGTGCCGCCCGTGTTGCCAATCTCTTGGTCAAAACATGGCAAGGAATTATGGCACTATTATTATCGAATCTGACATGGTGACCATTGTGAAAGACAAAAATATTGTATAGTCTGATGCTAGTGTCAGAGGGTTTTAATTAAATTTTTTTTTTAACCCAAGCTCTTCTGCTCCAAAGTAATGTGTATTATACTGCAAAATGCACAGCAAGCCCTCTTTTATTGATAATGCCAACTGTAAGAAGGTCTATTCAGCATGACAGTTTATTGAATAGTTCACTAACTCAACTTTTGCCACCATCTCAATAGTCTTCTGAAGGGCCAACATCAATAGCTTCCATTTATAAGGTTTTGTGCCATCTCAGCTAATCTAAAACCGGCATTTGTGAAAGTGCTGCTTGCTCACGGTTCACAGAGAGGTGTTAAACAATGCTGAAATATCCGCGAGTTTCAGTTCAACTTGATTCAGCCTTTTTTTCCCCCTTCAAGGTCATAAAATTTTATGAGAACAAGAAAGTTAATTGGGTTTATAAAAGCAGACAGGATGGCCGAATTCTCTCATCTGATTTGTCAGAAGGTTATCCAACAGTGCTGCTGGCTGGAACCCAAATCACAGTTTTATACGGTATGAGAGTAGTTCTTAGGTAACGGAATTACATTCACAGCAAAATGTGGTAACTTTTTTTCGTTGCAGTACTCAAGATAATGGTATTAAATAAAAAATTCACGCTGCATGGGGCATCTTTTGACCCCAAAGAAGCATAGAAAAAATTGGTTGTTTAACTCTGAACAAAAAATCTTTTATGAGGAAAGAAAAATCAGTAACGGAATTACATCAGAAAAAACTGCACTTTCTCATCTCATCTCATTATCTCTAGCCGCTTCATCCTTCTACAGGGTCGCAGGCAAGCTGGAGCCTATCCCAGCTGACTACGGGCGAAAGGCAGGGTACACCCTGGACAAGTCGCCAGGTCATCACAGGGCTGACACATAGACACAGACAACCATTCACACTCACATTCACACCTACGCTCAATTTAGAGTCACCAGTTAACCTAACCTGCATGTCTTTGGACTGTGGGGGAAACCGGAGCACCCGGAGGAAACCCACGCGGGCACGGGGAGAACATGCAAACTCCACACAGAAAGGCCCTCGCCAGCCCCGGGGCTCGAACCCAGGACCTTCTTGCTGTGAGGCGACAGCGCTAACCACTACGCCACCGTGCTGCCCAAAACTGCACTTTCATTTCTTAAAATTCAAACCAAGATTCCTCAAGTGACATTGCTAAAACTGGGGTGATGATTAATTAAATACGGTTTTCAGTACATTTTGCCTTGGATTCCATAGTTTAGCAATATCACTGAGCTGACAAATTAAGGCAATCTTAATAATTTCATAATTTTCGCATCTCTGCTAAAGAATTGCCCATTAATGTGCTTGTTCTAATAGATTGTCAATTCTATACTACCAGCTAATTTACAAGGACTGGGACGGCAGACACTCCACACAATCCAAGACTAACAATTGATATATTTAAGAATGTGGCCTCACAAAGAACAATGCAATATTTGACGTGGTGAAGGTTTCTGTAAAGAAAAGTCTGTTTAACATTTCTGGAAGAAGTCTCCTGTGTTGCTGCTTTGTGACGGTAGGTTTTCTGCCAGAGGAAAGTCTTCAGGACAAAGGGTTTTCCAGTTTCTCTGTAACATGACGAGCTGTTATACTAAAAAGTTATTACAAGATGAACTTTTTATTTGTCTTACAACGTTAGATGTACACTACCGTTCAAAAGTTTGGGGTCACTTTGAAATTTCCTTATTTTTGAAAGAAAAGCACTGTTCTTTTCAATGAAGATCACTTTAAACTAATCAGAAATCCACTCTATACATTGCTAATGTGGTAAATGACTATTCTAGCTGCAAATGTCTGGTTTTTGGTGCAATATCTACATAGGTGGGCGGCACAGTGGTGTAGTGGTTAGCGCTGTCGCCTCACAGCAAGAAGGTCCGGGTTCGAGCCCCGGGGCCGGTGAAGGCCTTTCTGTGTGGAGTTTGCATGTTCTCCCCGTGTCCGCGTGGGTTTCCTCCGGGTGCTCGGGTTTCCCCCACAGTCCAAAGACATGCAGGTTAGGTTAACTGGTGACTCTAAATTGACCGTAGGTGTGAATGTGAGTGTGAATGGTTGTCTGTGTCTATGTGTCAGCCCTGTGATGACCTGGCGACTTGTCCAGGGTGTACCCCGCCTTTCGCCCGTAGTCAGCTGGGATAGGCTCCAGCTTGCCTGCGACCCTGTAGGACAGGATAAAGCGGCTAGAGATAATGAGATGAGATGAGATCTACATAGGTCTATAGAGGCCCATTTCCAGCAACTCTCACTCCAGTGTTCTAATGGTACAATGTGTTTGCTCATTGCCTCAGAAGGCTAATGGATGATTAGAAAACCCTTGTACAATCATGTTAGCACAGCTGAAAACAGTTGAGCTCTTTAGAGAAGCTATAAAACTGACCTTCCTTTGAGCAGATTGAGTTTCTGGGGCATCACTTTTGTGGGGTCGATTAAATGCTCAAAATGGCCAGAAAAATGTCTTGACTATATTTTCTATTCATTTTACAACTTATGGTGGTAAATAAAAGTGTGACTTTTCATGGAAAACACAAAATTGTCTGGGTGACCCCAAACTTTTGAACGGTAGTGTAACTATAAGTGGACAGGTTTCTCCAGAAAATGAGAAGTAACTGGCCAAAAAAAAAAGGAGGTGGCTCTGGAATTTGTGGCAGCAAAGCCACCGCAGCGCACCAAAGGCACAGTAATGGTAGGTGGTCTGGGGGCATGCCCCCCCAGAAAAATATTAATTTACATGCCTTCTGGTGCATTCTCAGCTAATAAATTACAAACCATTTCCCTGTAAAATACTTGCAAAATATATATGAAATTTGTGAAGAACTTAGGGATCGTGTTCGACAACAAACTCTCCTCCTCGGCGAACATCGCTACAGTGACCCGGACATGTAGATTCCTCCTCTACGACATCCGAAGGAGACGCCTTTTTCTTACCACCTACTCTACTGATCCAGCTCTTGATCCAAGTGTGATGATCTCCCGCTTGGACGACTGTAACTCTCTCCTTGCTGGCCTTCCAGCTTCTGCCATCAGACCCCCGCAGCTCATCCAGAACGCTGCAGCTCGCCTGGTCTACAACCTCCCTTGTTCTTCCCATGTCACCCCTCTGCTTGCCGACCTGCACTGGCTACCTATCGCAGCTCACATCAAATTTAAGACATTGGTGCTAGCTTACCCGGCTCTCAAGGGGTTAGGGTCAGCATACCTTCAGTGTCTGTTCCGGCCCTACACGTCAGCCAGATCCCTATGCTCCGCTACTACTGGTTGCCTGGCCCCCTCCTCCTCTCTGCTCCTGCCCAGCCCACTCAAGACTACTGTCCGTCCTGGTTCCCCGTTGGTGGAATGACCTTCTCATTAAGGTCAGAACTGCCGACTCCCTGACCACCTTCAAGCACAGACTGAAGACTCACCTCTTCAGGCTGCACCTCTCCCCTTCTTCCCTGCCCACTGTGTTTCAGTCTAGACCAGGGGTCTTCAATCCTATCCGCAAAGGGCCGGTGTAGCTGCAGGCTTTCATTACAGCCAAATTGGAGGCTCACTTGATTGTTGACTGGAGACGAGGGTGAAATGATTAAACAAGTGAAATCAGGTGTAGCTCCTGCTTGGTTGGAATGAAAGCCTGCAGCCACACTGGCCCTTTGTGGATAGGATTGAAGACCCCTGGTCTAGACCAACCCAGGCTGTGTATGGTCTAGCCTGGGGTTAGCGGTTTTGAGTTCTCCATTTAGTTGTACTTTATATGGTTGGTTGGTTTCCTTGGCTGTTTGAGTATTAGCATTTCAACAGAATATCACACTAGGTATTACTGTCACTTGTTCAGTTGGCACTTAAACTTTCTTGTCTAGAAGTTCAGCACTTTGTATACCTGACTTCTGCACTCATTGTATGTCGCTCTGGATAAGAGCATCTGCTAAATGCCATGTAATGTAAATTTCCCTCCAGATGTGCGTGCGCTTGGCTTTCTCAGTTACACTCTATAGTACTCTGCCTGGCTCTGTAATATAACTACATGGTGAGCTTATTTAGTGCATGTGTAATGTACTTGATGTGCTTCCGGTGTGGTATTGTGTATTGTATAGTTTTAAGTTCAGCATAAATATTTGTACACAATTAGTTATTTGCACTTGCACTTTATAAGTATGAAGCCTTAGCTAAGGGACCAGACATCTCTATGGGAACTCACGCACTCTGGGTAGCTCCTGGATATGAAAATAATTCTTAGGTATGAAAATATTAATTACGATTTACATGTACAAACCTGCAGAAAACACAGACTTTATATTCATTTGGCCCACGGAAGGTTTTAGTTTCTTCTTCAGTGGCATTTTGTGAAAACCGAGTGAAATTGTCTGCAACAACCACCAATTGTATCTTTACCGTCTGCTACGGTGTGGTCATGTGGCCCAGCTCAGCCAATCAGAGTGCGAAAGCTAGACCCGAATCGAAGACAATTTCATGGTGAAATAATTGGATTTGCAGCAAATTATGGGCAGTGGAGATGATGTAAATTGCTTGAACATTGAAAGGCAAGGGTTTTTTTTGTTTTGGTTTTTTCTGGGATCGAGCAGCCGACGCAGACCGTCTGTGTAGGCGGAGAAAACCGCCGGCACTTGTGGACATCTCTGAATGTATATAAAGTGTTGTTCATGAATTAATAAAATAAATGGAACTGGTGGCAAACTTCTGTTACAAAAGAAGAATAAAACACTTTTTCTATAGCATGAAATCAATCAACTTCATCACACCACTGGGTTATTGATTATTTTCCTGTAATAGCATGCCCCATCGTGTTTTATTCCTTATCTGATAAATGTATAACGATTATGGTTAGTTATATTTGTAAATTATTTTGGTGTCATTACTTTTATTCAAATCACTAGGTTTAAAATCTAGAAAGAAACCAGGAATAAAAGCAGTGTCATTATGCTGTAATAGTTAATCTAGAACTGTTCACAGACAAATATTACATTATCAAACACGCAGACGCACACAGAACACTGCATAACATCCACATTTTGAATAAGCGAGAGAGAGAGAGAGAGAGAGTGAGAGAGAGAGAGTGAGTCTCTGCGAGCAGCGTGGCTCTGATTGCTTTGTGAGGAACTCTATTGACTGCTGCAGGCTCATATTTACTCTGCCTTTGGTATTTCTGTTTGCATGCCCGAGGCTTTGAAAGCTTAGATCCTGGTTTTGTTTATTTTACTGAGAATTGAAGAGGCTTGTGCTTCATGGTGATCAAATAAAAAAATAAAAAAAAAATGTAGCCTTGTCCTATATAACAGACAAAATAATACGCACTTCAGGTCACCTCAGTCGTGCAAACAAGAAATGCACCATTCTCTATCGACGCCATGCCATTCCAAACGCTAAGAATTTTATCTATAAAGATTTAACAATCTGGAGTGTTACATGCAGTGCCATATGCAGGAGCATTACAGCCACAACAGCTCTATCCGGAGGACAGCAGGGCTTTGTTTAAAAAAAAAACACTTAAATAATGGTGGGCTTATGATTAAGCCATCTCATCTCATTATCTCTATCCGCTTTATCCTGTTCTACAGGGTCGCAGGCAAGCTGGAGCCTATCCCAGCTGACTACGGGCGAAAGGCGGGGTACACCCTGGACAAGTCGCCAGGTCATCAAAGGGCTGACACATAGACACAGACAACCATTCACACTCACACTCACACCTACGGTCAATTTAGAGTCACCAGTTAACCTAACCTGCATGTCTTTGGACTGTGGGGGAAACCGGAGCACCCGGAGGAAACCCACGCGGACACGAGGAGAACATGCAAACTCCGCACAGAAAGGCCCTCGCCGGCCCCGGGGCTCGAACCCGGACCTTCTTGCTGTGAGGCGACAGCGCTAACCACTACACCACCGTGCCGCCCTGATTAAGCCATGCTCATGGAAAAATATGCTCATTGCAGGACCTCAAGGAAATACAATGCACAAAAGCCAGTCCAATTTCTAACTGTTGAGTTGAAGACGACCTGAATTTTCAAAAACAACTTCAAAACTTTATAACATGACCCCTCACTAACCTCCTTCAGGACAAATAAGTACTACAGCTATTATGGTACATATATGAATGCTGAAAAACTGCATCCGGTTCTCTTTTCAGGAAGTTATAATCCAGATGCCTAAGTAGTCTAAATGGCCTTTTAATGTACATCAGTGTTAATAATTTTGCAAAAGAGAGTCACTGCCTCTTAAACAATAACATGTTAACCAGTTTTGGTCTGCTGATAGCCTGAGAGCGATTGCTCCAGGCGGAAAAGCCAGATGAAGCCCCAGGTTAATGATACAGAAAAACTGCTGACTGCTTGTGTGCATGGCCTGAACTCCGACCATTACTAAGCATCAGCATTATCGCATGCATGCACACACACGCATGCACACACACACACGCACCTGGTGACTCATCTACATTGACATGAGGTAACTCTTTCACTGAGCATACTACATGGGAAAATTGTAAACCATCTTTCCAAGCTACAGGTCGGTTTTGTTAAGAAATTAAATATTATATAATTATAGATTAGATTAGATAGAACTTTACTGATCCCTTTGGGAGGGTTCCCTCAGGGAAATTAAAATTCCAGTAGCATCATTACAGGCTAAACAGAGAATAGGAAATAGAGAAAACTTCGAGATAAATTAAGTACACATATACAAATATAAAAAAAAGAATAAGATATGGGAAAAAAAGAAAGAAAAAGAAAAAAAAATCCAGCAGGAGAGGTATTGCACATTGTCCAGTATTGCTTTTTGTCAGGCGAGGCTAGGCGACTGCTCCTTCCCGTCCTCTGTCCTCCTGTTACCCTTCCTCCCCCCCAGAGAGGAGTTGTACAGTCTGATGGCGTGAGGGACAAATTATTATAATAATAATAATAATTATTACTATTATTGTAGTAACAGAATACTTTAAAGTATTGTTCTTGCGCCGACAACAGATATCCTGTGTGTGTGTGTGTGTGTGTGTGTGTGTGTGTGTGTTATCTACTTTCTGAAGACCAAATGTCCCCACAAGGACAGTAAAAATCTGACAATTCTGCTTATTTGGATGGTCTCCAAATTTGTTTTTAACAAACAAACAAACCAACAATATGAAAAGTTGTGCAGAGCACGATACTTGTGAAAATCACAAAGAAACAGAAGTTATGGCCGATTAGGTGTTTTTACAAGATTTGACCTTGGTGACCTTGACCCACCAAAAACTAATGATGCCTTTATGTGACCTTCGTGAGTTGTCCTGTGCATTTTGAGGAGATTAGTCAAGAAATGACGACGCTGGAGCACCAACAAACAAACGGACAAATCAACATGCAAAAATCTCCGATTTTCACAAGTTAATAAATAACAGTCAAAAAAAAAAAAGTTACATTTTTACAACCCCGATTCCAAAAAAGTTGGGACAAAGAACAAATTGTAAATAAAAACGGAATGCAATGATGTGGAAGTTTCAAAATTCCATATTTTATTCAGAATAGAACATAGATGACATATCAAATGTTTAAACTGAGAAAATGTATCATTTAAAGAGAAAAATTAGGTGATTTTAAATTTCATGACAACAACACATCTCAAAAAAGTTGGGACAAGGCCATGTTTACCACTGTGAGACATCCCCTTTTCTCTTTACAACAGTCTGTAAACGTCTGGGGACTGAGGAGACAAGTTGCTCAAGTTTAGGGATAGGAATGTTAACCCATTCTTGTCTAATGTAGGATTCTAGTTGCTCAACTGTCTTAGGTCTTTTTTGTCGTATCTTCCGTTTTATGTTGCGCCAAATGTTTTCTATGGGTGAAAGATCTGGACTGCAGGCTGGCCAGTTCAGTACCTGGACCCTTCTTCTACGCAACCATGATGCTGTAATTGATGCAGTATGTGGTTTGGCATTGTCATGTTGGAAAATGCAAGGTCTTCCCTGAAAGAGACGTCGTCTGGATGGGAGCATATGTTGCTCTAGAACCTGGATATACCTTTCAGCATTGATGGTGTCTTTCCAGATGTGTAAGCTGCCCATGGCACACGCACTAATGCAACCCCATACCATCAGAGATGCAGGCTTCTGGACTGAGCGCTGATAACAACTTGGGTCGTCCTTCTCCTCTTTAGTCCGAATGTCACGGCGTCCCTGATTTCCATAAAGAACTTCAAATTTTGATTCGTCTGACCACAGAACAGTTTTCCACTTTGCCACAGTCCATTTTAAATGAGTCTTGGCCCAGAGAAGACATCTGCGCTTCTGGATCATGTTTAGATACGGCTTCTTCTTTGAACTATAGAGTTTTAGCTGGCAACGGCGGATGGCACGGTGAATTGTGTTCACAGATAATGTTCTCTGGAAATATTCCTGAGCCCATTTTGTGATTTCCAATACAGAAGCATGCCTGTATGTGATGCAGTGCCGTCTAAGGGCCCGAAGATCACGGGCACCCAGTATGGTTTTCCGGCCTTGACCCTTACGCACAGAGATTCTTCCAGATTCTCTGAATCTTTTGATGATATTATGCACTGTAGATGATGATATGTTCAAACTCTTTGCAATTTTACACTGTCGGACTCCTTTCTGATATTGCTCCACTATTTGTAGGTGCAGAATTAGGGGGATTGGTGATCGTCTTCCCAGCTTTACTTCTGAGAGCCGCTGCCGCTCCAAGATGCTCTTTTTATACCCAGTCATGTTAATGACCTATTGCCAGTTGACCTAATGAGTTGCAATTTGGTCCGCCAGCTGTTCCTTTTTTGTACCTTTAACTTTTCCAGCCTCTTATTGCCCCTGTCCCAACTTTTTTGAGATGTGTTGCTGTCATGAAATTTCAAATGAGCCGATATTTGGCATGAAATTTCAAAATGTCTCACTTTCGACATTTGATATGTTGTCTATGTTCTATTGTGAATACAATATCAGTTTTTGAGATTTGTAAATTATTGCATTCCGTTTTTATGTACAATTTGTACTTTGTCCCAACTTTTTTGGAATCGAGGTTGTATTATTGAGGTTAAGGTTAGGTTTAGGCGCAGGCATAGCATTAATTGCATTAATAATTATGCCAGTGGAAGTACCTCACCGCGGGCTGGCCTAGTGGTTAACGTGTCCGTCTCTCAACCGGGAGATCGTGAGTTTTACTCGTGGTTGAGTCATACCAAAGACCATCATAAAAATGGTACCGACTGCCATCTGGCAAAGCACGCCGCAATACAGGTGCGAGTGGGGAGTCAAACCCTCATGGTTACCAGAGGACTGGCCCCCTACTGTAACCCTAGCTGTATAATAGGCGAGAGGCTGAGGGCTCTGGATGTCCATGCAGACTTCCTTCAGGTTTTCCAGTTTCCTCCCACCTTTGGAAAATATATCTGGAGGTAGATTAGCTACTATAATGGTACATTTCCATGGGTGGTGCGCCAGAATTCGGCTTGGCGAAAAACTTCTCCATGCTGTTGCTATTTCCACCACCGAGCAGGCTGTGCTGAATTTGGTTCACTTCTTGCCCAGGTACCACATGAGCCACACCAAGCTAAAAATAGTGCAGACCATTGATTGGTCAAACACAGCCATCACAGAAACATCCTGATTTATGCCTTCGGCTGGAATTTCTCCTCCATCAAAGTGTCTCACTCTTTCCAAAAGTCCTTTTTAAGTAGCCTGCAATTTAAATAATTGAAGCTGTGTTAAACAGCAATTTAATGGCTCAAATTCATCTTTATCTATTTACCCAGAGTAATGTTTTCTTATCACTGTTTAGCCGGATCGTACATTTCTCCTACATGATCCAATTAAACTGATCCATCTTCCAGTTAAGGTAACTCCCAAATGACTTCGCATTCACTTCCTATTGCACACTAAATAGGTTTTAACATCAGCGAACCAAACCCCCTACCTTGTACCCTTGCAAATAATGTAGAAAGACATGTTATCTTCAGCTTCAGAAAATGTACAACTGATAGTGTTTAAAAAAAACAATCTGGTAAGGTTTGCACTCAAATCCGTATTTTCAATGAAGATTAAAAGTATTGGCACCTTTGGCTGTGTTTGGGTGCAGTGCGTCAAGTGCGTAATCGTTCACAACATGTAGTTTAACATCAAATCATAAATTCCTGGTTTAGTTTCAAAATAATTTCTTTGAATCTCAAGTAGTATTTTACTAGCTGTGCCGATAATCATTTTGAGAAACTCCTCCTTTTTGCACGGGTATAGTTTCGTGATAGGGAAATCTCTCTCTCTCTCTCTCTCTCTCTCTCTCTCTCACACACACACACACACACACACACACACACACACACACACACACACACACACACACAGCCCTGTGTTTGCATTTCCTGGCGAGCCAAGGCAAACTGCACTGTTTGGTTGAGAAGAGCTATAAATTGCCTGTAGGTGTGAGCAGCATGCAAATGTGTGCGCGCGCGCACATGGTGCCCTCTGATGAACTGGTGACCCACAAAGGGTGTATTCCTGTCTCACACACATTCCAGGAATTGGCTTCGGATCCACCATGACCAGAACAAGCATAAACTGCTCACTGAAGATGAATGAAATTATCTTGTTTCTGTTAGAACAGGCATGAAACCTACTCTATGAAAAATACAGTACTGTGTTCACAAATTAGCTGTTAAAGGTGAACTGAAGGCATTTTTTTAATCAAAATTCTATTTCTCATTTTATTAAATATAGGAATGCATTTTCCGCGTGGGTTTCCTCCGGGCGCTCCGGTTTCCCCCACAGTCCAAAGACATGCAGGTTAGGTTAACTGGTGACTCTAAATTGACCGTAGGTGTGAATGTGAGTGTGAATGGTTGTCTGTGTCTATGCGTCAGCCCTGTGATGACCTGGCGACTTGTCCAGGGTGTACCCCGCCTTTCGCCCGTAGTCAGCTGGGATAGGCTCCAGCTTGCCTGTGACCCTGTAGAACAGGATAAAGCGGCTAGAGATAATGAGATGAGATGAGAGGAATGCATTTTTGATCGCTATTTTGTCACTGCTATAGCAAGTTATGAGTGTTTGAAATATGCTCTGTAATATATCAGTCCGTATGTCAAAGCAATGGCTGTAAACAAGATTCGTTGAGACCTGTGCGAGACATCGTAGGACGGAGGTAAAACGTACAGTGGAAATCAAAGCAACCGACATCTGCCAACGTTGTCAAAAGATGCGCGCGCCCTCTTTCGAATGCTGACGTAATCAAGCTGGAAGTTTTGTTTGTTTTGATAGCAATCAGGAAAGTTTGAAAAAAGTAGGCAGTAATCGTCATTTAAACTCGTTTTTGTGCAATATTTCATTTGGAAAACAGTTTTCAAAATGGCGGCACTGACACCTGGCTGACACTTCACGTTTCGAAGTCTCGCACAAGTCTCGTGAAGATCGCGCGGATAAGCGACGCCTGCCGTGGACCAAACGAACTAAATTCAACACGGCTAAAAACCGAATAGGCAGATAAGCATACTATTTAGTTGCAATTTGCTGCCAATACAAGTCACGATATAAGGTTACTAAAACCGAAAACGTAACTGAACAACACATTAATTAAGAAATAAAGCAAGTTTAAAAATGACTTCAGTTCTCCTTTAACAACGCACTCTTTTTTGCGAAGGTCGCAGACAGCCGGGCCTCTCTGCACAAGAGAAAATAAAGTGGGTACATAGAGAGAGGAAGCAAATACAGAGAGTCATAAACTCTCTCGATCCCATAATCCTTAGATGGAGCCACCTGAGGGCAGAGGAAGGAAAGCAGAGTGAAGTGTGTACTCTTTGGGCAATGCACTTTATCCTCTATTCTTCCCAGGTTCCGCAGGAGTGCAATCAAATACATTTATGGTCATCTAGAGATAGTCAGGAGTCCAAAATGCAAATTCCACCATCTTAATCCTTCCTTCTCTTTCCAGGTTCTGTTTCCTCCATCTTTGAACTTGTGGGGATTTCTGCATTCTCCTTCCGTGTTGTGTGTCCAAAAGAAAACCTTTATGAAGCAGCTGCTCTCAGGGATGTTTACTCTCCTGGGAGTTGAATTATTGATCGTGTCAGAAGTTTGCCTTTCCAGCACATATATAATTAAAGTTAGTCTTCCAGCTTGCATGGAGGAAGATGGGGACTTGCTGGAGTCACAAAGTGTTCCCAACAGCACATGAGCCTGATGTATGGATTATGTCATGTGGGTTAAGCTCCACTGTCCAAGTGTGTATTGACAAGAGAAAAAAGGTGAAGAACGTGAAAGGATCAGCATCAGACAAACACATGGAGATCCTCACAACATCATGGAAATTTGTGTTTAAAGTGATACTCCAGTGTTCTTCAGCCCAAACTATATGTACCAGAAACATAGAATATGTGAACATGAACGCCCATATTCATAATCTCTCATCATCTCTAGCCGCTTTATCCTATTCTACAGGGTCGCAGGCAAGCTGGAGCCTATCCCAGCTGACTACAGGCGAAAGGTGGGGTACACCCTGGACAAGTCGCCAGGTCATCACAGGGCTGACACATAGACACAGACAACCATTCACACTCACATTCACACCTACGCTCAATTTAGAGTCACCAGTTAACCTAACCTGCATGTCTTTGGACTGTGGGGGAAACCGGAGCACCCAGAGGAAACCCACGCGGACACGGGGAGAACATGCAAACTCCACACAGAAAGGCCCTCGTCGGCCACGGGGCTCGAACCCGGACCTTCTTGCTGTGAGGCGACAGCGCTAACCACTACACCACCGTGCCGCCCCCATATTCATAATAATAATAATAATAATAATAATAATTCCCTGAGGGAACCCGCCCAAAGGGATCAATAAAGTTCTATCTAATCTAATCTAATCATAATAATAAAACATTTACATACAGTTGAACTCAAAATTATTAGCCCCCCTTAAATTTTGGAACATTTTTCCAAATATCCTCCAAATGTTTAAAGCATTGATAAAAATTGATATACACAAACAATCACCAGTACTATTCAGATGTTTGTGGTGCATTTTGGAATATGAAATTAGTTTTAGGCTGTCTTTATATGAAATATGGTAAAAATGAGTTGGTCAAAAATATTAGCCCCCATGTGGATTCTTGCTTTTAAAACACAGTTAATTAACCAATCAGCTTTTAAACAACACCTGTGCAATCAATTGGCTTCCTAGCAACACCTGTAGTCAATTGGCTCCATTCAACAGTTTAAAAGGACTCCAAGGAACAGGGCATTTGAATGAATGAGGAGGATTACTATTTGTCACAATGCCGAAGACTAAAGAAATAAGTCTTGAACTCCGACAAAAGATTGTGGAGGCTCATGACAAGGGCCAAGGCTACACTGCCATTTCGAAGAGGTTTACAGTCTCCAGAACTGCAGTTCGGTGCATCATTGCCAAGTACAAGGAGACAAATTCGGTCAAGAACAAACCTGGTCGTGGACGCAAGTGTAAGATCTCAAGAACTCTGGAAAGAAAAATTGTCAGAGATGTCCGTAAAGAGCCCCGTACATCTGCAAAGGAAATTGTTGCTGACCTGGCCTCTTCTGGAGTTTGTGTGTCAAGGCACACTGTTGTGAGGGCTCTTCATCGGAATGGGCTTCGGGGCTATCGTCCCAGAAGAACCCCCTTACTAAAACATCGTCACATCAAAGCCCGACTAAAGTTTGCCCGTGAGTACTTGAAGAAGAAAGATGAGTTTTGGAAGTCTGTGCTTTGGTCAGATGAGACGAAATTGGAGCTGTTTGGGCATATGGACATTGCCTATGTATGGTGAAGAAAGGGAGAGGCCTTCAACCCTGTGAACACAGTACCCACAGTTAAACATGGTGGTGGCAGCATCATGCTGTGGGGCTGTTTTGCAGCCTCAGGTACAGGCAGTCTGGTTCGGGTGCATGGCACCATGAAAAAGGAAGATTACCTAAAAATACTGAAGGAAAACATGTAGAAGTCTGCTCTCACTTTGCGCTTAGGTCGTCGTTGGGTCTTCCAGCAAGATAACGACCCAAAGCATACATCTAAAATAGTCCAGCAATACTTCAAGGATACCAAGACCAACGTCATACAGTGGCCTGCACAGAGCCCAGATCTCAATCCAATAGAAAACCTGTGGCAAGTGCTGAAAAAGAACGTCCATGCACGAAAACCATCCAATTTGGGCCAGTTGGAACAGTTTGCAATGGAGGAATGGGCCAAAATTCCTCAGGAGACCTGTGCCAACCTAGTGAAAAACTATTCCAAGAGGTTGTTGTCAGTTGTGGGTCAAAAAGGGTACACAATTGACTACTAATGGTCAGGGGGCTAATAATTTTGAACATCTCACTTTTGCTGTTTTTGGTTGAAACTCAGTGTGATAATAAGATATCGTAATGAAACTTGTTGGACAATGTCTTCATAGTGCATTTATTTCAAGAATAAAAACATTTGTTGTCAATGGTCATTTTCATGGAGAAATCAAGAATTATGTTCAATTCCACAAGGGGGGCTAATAATTTTGAGTTCAACTGTAGCACTATATATGCACACTCTATCGCGCTTTACACTTTTAAAAAATGCAAAAAACCATAATAATACTTCAAGTCTAAAATCGCTACAGAATAAAATAAAAAAAAAAATCATTAAAATTCAATAAACAAGTCAGAATCTAAAAAGCAGAAGCTGATTTTAAATAGGAAGGTTTTCAATTGGGGGCAGCACGGTGGTGTAGTGGTTAGCACGGTCGCCTCACAGCAAGAAGGTCCGGGTTCGAGCCCCGTGGCCGGCGAGGGCCTTTCTGTGCAGAGTTTGCATGTTCTCCCCGTGTCTGCGTGGGTTTCCTCCGGGTGCTCCGGTTTCCCCCACAGTCCAAAGACATGCAGGTTAGGTTAACTGGTGACTCTAAATTGACCGTAGGTGTGAATGTGAGTGTGAATGGTTGTCTGTGTCTATGTGTCAGCCCTGTGATGACCTGGCGACTTGTCCAGGGTGTACCCCGCCTTTCGCCCGTAGTCAGCTGGGATAGGCTCCAGCTTGCCTGCGACCCTGTAGAACAGGATAAAGCGGCTAGAGATAATGAGATGAGATGAGCATTCCAGGTGACTACCTCATGAAGCTGGTTAAGATAATGCCAATAGTGTGTAATGCGGGTGGCACGGTGGTGTAGTGGTTAGCGCTGTTGCCTCACAGCAAGAAGGTCCTGGGTTCGAGCCCCGGGGCCGGCGAGGGCCTTTCTGTGTGGAGTTTGCATGTTCTCCCCATGTCCGTGTGGGTTTCCTCCGGGTGCTCCGGTTTCCCCCACAGTCCAAAGACATGCAGGTTAGGTTAACTGGTGACTCTAAATTGACCGTAGGTGTGAATGTGAATGGTTGTCTGTGTCTATGTGTCAGCCCTGTGATGACCTGGCGACTTGTCCAGGGTGTACCCCACCTTTCGCCCATAGTCAGCTGGGATAGGCTCCAGCTTGCCTGCGACCCTGTAGAAGGATAAAGTGGCTAGAGATAATGAGATGAGTGTGTAACGCGTCATCAAGGTAAACGCTGGATATTTTGAAGAATCTCAAACATGAAACGTATTTTGTTTTTTTAACACTTTTTTTTTGTTTACCACATAATTCCAGATATGTTCCATGTATTATTTTGTAGCGTTGATCTCTTCAGTATTGGTCTACAATGTAGAAAATAGTCAAAATACAAACACCTATGAATGAGTAGGGGTGTCCAAACTTTTGACTGGTACTGTCTATTACCAGTACAAACTATTCGCCTAATTTAATCCACCAAAAACCTGATCAGGGAGCTACTGAGGATGGATGAACATCTGCTGGTCTTGATTTGCCCTTTTTGCTCCATATGTGACCACTCGCTGGTGCCTGCATGAAAGTAAAACCTTCCGCTCATGTGTCTCACACACATTTCTAGTCTCAACTAGATGCTCCATGAACCTTTCGGGCAGGTTTTCTAAAACATAAAAGAGTGTGCCTCCTATTTGTATCCATCTAGGATGTATTATACAATCATTCTTAAAGATGTGGGGGTTATGGGGTTCTGCGTAGAGGTGGTACCTTTGATAGCGTAGCACCTGCGCTCTTAAAAACTTAGAGTGGTTATGCACACTGGTCCTCACCCACCCCCTCCAAATCTCTCAGGCCTGGCTCTACGTGCCAACCCCTGGGCAACGGCCTCAGTTGGGCAGCAAAACGGTGCGAGGGGACGGTGTTGACATGGCACCACTGGGCGGAGGACTTCCACCGTTGAAGTCAACGGTCAGGGCGGAGGCTTTCCCACTGGTAGGAAGCAACGGCCGCGTGTCCGAGCCTGGAAAGGGATGGGCTCCGCCAGGCACGATACCCGCCCAAGACATGCTATGTATGACTGTACACGCCTAAAAATGTGTTTGTATTTGGTTACATCCCGAATATATAGTAGTCATTCAACGTTCAGGAAGTCTCTGTCATCCCAAAATCCTTATTGTTCGAATGTTAGTTGTAAATTCAGATTTGCATTCTATAGGTCGAGTAGATCATTGTAATCTTTCTTCACACAATTCGGCATTAAGACTGCCCTTAAGATTCCATTAAAAAGTTAGTTTCAAGTCAGTGACTTCTTTCTTTTCTTTTCTCAGTGCACTGAAGAAAAAGCTCACGCTCTCACTCAACCTGAGGACTGAACCCTGCAACTGTGATGTTACAACTTCGCTATGTTACCGCACGTTTTAAATCACATCCATTTAATACTATAGTTAGAATTCCCGTTAGAGTCAGCGTATGCTCAGGAGAACTGATTTACATTCATACTATATGAATTGATCATGCTCACGCTACATAATTCAATCTAGTAATCTATACCCATTCTCATCTCATTATCTCTAGCCGCTTTATCCTGTTCTACAGGGTCGCAGGCAAGCTGGAGCCTATCCCAGCTGACTACGGGCGAAAGGCGGGGTACACCCTGGACAAGTCGCCAGGTCATCACAGGGCTGACACATAGACACAGACAACCATTCACACTCATTCACACCTACGGTCAATTTAGAGTCACCAGTTAACCTAACCTGCATGTCTTTGGACTGTGGGGGAAACCGGAGCACCCGGAGGAAACCCACGCGGACACGGGGAGAACATGCAAACTCCAAACAGAAAGGCCCTCACCGGCCACGGGGCTCGAACCCGGACCTTCTTGCTGTGAGGCGACAGCGCTAACCACTACACCACCGTGCTCTATACATTTCTTTAAATTAGGTTTAGTATAGGCAATGTAAATCACGTTTTGATGAGAAACTCATCTCATCTCATTATCTCTAGCCGCTTTATCCTGTTCTACAGGGTCGCAGGCAAGCTGGAGCCTATCCCAGCTGACTACGGGCGAAAGGCGGGGTACACCCTGGACAAGTTGCCAGGTCATCACAGGGCTGACACATAGACACAGACAACCATTCACACTCACATTCACACCTACGGTCAATTTAGAGTCACCAGTTAACCTAACCTGCATGTCTTTGGACTGTGGGGGAAACCGGAGCACCCGGAGGAAACCCACGCGGACACGGGGAGAACATGCAAACTCCGCACAGAAAGGCCCTCGTCAGCCACGGGGCTCGAACCCAGACCTTCTTGCTGTGAGGCGACAGCGCTAACCACTACACTACCGTGCTCTATACATTTCTTTAAATTAGGTTTAGTATAGGCAATGTCAATCACGTTTTGATGAGAAACTAATATTTTAATTCAAATTATATGCGATATCTTATCTGACCGACTACATTTCCCCCCTCCCAGTGTACAGGGAAACGTGGAAATTTACTGATTGTGGTAATCAGCAGTAATCTGTGGATAGCGATTAGGCTGGAAAAGATGTGAGTGAAAACTGGAGCGTGGAGAAACACTTCAATGAGTGCATATACTCGATCACAGGAGTAAAAGAGGTGATATGATTCAGCCCCATGTGACAAGTCAAAGGAGAACAAATGCATGTGGAAGACACCGGCCACTTGAAACTCCACACTGGAAGTTACTTTTTTTTTCTTTTAAACAGCAGGAATGCGTCGAGGAACGGTCCGTTTTCTACTGACGCGGCCATTATGCAGTTTGCCTAAAGGCAGCTGGGCTGAGTTACTGTGCTTATTTTCACACATAAAGGAGCAAAGTGAAGGAGTTCAGCCCCTCTGTAATCCACAGCAACGTTGAGATACAAACGCCTAACAAGCTGGGCTGCGATACCACAGTGCCCTCTGTTGGTCAGGAAGGCGTGAAGCATGAGTGCAGAATGAAGTACCTTTTCGAAGTGCTTGTTAAAAAAAACTAGTGATTCATGAGGGTCTAAAAGGCAGAATCGATACACATGCAGACAGTGTGTCACATTCTGGAAACACGAGCTGTCTCTGGAAACCAACGGCCTCTTGTTAAACAGGGATTTAGATGTTGGTCATTGGAGACTGAACCTCACAGATACAGCTCAGGCTGAAGTGTCAAACTCGCAGCACATTACAGATGAACTGGAATTTACTACGGGGAAAACCTGCACACCATCGTTGCTAGCATGCTCATGATCATTTAGCACATGCAAACCCTGTGTGTAGTGTGTGAATTGAATATTTCCAATCCACACTTAGTTCTCCTGAACCTCTGTTGTGACAAAACAAGCCTGTATCATCGTGAGGTTTGGTAATTAACTTTCATACACTAACACTAATGTGTCTCGCAAACATTTGTTTTGTCATAGGCTTCCTTGCTTCGAGGCAGGCCGGAGGGAAAGCACTGCTTTAATACTATCTCTTTTTCTCGCCTAATCACTCTTTCTGTTGGGAGTCTTTCTGCGAGGCGTATATTAAAACACATCCATCATGGCTGACAGCTCTTCTGCAATCTCGCACAGTCGTCCCCCCACTGCCTCTGTTACTCGTAGCAGAACCACTGCTGCGCTCTGATTTCGGCTCAGAGCCTACAAGCACAGAGCTGAAGATATTCTACAAATGGATGGGCACATGTACTTCTGGTTAGACATGATTTCAGCCTCAGACCATGATTTGGACAGTAAATCTCACAGGAACGCTCGGGTTTTGTGCTTAATATCAGGAATGAAAAATCTTGAACCTTAAATGGGAGACTCTTAGTTATTACGATCCCTCTGAGGCACTTAACTGAGACTATTTAACATATTAACATGAACAAACCATAAACCACAGCATTTAAACAAAAAAAAACCCCACATCATTATCAAAAGTAGCTAGTATGATGAGGCGGCACGGTGGTGTAGTGGTTAGCACTGTCGCCTCACAGCAAGAAGGTCCTGGGTTCAAGCCCCGGGGCCGGCGAGGGCCTTTCTGTGTGGAGTTTGCATGTTCTCCCCGTGTCCGCGTGGGTTTCCTCTGGGTGCTCCGGTTTCCCCCACAGTCCAAAGACATGCAGGTTAGGTTAACTGGTGACTCTAAATTGACCGTGAGTGTGAATGGTTGTCTGTGTCTATGTGTCAGCCCTGTGATGACCTGGCGACTTGTCCAGGGTGTACCCCGCCTTTTGCCCGTAGTCAGCTGGGATAGGCTCCAGCTTGCCTGCAACCCTGTAGAAGGATAAAGCGGCTAGAGATAATGAGATGAGCTAGTATGATTTATATATACACACAGGCCTCTTCAAACATATTGGAATGGCAAGATCAATTGTTTTGTTTTTGCTAAGACATTCGGGAAGCCATGGCCTAATGGTTAGAGAAGCAACTTTGGGACCAAAAGGTTGCTGGTTCAATTCCCTGGACTAGCAGGAATGGCTGAAGTGCCCTTGAGCAAGGCACCTAACCCCCAACTGCTCCTTAGGCTGCTCTGGGTATGTTGTATGTCGCTCTGGATAAGATACAGTGCCTTGATAAAGTATTCATACCCCTTGAACTTTTTCACATTTTTCCACCTTACAACCACAAACTTGAAAGTTTTTTTTTTATTGAGCTTTTATGTGATAGACCAACAGAGAGTAGCACATAATTGTGAAGTGAAACGAAAATGATAAATGGTCTTCAAAATTTTAAACAAATAAAAATCTGAAAAATGTGGTGTGCATTAGTATTCAGCCCCCTGTCCTCTGATACCTCTAAATACAATCCAGTGCAATCAATTGCCTTCAGAAGTCGTCTAATTAGTTAACAGAGTCCTACCGTGTGTAATTTACTCTCAGCATAAATACACTTGTTCTGTGAAGGCCTCAGTGGTTTGTTAGAGAACACTGAAGAACAAACAGCATCATGAAGACCAAAGAACTCACCAGACAGGTCAGAGATAAAGTTCTGGAGAAGTTTAAAGCAGGGTTAGGTTATAAAAAAATATCCCAAGCTCTGAACATCTCAAGAAGCACTGTTCAATCCATCATTCAAAAATGGAAAAAGTATGGCACAACTGCAAACCTACCAAGACGTGGCCGTCCACCTAAACTGACAGAGCGAGCAAGAAGAGCACTGGTCAGAGAAGCAGCCAAGAGGCCCATGATCACTCTGGAGGAGCTGCAGAAATCCACAGCTCAGGTGGGAGAATCTGTGCACAGGACAACTACAAGTCGTACACTCCACAAATCTGGCCTTTTTGGAAGAGTGGCAAGAAGAAAGCCATTGTTAAAAGACAGGCATAAGAAGTCCCGTTTGCACACTGCAAAAAATCGAAAACTGAATTTGAGGAGAAAATTACTTAATACTAGTGAAATTATCTTGCTGCACTGGCAGATATTTTTACTTGATAAGACATCTTAGAATAAGTTGGTTGCAATCTAGAACCAAGTTTAATAATCTCAGAATTGGTGTCTTGTATTCTTCTAATAGGAAATGTTAGATCGTTTCAACTATTTAAGATATTTTCACTTGCTAAGATATCATTTTTTGCAGTGCAGTTTGCCAGAAGCCATGTAGGGGACACAGCAAACATGTGGAAGAAGGTGCTTTGGTCAGATGAGACCAAAGTTGAACTTTTTGGCCTAAATGCAAAGCACTATGTGTGGTGGAAAACTAACACTGCTCATCACCCTGCACACACCATCCCCACTGTGAAACATGGTGGTGGCAGCATCATGCTATGGGGATGCTTTTCTTCAGCAGGGACAGGGAAGCTGGTCAGAGTTGATGGGAAGATGGATGGAGCCACAGTTGTGCTCTGTGGCAGCGGGGGCGTGGTCAAGCGCCGGTCTGTGACAGGAGGGCGGAGCCAGGGAAGGTGAGTGGCAGAATCACTACACCTGACGGTAATTAACCTGTGTTTGTGTGTCTTCCCAGTAACCGCGCCCTATTTAAGGAGGCAGAGGGAGAGCAGAGGGGAGCTCTTCCCGGGACAAGAACACAGCGTGTGTGTGTGTGTGTGTGTGTGTATTTACACAATAGAACTATTGTTATACTGAAAAGTCTGGCAATAAAAGCCTGTTATTACCTGAAGCTGTGTCCTGCCGTCCTCTGTGCTCCACCCACACCTAAGAGAGCTCTACATGCTCATAAGTTTACATACCCTGGCAGAATTTTTGCTTTCTTGGCCTTTTTTCAGAGAATATGAATGATAACACAAACTTTTTTCCCCACTCATGGTTAGTGGTTGGGTGAAGCCATTTATTGATAAACAACTGTGTTTTCTATTTTTAAATCATAATGACAACAAAAAACATCCAAATGACCCTGATCAAAAGTTTACATACCCCAGTTCTTAATTCCGTGTATTGCCCCCTCTAACATCAATGACAGCCTGAAGTCTTTTGTGGTACTAGTGGATGAGGCTCTTTATTTTCTCAGATGGTAAAGCTGCCCATTCTTCTTGGCAAAAAGCCTCCAGTTCCTGTAAATTCCTGGGCTGTCTTGCATGAACTGCGCGTTTGAGATCTCCCCAGAGTGGCTCAATGATACTGAGGTCAGGAGACTGAGATGGCCACTCCAGAACCTTCACTTTGTTCTGCTGTAGCCAATGACAGGTCGACTTGGCCTTGTGTTTTGGATCGTTGTCATGTTGGAACGTCCAAGTACGTCCCATGCGCAGCTTCCGGGCTGATGAGTGCAAATTTGCCTCCAGTATTGGCTGATAACGTGCTGCATTCATCTTTCCTTCAACTGTGACCAAGTTTCCTGTGCCTTTGTAGCTCACACATCCCCAAAACATCAGCGATCCACCTCCGTGCTTTACAGTAAGAATGGTGTTCCTTTCATCATAGGCCTTGTTGACACCTCTCCAAATGTAACGTTTATGGTTGTGGCCAAAAAGTTCAATTTTGGTCTCATCACTCCAAATTACCTTGTTCCAGAAGTTTTGAGGCTTGTCTCTATGCTGTTTGTCATAAATTTTTGTTGGTCTACCTGACCGTGGTTTGGTTTTAACAGAGCCCCTGATTTTCCATTTGTTAATCACAATTTGAACACTGCTGACTGGCATTATCAATTCCGTGGATATCTTTTTGTATCCCTTTCCTGTTTTATACAGTTCAAATACCTTTTCCCGTAGATTCATTGACAATTTTTTGCTTTCCCCATGATTCAGAATCCAGAAACGTCAGTGGCTGGATGAAAGATGCAGGAGTCTGTCTGGATCCCAGAAACTCGCTCAGCTTTTATGCGCACACACTAATTACAAGCAAACAGATCACAGGTGAGGATGTTACCTTTAGTAGCCATTCAAACCCATTTGTGTCAACTTCTGTGCATGTTATCAGGCCAAAATCACCAGGGTATGTGAACTTTTGATCAGGGTCATTTGGGTAGTTTCTGTTGTCATTATGATTTAAAAAGAGAAAACATAGTCATTTGACAATAAATGGTTTCACCCAACCACTAAGCATGAGTGGAAAATATGTTTGTGTTATCATTCATATTCTCTGAAAAATGGTCAAAGAATCATAGATTCTGCCAGGGTATGTAAACTTATGAGTACAACTGTAAATACAAGGCAATCCTGGAAGAAAACCTGTTGAAGGCTGCAAAAGACTTGAGACTGGGAAGGAGATTCACCTTCCAGCAAGACAATGACCCTAAACATACAGCCAGAGCTACAATGGAATGGTTTAGACAAAGCCCCACAGTTATGGAACAGCCTTCCAAGTAATGTTCGGGAATCAGACACAGTCTCAGCATTTAAGTCTAGGCTGAAAACATATCTGTTTAGTCAAGCCTTTTGTTAATGGTGTTTATGAGGTAAAGGAGTAGATCTGGAGGGTCCTCAGACATAGAGTGTTTTGGTAAACTGGGATGTATGGATGCTGTCAGTCCCCACTCGCTTGCTCACTCGAGTTTGTTGATGGTGCAGTGGCTGGCTGCTTTATGTCCCGGGGCTCCCTCATGCTTGTGTTACCTTCTGGCTCTCTCCTTTTAGTTATGCTGTCATAGTTAGTTGCCGGAGTCCCTGCTTGTACTCGGTGCAATATGTATACTGCTCCTACTTATTCAGGTGACATTGGGCATACCTAACAACCTGTGTTTTCTTTCTCTCCCCCCCACCCCAAATCTGTCCCTCTGAGTTACATGGAGTCAACAGGAAATCTTTTGGTGGAGAGGGTGGAGATCTCGACTGGCTATCGTAGCCTGCAGGGAATCGGCCGTCAGACGTTCTGTCGCATGTCCCAGACCCGGTGAGATGTAACTGAATTGTCTTGGCCAGCCCTAAGGGTCCCATCTGCATCTCATCATTGCTGAGGAGTGTGCTCCCATCACCCAATCAAGCATCCAGCCAGAGCAGGTCATGATATTTTTTACCATGTTAACATGTCATTGTTGTGTGTTATGCCTGATGTAAAGACTCTCGTCTCTGCGAGCCTACCACACAGATTTAATACTTGTCATTTTTAGGGCATACCTAACAACCTGTGTTTTCTTTCTCTCTCTCCCCCCCCCCAATCTGTCCCTCTGAGTTACATGTTGATCCTGGGATTGAAATGCTGGCCTCTTCTGCCCCTCGGACCTGCTTGATCCATCCTGGTGCCCTGTGTCTGGTCGGAGTTTTATCACACCGCTCCTGTGAAGGATGGCCCCATGAGGACAGTTGAGGGTTATACCTGTTAAAACTGTTAATATTATAGTCAGGCTGTCTGTTGTTGCCCAAATGAGGATGGGTTCCCTTTTGAGTCTGGTTCCTCTCGAGGTTTCTTCCTCATGTTGTCTGAGGGAGTTTTTCCTTGCCACCGTCGCCACAGGCTTGCTCATTGGGGATAGATTAGGGATAAAATTAGCTCATGTTTTAAGTCGTTCAAATTCTGTAAAGTTGCTTTGCGACAATGTTTATTGTTAAAAGCGCTATACAAATAAACTTGATTTGATTTGATTTAGATCAAAGAATATTCATGTGTTAGAATGGCCCAGTCAAAGTCCAGACCTAAATCCCATTGAGCATCTGTGGCAAGACTTGAAAATTGCTGTTCACAGACGCTCTCCATCCAATCTGGCTGAGCTTGAGCTATTTTGCAAAGAAGAATGGGCAAAAATTTCAGTGTCTAGATGTGCAATGCTGGTAGAGACATACCACAAAAGACTTGCAGCTGTAATTGCAGCAAAAGGTGGCTCTACAAAGTATTGATGCAGGGGGGCTGAATACTAATGCACACCACATTTTTCAGATTTTTATTTGTTTAAAATTTTGAAGACCATTTATCATTTTCGTTTCACTTCACAATTATGTGCTACTCTGTGTTGGTCTATCACATAAAATCTCAATAAAAAACTTTTAAGTTTGTGGTTCTAAGGTGGAAAAATGTGAAAAAAGTTCAAGGGGTATGAATACTTTTTCAAGGCACTGTAAGGCATCTGCTAAATGCCTGCAATGTAATGTAGCAGCATGGTGGTGTAGTGGTTAGCACTGGCGCCTTGCAGCAAGAAGGTTCTGGGTTCGAGCCCAGTGGCCAACAGGTGCCTTTCTGTGTGGAGTTTGCATGTTCTCCCTGTGTCTACGTGGGTTTCTTCCGGGTGCTCCGGCATCCCCTGCAGTCCAAAGATATGCAGGTTAAGCTAACATGGGGTGGCCTTGGGCTGAAGTGCCCTTGAGCAAGGCACCTAACCCCCCCACTGCTCTGGGTATGTGCGTGTGCTCACTTGTGTGTGTTCACTGCTTCAGATGGGTGAAATGCAGAGGACGAATTTCACTGTGCTTGAGTGTACATGTGACAAATAAAGGCTTCTTCTTATGTAATTTGGCTTTGAGATCAAAAGATGAATATAGATCAGAATTTCAGCTTTCACTGCTTGATTTTTCCCCAAAATTTTCTCCATAATTGTAGATGGGGCCAATTCCCACCCATCAGATAGGTCTCTCTTATCACGACAGCTATCAACCAAGGAGGGCAAAGGTCATCACATGCTTCCTCTAAGGTACGTGATGCCAGCCGACAGCATCTTTTCGAACTGCCACTTATGCAATGTTGGGGTGGCGTAACACATTCGGAGTAAAGTGCTATCTCCCCACTTCCTAATGCATGACCTCACAAATTACATTACATTAATGGCATTTAGCAGATGCTTTTATCCAGAGCGACGTACAACATACCCAGAACAACCTGGGGAGCAGTTGGAGGTTAGGTGCCTTGCTCAAGGGCACTTCAGCAATTCCTGCTGGTCCAGGGAATCAAACAAGCAGCTTTTTGGTCCCAAAGCTGCTTCTCTAACTATTAGGCCATGGCTTCCCACAATGCTTGCCATGACTGGCTAGCATTTCTGTATTTGACAGGGGAGAAAGTGTCTGCCAACCCTCCATCCCTGACAGCATAGGCCAACTTTGCTCTCTTAGCCCCTTTTCCACCAAAGCAGTTCCAGGGCTGGTTCGGGGCCAGTGCTTAGTTTGGAACCGGGTTTTCTGTTTCCACTGACAAAGAACTGGCTCTGGGGCTAGAAAAACTGGTTCCAGGCTAGCACCAGCTCTTTGCTGGGCCAGAGGAAAGAACCGCTTCCGTCAACGGGGGGGCGGAGTTGTTAAGACCAACAACAATAACAAGACCGCGAAAGATTGCCATTTTTAAGCGACGAGAAGCAGCAGCTGTACAAACGCGAAGTCAGCCATTATTATTATTATTATTATTGTTGTTGTTGTTGTTGCTGCTGCTGCTTCTTCCATGTTGTTTTTGCTTCAATATTAGCGCCAAGGTTTATGCAAACGTAGCGACGTAACTGACGTATACAGCGACGTAATGACGTGTCTTCCCTTAGCACCGCGAGCTATGGAAAAGCAAACTGGTTCTCAGCTGGCTCGCAAGTTGAACAAGTTGTGAACCAGCACCAGCACTGGCCCCGAACCAGCCCTGGAACTGATTTGGTGGAAAAGGGGTATTAGGCTCCCAGCCATGGAAGGCTTAGAACATGGCACCTTTTCTTTAAACCCACCCCTTTTTCAAGTAATCAAAAAGTAATCAGGTTTCTTGTTGCCCAGGTATGCTCTGTTTGACTGATTGTTTAAACAATTAATAGCTTTGAATATCTAGTCTTGGTTTAAGTCCTGGGTTTCACATGTAAAGAATGTATTTGTTGTTAAAAAAAGATAAACCAACCTGAAGACCAGAGAGCTGTCTATGGGAGAAACACATGCCATTTTTAAGCTAAGAAAAGTCAGAAAATCAATCACAGCCATTGCACAGACTTTGGCCATAGCCAATACAACAATTTGGAATTTCTTGAAAAAGAAAGAGACCACTGGTGGACTAACAACCACGCATTGAACAGGTTGGCCAAATAAAACAGCAGCAGTCGCTAACACAAACATTCTGAGAGCTGTGAAGGAAAACCCAGAAACAACCGTCAGTGGCATCACCAACAATCTCTACAGGGAAGGAGTGAAGGTATCACAATCCACCATTTAACGAAGACTTCGAGAGCAGAAATATAGAAGCCATACTACAATACGCAAACCACTCATCAGCAGGAATAATCAGGAGACCAGACTGGAATTTGCAAAGAAATATAGAGATGAGTCACAAAAGTTCTGGAACGAAGACTAATTCATTTTAGTCATGGATTTAATAGTCAATGGGATTGCGCTTATGTTTGGGATTTTTCATTTCTCCTAAAATTAAGAAGACAAAAAAAATGCATCTGGTCATGTTACCAAAAAAAAAACCTCCATCCTGAAGGCAGACAGTTATCTATTACAAAGCACAGACAGTGGAGATCTTTCCAAAAATATTAAATAAACTTCTTTTCACAGAACACGTCATCATATCAAGGATTATACACATTTTAAATCCATTTAAGTGGTGTGCAAGTAAATGTATTTATTAAAGTCGTAGCTAAAAAAAAAAAAGTATTTACAATGTTACATGAAATTATCTCAGACTTGATACAAATAACTGCTTTTAATATTCCATTATGAACCATCACGTAGGGTGTTTAAAAAAAAAAAAACGTGATAATTCATAATGGAATGTTCAAAGCAGTTATTTGTATTAAGTCTGAGATAATTTCATGTAACATTGTAAATGCGCTTTTTTTAAAATTGTATGCTAAAAAAAAATGGAAATTTTTACCTTTTCAAAACAGGCCTTACTATTTTGTTATGGATTATTTATTTAATGTTTCAAATATCATCTGTAAATCATCATCTAACACCATCTCCGCCTGCAGCAGATTGCGCACTAATATGAGAAATCACCTTCCAAAGTTTCCTGTTATGTGTAGCTTTGTTAAGGTTGTTGATATTGAGATCAGACCATTGGTATATATCGTCTCGCCAATGCTTTCTCGATCTTCCTCTGTTCCGTTTGCCTTCCATCATACCGATCATAAGGGCAGTGGCTAGACTTTGCTTCGGCCGGTCTAGAATGTAGAAGTATGGTGCCTCCTTCCCTCCAGTAGCCTGGGTCTACACCTTGGGCAAGTGTTAGTCCATCCCTGCTCCCCTCGTGCCAGGGTAACGGCCTAGGTTTGTACATCCTTCGGCGGACCTGTACTGTAAACACGGCGACTTCGCCGGCACCTGGCAGTTCTACTTGTCAATTCGTCAGTAGTTCTGGCAATAAGGCATTGTTATGTCATCTGGTATTAGCCCAGTAAGGCAACCTCCTAGTGCTAGAGACACGAACAAAACATTACTTGGGTTGGAGAGCCCATTAGCCCTGCAAGGCTATCTCCTAGTGATGATGTCACAAATAAAACCACCCTCTTCCAATTTGCCCTAAGCCAGCACGGAAGAGTAGCCTGATGAAAATAATAGGAAAGATGCCTAACCATCTGTACAACATTACAACAGAAATTATGACACAGCCAGCATGGGCTCCATCTTTAGTTTGGATATGTGTAATTATTCTATCCACATTCACTAGATATGAGCAATCGCGCACTGATTGGCTACTCTACTACTAGGACATCAGCTCATATACCATGAGTAGATAAAAACAAAATGGCGGCACGCATCAAGTCAGATATATCACTTTGTTACCAAGTATTTAAAATAAACAGAAATAGCTAAAAGAATATATAGTCCCCCCCCCAATATCTCTTGTTCCACACCCCAACCCAGTCAGTGGCAGCAATGCACCTTTAAGTTGGTTTGCCAACTGCCAGAAAAATCCTAAAGAAGAATAAAATGGCGGAGCATGTTACTGAACCAACTGAGGATGAAATAAAAACTCTAACTGAAAACAAAACCCAAAAAAAAGATTAAAAAAAAGCAACAAAATCTAGAAAAAAAGTATTTGATGATAAAAACGTATCGTTTTTTATTTTTCAAGAATTATTATTATTATAATACCATTTTCGCAAATTGCTACTGCCATTTCGCTCGTTTGTTTACATTCTAAGCGGAAATTATTTTGTCGGACGTTTTGTATTAAAGTTTTTACTTAGCGAATTTGCAAAAAATAAAAATGCTCCATTTCTCAAAATCCAGTAAATGTGGATAAAATAAAACAGTTATTCCACTCAATCTCATCATACATAGCTTATAGATAGTTTTCACATGACGTCACAGAGTCGGGGATTCCCTAGTGGCGGCCATCTTGTGGGTCAAGCTTACTGTACGGGTGACTGAGCACACATTGTAACGCACGAGTACAAAGTCTTCAAAAGAACCCAAGCAGGTTATTTAAAGCTAGCAATGGTGCACACCTGCTATATTCACGGCTGTCGTAATAGGTCAGATGATGACGTCAAGCGGAGCTTTTATGGAATTCCCACTGTACGGGAGCACGAAGGCGAGCAAACAAAGAAACTCAGCATACAAAGGAGAAATCTATGGCTTGCGAGAATCAACCGCAAGGATTATCAGCCTTCCAAACACAGCAAAGTCTGCTCCGATCATTTTATAAGTGGTAAGTTGTTTAAATAAACAATCAATTGTGTTTAAGTTTGTTTTTGGAAACCAAAACATCATGTGAACAATCTCTGGAGAATGCCTAACTGGAACCGCTGAGTGTACGTTTACATTGTAATGTACACTTAATATCGCTCGTTTGTCACGTTTCTATTTGAAACTTGTCACTTCACTCACGTAAGGGTCATTTTTGAAAAACATTTTAGGTCTATTCTGTATAATTTGATTTGTGTTTGGGATGCAAACAGCGCGCCTTTTGGCGGATGCCGCCTGAATCACGCAGATCCGATTTTTTTTGGGGGGGGCGTTGGAGTGTCTGATTATAATTTCAAAGTAAATTCTGTATTAAAATTACTAAATAAGCAAATCCGTTACAGTCCATGAAACATAGGAAGTATAAGGATGAGAAAAAAACAGTTTAAATCGGAAAGCTGCGCACATTTGCGCAGCCCGAGCGGTGTGCGCAGCTTTCCGATTTAAACTGTTTTTTTCTCATCCTTATACTTCCTATGTTTCATGGACTGTAACGGATTTGCTTATTTAGTAATTTTAATACAGAATTTACTTTGAAATTATAATCAGACACTCCAACGCACCCCCTAAAAAAAAAAAATCGGATCTGTGCGATTCAGGCGGCATCCGCCAAAAGGCGCGCTGTGAATATATAAAGTTGTATATATCAGACAGCCTTTAAAGTTTGATGAAGTCAGTTTCAGGCTTTGGAGCAGGCTTTGGCAGTTTCAAGCTTTGGCAGCCCTGCATAGTCACTTGAAAATGCATCTTTGTCCACTTCGTAGGGGTCAATTCCCCCAATCAAGGCCAGTTTGGCTGCATACCGTTGTCGTGAGATGTCGTCTAATGTATCTATATACTTCCGTTTGCTTGATTTTTCCGACATTGATCTTTATTTTAGAAAACTGACTATATAACTTCATAAATTCGTCCGAGATAACGCAGCCGGTAGTGGCGATGGTCTGTTTTGTTTGCCCCGCAAGATGGCGGCTGGGGGGCGTTCCCCGGAATGCCGTGACGTCAGTGAAAACTATCTATAGCCGACTCGGTGCTACGCGCCTCGTCAGCTATCAGCTCATGTACGACTTGATTTTGTGGAATAACTGTTAATTGTAATTAAAATGTACAAGTGTTGTTTTCCAGGACTTATTTAATCAGTTCTCATCGGAGCTACTGCTTTGCTGCAGAAGCAGTGCTGTGACTGTGCAGGACTGCAGTCTGACCCCACTAGAACTAGTTTTAAAAGTTTTATTTAGACTAAGCATCACAAGCAAGTAGTCGTTTTATAGTTTAAAAAAGTGTCTGAACCATATGCATTAGCATTTTATGGTTCAACTTCAAAAAAAAGGTTCAGGTTAGTACTCTCGAATTAGAAAGTCGAAGTTAAAAAAAAAAAAAAAAAAAAAAACAGTGATAAGGGACCGGAGAAATATTTGGCTCTTTATTTTATTGGGAAAAAATATATAGATCTACCTGGAAAAGGCTGATCTACAGTATGTTCCATCATATACTTAAAGCTTTGTACTGCATGTATATTGGATTTATATCTAATCTAATAAATATTGACTCAAATAATGAGCTACAATCTGACAGCATGGAGATAGGACAGGTCTCCTACCTCATTAAAATGCACTTTGCCGGGTTGTTCCTGATTTCGCTTAGTGGCATGATGTGGTTCACTTATCCATGTCCTTCCGAAGAAACGATGAACACTGTTGTCAAACAGAGAGACGCGCAGCTCAAACCTGTCTGATCTCACGTCCTCGGCCTGGACACAATGCAAACACGGTAGGTTTACTACATCAGTACAGGTGTGGGATATTTTCATTATTTATTATATTATGTTCATTGTAGCCTTTTTAATGCAATTATTATTATTATTATTATTATTATTATTATTAAAAAGCAAACACATTGTTCTTCAGCTTATTATTATTATTATTCTCCTGAGAATAATTCCAGAACCGCTTAAAGTAGAAACTTCATTCACACTTTGTTGCGTAGGTCTGTAAATGACATGCAGTCTTTGTATTTTAATTTTTCTTCACTTTATAAAGATATTAATGAAAAACTAGTAACAAAAATTCTCCCATTGAAATGAATGGTGGAAGCTTCATAACGAACATTCTACAGATCTCATCTCATTATCTCTAGCCGCTTTATCCTGTTCTACAGGGTCGCAGGCAAGCTGGAGCCTATCCCAGCTGACTACGGGCGAAAGGGGGGGTACACCCTGGACAAGTCGCCAGGTCATCACAGGGCTGACACATAGACACAGACAACCATTCACACTCACATTCACACCTACGGTCAATTTAGAGTCACCAGTTAGCCTAACCTGCATGTCTTTGGACTGTGGGGGAAACCGGAGCACCCGGAGGAAACCCACGCGGACACGGGGAGAACATGCAAACTCCACACAGAAAGGCCCTCGCCGGCCACGGGGCTCGAACCCAGACCTTCTTGCTGTGAGGCGACAGCGCTAACCACTACGCCACCGTGCCGCCATCTTTTCAATCTTAATATCTTCATCACCTTCCCTCTCTTTCTTAATTTATTTTTGTCTACACTCTATACCTGTAACCCCTCTCCCTTTCACTCTCTCATTCAATCACTATCTCTCTATCTCTCTTTGCCCCCTTCCTGATTTCTTATTTTTTTTTGCATGTTTGTCACACTTAAATGTTTCAGATCATCAAACAAATTTAAATATTAGACAAAGATAACACAATGGCACGCTATCCTGAGATCATTATCTATCTATTATTAATAGATAGATAGTGATTCTATCACCAGGTGGCACAGTGGTGTAGTGGTTAGCACTGTCGCCTCACAGCAAGAAGGTTCTGGGTTTGAGCCCAGTGGCCGACGGGGGCCTTTCTGTATGGAGTTTGCATGTTCTTGCACTTGATCTTTCTGATACATGCTCAAGGTATCGTCTCTTTCTTCCTCTATTTCTTAAAACACACTGTATATATCTATGTTTGTATTGTAGTATCAGTTCATTAATTATCGATACACTGATAAAAAGAAAATTCAATTTGTTTTATTAGTTGTACTACCAGTAAAAGATTCGGACTACTACTATTACCTACTCACTCATAGGTTTTTCTGTATTTTGACTATTTTCTACAGGCAGCACGGTGGTGTAGTGGTTAGCACTGTCGCCTCACAGCAAGAAGGTTCTGGGTTCGAGCCCCGTGACCGGTGAGGGCCTTTCTTAAATGCTGGTTTTTCGACATTTTTTTCGGGTTCGTAAATCTAAAATCGAACTTGACATTTCCGCATTCCCAGGGCTTTCCACTAAGGCTCATACTAGCTACCCATGACAAATAAGTAGCCAGCTGGGGGGGAGGAAACACAAAAACTCCTGTGCACGCAGTTCCCAGGATTAAATGTATTTTCCACAGACCATTTATTTATTCACTTTACTCAAATACAAAGTAAAATGCAGTAAATCTTCTTTCTTTTCTTGCGTATTGCATCATGAGGCGTTCCTGGCTTGTAAATCTCTTATTTTCGGTGCATGACACATTCACGCAGCTGAGCATGCTATGAATTAACAACGACAACGGTCTGCAGTGGAGCTACACAATTAAACACTCAGCGAACATTTCTCCATTTGTGTATGAAAATACACTCCAACCACTCAGTTTGGGTTCATTTACAACCAATGGTGTCTTTTGATGCCAGCACGTAATTGAACGAGAGAAGACTGGTTTACCGGAGACAAAATAAGCGTTATCTCTGCTTCTGTTCCCTCCGACACACTACTGCCTCCACCGAGTGCGCGCGCACTCTGAACTGAATCAGCTCTGCGCATGCGCCGTGCGGCACAAAAAAATGGCAGCCACCATGAAGGAAGGAGATCCGGAGTTTTCAAACATTTGCTTAAGTGTGAAATCGCAAAATGGTATTCTAGCGAACAACAAAATAGTAAAGATTCAGAAAAACAAATCATTCAGTGATCATTTTAATAGTGTAATTTCATCCGAACTAGGCCTAACGGTCGATTTAGAACTACAAAAAGTCCATGTGTCGGACATTTTAAGTACCTTTGTAAAAGTTTTGCAAAGGTTGCAGTCAACATTTAAAATGCTAACTTAAAGTTTTTGTACAAGTTTCAGTTGATTAAACTGTCATTTTATTAAATGTGTCTGCTTTTGTAATAAAAAAGTACTGAAAGAAAAAGCAAACACAGCATTGCGATTTCTTATCCATCCATCCATATATATATATATATATATATATATATATATATATATATATATATATAAAAAAATCCCTCCCTCCCGACTGAAAATTTTTTTGCTCACCCAGTGGACAGGAAACGGATTGTTTTTTAAGGATGGCCTAGGTGTGAATGTGAGTGTGAATGGTTGTCTGTGTCTATGTGTCAGCCCTGTGATGACCTGGCGACTTGTCCAGGGTGTACCCCGCCTTTCGCCCGTAGTCAGCTGGGATAGGCTCCAGCTTGCCTGCGACCCTGTAGAACAGGATAAAGCGGCTAGAGATAATGAGATGAGATGAATGAAACTGTTGAGAGACCAGTAGTGAGACCAGCTGTGACGTATGGATTGGAGACCGCCCCCTTAACGAAGAGACAGGAGGCAAAGTTGGAGGTGGCGGAGTTGAGGATGTTAAGGTTTGCGATGGGAGGTTGGACAGGATAAGGAACAAGCACATTAGAGGGACAGCACATGTGGAGAGCTTGGGAATTAAGCTAAGAGAGATGAGACTGAGATGGCAGGGGTGCAGATACGTTTTTTTGAACTGGGGGGGGACAAAGCTGCCAGCAAACCAACCCCAACCCTACCCCCACCCCCAGAAAGGCATCTCTACTCCGTACGATTTTACTTTCACTACGACATTACTTTGAACAGACTATCAAAAAATTGCAAGGTGATATGATAAAGTAAGGCACAGTTTACTTACAGTCGTTGTTTTTTGAAAAAACGCTGCAATCATTTTCTGCCTTTTTGGTTTGGCACCCTTCATCATGCCGTGTTGGGGTCCTGAACTAGGAGCTGTCCCCGATATGCCTGTCAAACTTGTTGTGGGTAACCATAGCAACCAAGCTCGAGCTCGCAACCTGTGCAATCTGCGCAGCTCAACCAACCGAATATCAGTCTTTGTTTTGTTTTATGTCAGTTGTTGCAACTATGTATGTACTGCTGTGCACCTCAATAAACCGAATGGTAATTAGTCTTTTGATTTTTCCATGAGGTTTGCCTTATGCAAAGAAAGACAGCATAGACATTTTTTCCTCCCTATAAGTGGGGGGACCGAACGAGGTGAATTTAAATCTGGGTGGGACGAATCCCACCGTCCCACCCTCTATCTGCGCCCGTGTGAGATGGTATGGGAAGGGGACATCCTGAGAAGAGATGCAGAGCATGTTGGAAGGAGAATGTTGAGGATGGAGCTGCCAGGCACACGAAAATGAAGAAGGCCAAAGAGGAGATACATGGATGTGGTGAGAGAGGACATGAAAGTGGTAGAGAAGGATGCGGAAGACAGGGAGCAATGGAGATGAAAGATCTGCTGTGGTGACCCCTAATCGGGAGCAGCCAAAAGATTTCCTAAACTGTTGACTGAGAGAGCCCTGCACAAAAATTCCCAATGTGTCTGAACTGTTGGTTTATGCACAAATGGCAAATTAAAAAAACCCTTGAGGGAGAGGTGTGTGTGTGTGTGTGTGTGTACCTGGTTTAAGTGAAGGCCGTCCAGTCGTTTGAGTATGAGTTGGAACGCCTGGCTCGGGCCCTGTGCTAACCGGGATGTTTGGTTAGAAGGAGGAATCACTCGGTTTTCATCGAAAACGCGTTTCCACTCCGACATTTGACGCTGCATCTCCTCTCATCAGCCTGCAGCCCAGACCTCACTGCTCCATGGCAGGACTCAAACCTGTAGCATCCTCCCTTTACCTCCTGAAAACCTGAACCTAACCCAACAAGTCATAATGAGCAAATTAATTACGTTCATTTCAATTCACAAACTAATAACCATCACATCAATAAATCCTCGTCTTTCCATCATCCGCTTTCCAATCTCTGCTTTTCACAAACTCTCCTGCTTGCGGTTAGCCAAGTGCTAACAGCTAAAGTCCTTTGTCTCTTAAATAGTCTTCGCTTCAGTAGCTTTATATCCTCTTATAGAACACACTTCAGTATAAAGTCTCAATTAAAAACAAACAAAAAAATCCCTGGATTTAAAAAGAAAAAACAAAAAAGCCTAAACTTGCTCCCCATCATACCATCGCCGCCATGTTGTTTACCGTTAACGCTTAGCAGCTGTTGCCAAGGTGACCAGAGTGGGCCGTTCTTCTTCGTTTGTAATTATAAAACAGCGGAACTGAAGAAACGCCGCCATCTTGTGTTGTGGCGCTGTAATTGCACAGAGAATCCAGAAATTTTGGAGTCGATTCCGATTCTACAGTGGTGCTTGAAAGTTTGTGAACCCTTTAGAATTTTCTATATTTCTGCATAAATATTACCTAAAGCATCATGAGATTTTCACACAAGTCCTAAAAGTAGATAAAGAGAACCCAGTTAAACAAATGAGACAAAAATATTATACTTGGTCATTTATTTATTGAGGAAAATGATCCAATATTACGTATCTGTGAGTGGCAAAAGTATGTGAACCTTTGCTTTCAGTATCTGGTGTGACCCCCTTGTGCAGCAATAACTGCAACTAAATGTTTGCGGTAACTGTTGATCAGTCCTGCACACCGGCTTGGAGGAATTTTAGCCCATTCCTCCATACAGAACAGCTTCAACTCTGGGATGTTGGTGGGTTTCCTCACATGAACTGCTCGCTTCAGGTCCTTCCACAACATTTCGATTGGATTAAGGTCAGGACTTTGACTTGGCCATTCCAAAACATTAACTTTATTCTTCTTTAACCATTCTTTGGTAGAACGACTTGTGTGCTTAGGGTCGTTGTCTTGCTACATGACCCACCTTCTCTTGAGATTCAGTTCATGGACAGATGTCCTGACATTTTCCTTTAGAATTCACTGGTATAATTCAGAATTCATTGCTCCATCAATGATGACAAGCCGTCCTGGCCCAGATGCAGCAAAACAGGCCCAAACCATGATACTACCACCACCATGTTTCACAGATGGGATAAGGTTCTTATGCTGGAATGCAGTGTTTTCTCCAAACATAACGCTTCTCATTTAAACCAAAAAGTTCTATTTTGGTCTCATCCGTCCACAAAACATTTTTCCAATAGCCTTCTGGCTTGTCCACGTGATCTTTAGCAAACTGCAGGCAAGCAGCAATATTCTTTTTGGAGAGCAGTGGCTTTCTCCTTGCAACCCTGCCATGCACACCATTGTTGTTCAGTGTTCTCCTGATGGTGGACTCATGAACATTAACATTAGCCAATGTGAGAGAGGCCTTCAGTTGCTTAGAAGTTACCCTGGGGTCCTTTGTGACCTCACCGACTTTTACACACCTTGCTCTTGGAGTGATCTTTGTTGGTCGACCACTCCTGGGGAGGGTAACAATGGTCTTGAATTTCCTCCATTTGTACACAATCTGTCTGACTGTGGATTGCTGGAGTCCAAACTCTTTAGAGATGGTTTTGTAACCTTTTTCAGCCTGATGAGCATCAACAATGCTTTTTCTGAGGTCCTCAGAAACCTCCTTTGTTCGTGCCATGATACACTTCCACAAACATGTGTTGTGAAGATCAGACTTTGATAGATCCCTGTTCTTTAAATAAAACAGGGTGCCCACTCCCACCTGATTGTCATCCCATTGATTGAAAACACCTGACTCTAATTTCACCTTCAAATAAACTGCTAATCCTAGAGGTTCACATACTTTTGCCACTGACAGATATGTAATATTGGATCATTTTCCTCAATAAATAAATGACCAAGTATAATATTTTTGTCTCATTTGTTTAACTGGATTCTCTTTATCTACTTTTAGGACTTGTGTGAAAATCTCATGATGCTTTAGGTAATATTTATGCAGAAATATAGAAAATTCTAAAGGGTTCACAAACTTTCAAGCACCACTGTACGTGCAAGAAATCAAATGAATCGATTCAGAGTCAAATCCTCAGAATTAATCTGCAAATGCATGTTCTTTATTATAATGCTATTAGGTCCTAATGGACCATCCAGTCATTAATTTATTCATCTTCATTAACTTATTCATAACTGGTTCATCCTCGTCAGGTTGCTTTTTCCACCGTGAACACTGTGAACAGACTCCAGTCCATCACAGGGCACCATTCACGACATATCTGCACAATCACTCACACCTAGCAGGGGCGTAGCTAGGATTTTTCAAAGGGGGGGTCACACACTGACTGGCAGCCTGAGTACAATACGCAGGTTTGTAAATGAAAAAATACATTTGAGAAAATAACGTGGTCTTTGCATCATTCTTTCATCTCATGTTGCGAGCTGTTGAGATGTCAGACAATGATTAGGCCAAATCAGCTTTATCCGGCAGTGTATGGATAGCGGCTCGACATCTTACCCTAGTTAACAGATGCAGATTTCTCTATTCTTGTTGTCTTACTGCTCATCAGCCAAAATGTTTCTAAGTAAAAGGCGTCGTGGATGACAAATGGCAAAGATGTCAACGATCTTGCCAATATCGATCGCTGTGCCATAGTCTATGTTCATCATCGCCAGTCCTGACTATGAAAAATCTAATCTCATCTCATTATCTCTAGCCGCTTTATCCTGTTCTACAGGGTCACAGGCAAGCTGGAGCCTGTCCCAGCTGACTACGGGCGAAAGGCGGGGTACACCCTGGACAAGTCGCCAGGTCATCACAGGGCTGACACATAGACACAGACAACCATTCACACTCACATTCACACCTACGGTCAATTTAGAGTCACCAGTTAACCTAACCTGCATGTCTTTGGACTGTGGGGGAAACCGGAGCACCCGGAGGAAACCCACACGGACACGGGGAGAACATGCAAACTCCGCACAGAAAGGTCCTCGCCGGCCACGGGGCTTGAACCCGGACCTACTTGCTGTGAGGCGACAGTGCTAACCACAACACCACCGTGCCACCCACTATGAAAAATACGTAACAAAAAATAATTACCATTGCTAATTTTAAGTAGCTTAGGAACCGGCTCTTTCATTATTGCTGTTTCTTCCACATTTTCTTGATGTTGTGTTCTAGAAATGGCACTAAAACTTAGCTTCGAAGCCACAAAATGCAACGTTGATGGAAAAAAATATATAATAAATTGCTTTTCTCTCTTCACGTCGAAAGAAGGAGGAAAGTTTCACTTGTTTTGACATAGCGAATTATTAACACAAGAGGAAATACTCATAATTCACAACTAAAAAGACTGCAGCTACACCGGCAGCTTTACCAGGATTTCTAGTGCGATCGTGTTGCACTTGTGCAGAACTGTGTTTTCACACCCAAACCACAGGAAGTCCATACAAGGTTATAAAAACCCTAATGAGGCTGAGGTGACAATCTAGTTTTTTTTAAAAATGTTAGAAAAATTACAGTGGGCACTTTTCTAATATTTTTATGCGGCTATTGAAAAAATGTATGGTACGACAAAGGGGGGGTCACGGGCACCCTAGGACACCCCCGCTACGCCCCTGCCTAGGGACAAGATAGAGTTCACCTGCTGGCATTTTGGGATGGGGAGGAAACTAGAGAACACAGAAAATCCATTAGAACCCAGGATCAAACTGGGAGCCTCTGGGCTGTGAGGCAGCGACCGCTTACAGCATCAGGGCTTATGAGTCTTATGAGTGATCAAGAAAGAAAAGAATTAAAGAAAAGAAATCCCAGTGCCTATCATATGCTTGTGGTGGTGTGGAAATGCTCTAATACCTGTAAAATTTAATGTAATAGTGATGGAGCTTACTGGAGAAATTGCATTATTTACAACATAATGAAGACAACATTGAGCCCAGAATCAAAAACAGAAAATCCGCAGATTAGTGTTTCGATTGCGGGCCTAAAAATCACATCTTTCTGCACATCTTTGTATTTTTCAATTGCTGTCCTCTTAAATTTGATGCACTTCTGACATGAAGACATGAAAAAAAGAGGAAGGAAATAATCCCCTTGATCTATTTTAACCTGACACACACTTTGGTTTGTCCATTTCTGCTGTCTATCAGAAAACTCTGTAAGTAATTCTAACCTTTTTCAAAGCTTTTTCTTTTTAACATGGACATTATAGGGACATTAAAGCAACAATTTTACAAACTCTCTCATGTATTTACTCCTAACTCTCAGAAAAGTTGAAATGTTGTTGGAATTTGCTGGTGTCCTGCACTTGATCTTTCTGATACATGCTCAAGGTATCGTCTCTTTCTTCCTCTATTTCTTAAAACGCACTGTATATACAGTATCTATATTTGTATTGTATTATAATCAGTTCATTTATTATCGATACACTGACAAAAAAAATTCAATTTGTTTTATTAGTTATACCAGTAAAAGATTTAGACTACTACTATTACCTACTCACTCATAGGTTTTTCTGTATTTTGACTATTTTCGACGGGCACGGTGGTGTAGTGGTTAGCACTGTCACCTCACAGCAAGAAGGTTCGGGTTTGAGCCCAGTGGCCAACAGGGACCTTTCTGTGTGGAGTTTGCATGTTCTCCCCGTGTCCGCGTGGGTTTCCTCCGGGTGCTCCGGTTTCCCCAACAGTCCAAAGACATGCAGGTTAGGTTAACTGGTGACTCTAAATTGACCGTAGGTGTGAATGTGAGTGTGAATGGTTGTCTGTGTCTATGTGTCAGCCCTGTGATGACCTGGCGACTTGTCCAGGGTGTACCCCGCCTTTCGCCCGTAGTCAGCTGGGATAGGCTCCAGCTTGCCTGCGACCCTGTAGAAGGATAAAGCGGCTAGAGATAATGAGATGAGACAACATAATGAAGACAACATTGAGCCCAGAATCAAAAACAGAAAATCCGCAGATTAGTGTTTCGATTGCGGGCCTAAAAATCACATCTTTCTGCACATCTTTGTATTTTTCAATTGCTGTCCTCTTAAATTTGATGCACTTCTGACATGAAGACATGAAAAAAAGAGGAAGGAAATAATCCCCTTGATCTATTTTAACCTGACACACACTTTGGTTTGTCCATTTCTGCTGTCTATCAGAAAACTCTGTAAGTAATTCTAACCTTTTTCAAAGCTTTTTCTTTTTAACATGGACATTATAGGGACATTAAAGCAACAATTTTACAAACTCTCTCATGTATTTACTCCTAACTCTCAGAAAAGTTGAAATGTTGTTGGAATTTGCTGGTGTCCTGCACTTGATCTTTCTGATACATGCTCAAGGTATCGTCTCTTTCTTCCTCTATTTCTTAAAACGCACTGTATATACAGTATCTATATTTGTATTGTATTATAATCAGTTCATTTATTATCGATACACTGACAAAAAAAAATTCAATTTCTTTTATTAGTTATACCAGTAAAAGATTTAGACTACTACTATTACCTACTCACTCATAGGTTTTTCTGTATTTTGACTATTTTCGACGGGCACGGTGGTGTAGTGGTTAGCACTGTCACCTCACAGCAAGAAGGTTCTGGGTTTGAGCCCAGTGGCCAACAGGGACCTTTCTGTGTGGAGTTTGCATGTTCTCCCCGTGTCCGCGTGGGTTTCCTCCGGGTGCTCCGGTTTCCCCCACAGTCCAAAGACATGCAGGTTAGGTTAACTGGTGACTCTAAATTGACCGTAGGTGTGAATGTGAGTGTGAATGGTTGTCTGTGTCTATGTGTCAGCCCTGCGATGACCTGGCGACTTGTCCAGGGTGTACCCCGCCTCTTGCCCGTAGTCAGCTGGGATAGGCTCCAGCTTGCTTGCGACCCTGCAGAGCAGGATAAGTGGCTACAGATAATGGATGGATGGACTATTTTCTACACTGTAGACATCAAAACTATGAAATAACATCTGGAACATACCTGTACCATGCACTGAGAGGCACCGGTAATTATGGGTTCTCTTCGGTGACTGGCTGCACCCCTCAGAAAATATTATTATGCCAGTCACCTCAGAGAATTCATAATTTCAACTGGAACATCTCTGTGCATGGTATATTTGATTAATATGTACACATTGGCATTAAAATGGTTTTCATCTTTATATAGTAAATTGTTACGAATTTATTAATTGAGGAAGTCCATCTGATCTTGCTTCACTTCACCGGCAAAACTCATGACTCTAAACAGTTAATAAGTCACTCTCTTCCATGTAAAAGTAAGTAAGTAAGTAAGCAGACCGTAAAGCTCATTTTTTCTATTTTGTTATATCAGATATGATACATGTGTTACATCTGCACATTACACAATCATGTTCATCTTTAGCTTCTTAGATTAGCTGAAAGGTTGGGCATGCAGCTTTCTGCAACATTCTGCCAGCATCATCTTGCTAGAAATATATACAAAATACACCAACACACCACACACGATTCATGACGCATGTGTACAAAAAAAACACAAAGCTTTGTGGAAGCTCTGCTCAGTCATTCCTACATGCTTTTCTAACATAAGCACTTACATACATACATATGCTTCTGTGGACTGGACCATGACTAGAATTAAGCATCAAATCTTGTTAAACAAGGGCAAGACTTGTAAATAAGGCTTGCTTTAAGGCTGACAATTTAAAAACACAACCTACACACACTATATGGCCAACCATATGTAGACACCTGACCATTACACTTATACATGTGTGTGTTTTAAAGTTAGCCCCCTTTTCCTGTTATAATAACTGTATAATCACCATTCTTCTGAGAAGGGTTTCCACTAGGTTTTGGAACATGGCTGTGAGGATTTGCCCAATCAGCCACAAGACCATTAGTGAGGTCAGGCATTGATTGCAGGTGAGGAGACTTGGCATATAATCAGTATTCCAGTTCATCCCAGTGGTTCTTTGCAGAGTTCTTCCACATAAACCTTAGCAAGCCACAACTTCATGGACTTTGCTTTGTTCACAGGGGCATTGTCATGCTGGAACAGGCTTGCACTTCTTACAACCCTGATTCCAAAAAAGTTGGGACAAAGTACAAATTGTAAATAAAAATGGAATGCAATGACATGGAAGTTTCAAAATTCCATATTTTATTCAGAATAGAACATAGATGACATATCAAATGTTTAAACTGAGAAAATGTATCATTTAAAGGGAAAAATTAGGTGATTTTAAATTTCATGCCAACAACACATCTCAAAAAAGCTGGGACAAGGCCATGTTTACCACTGTGAGACATCCCCTTTTCTCTTTACGTAAACTGTAAACGTCTGGGGACTGAGGAGACAAGTTGCTCACGTTTAGGGATAGGAATGTTAACCCATTCTTGTCTAATGTAGGATTCTAGTTGCTCAACTGTCTTAGGTCTTTTTTGTCGTATCTTCCATTTTATGATGCGCCAAATGTTTTCTATGGGTGAAAGATCTGGACTGCAGGCTGGCCAGTTCAGTACCCGGACCCTTCTTCTACGCAGCTATGATGCTGTAATTGATGCAGTATGTGGTTTGGCATTGTCATGTTGGAAAATGCAAGGTCTTCCCTGAAAGAGACGTCATCTGGATGGGAGCATATGTTGCTCTAGAGCCTGGATATACCTTTCAGCATTGATGGTGTCTTTCCAGATGTGTAAGCTGCCCATGCCACACGCACTAATGCAACCCCATACCATCAGAGATGCAGGCTTCTGAACTGAGCGCTGATAACAACTTGGGTCGTCCTTCTCCTCTTTAGTCCGAATGACACGGCGTCCCTGATTTCCATAAAGAACTTCAAATTTTGATTCGCCTGACCACAGAACAGTTTTCCACTTTGCCACAGTCCATTTTAAATGAGCCTTGGCCCAGAGAAGACGTCTGCGCTTCTGGATCATGTTTAGATACGGCTTCTTCTTTGAACTATAGAGTTTTAGCTGGCAACGACGGATGGCACGGTGAATTGTGTTCACAGATAATATTCTCTGGAAATATTCCTGAGCCCATTTTGTGATTTCCAATACAGAAGCATGCCTGTATGTGATGCAGTGCCATCTAAGGGCCCGAAGATCACGGGCACCCAGTATGGTTTTCCAGCCTTGACCCTTATGCACAGAGATTCTTCCAGATTCTCTGAATCTTTTGATGATATTATGCACTGTAGATATGTTCAAACTCTTTGCAATTTTACACTGTCGAACTCCTTTCTCATATTGCTCCACTATTTGTCGGCGCAGAATTAGGGGGATTGGTGATCCTCTTTCCATCTTTACTTCTGAGAGCCACTGCCACTCCAAGATGCTCTTTTTATACCCAGTCTGTCATGGAACAGACAGGAGAAGAGATCAATTGCGCTCAAACCACAGTTTATTAATAATAGGGGAAAGGGGAGTTGGGAAAATGTGTGTGGGTGAAATCCAGAGGCAGGGATGGCTGGTGGTGACATCTGAGGTCTCCCATCCAAGTACTGACTAGGCCTGACCCTGCTTAGCAGCTGCGCTCAGACAGGAGCAGGAATTGTCAGAGAGGTGTGGCTGTAGGCTAACAGCACTTGGGTTTCAGGCAGTCTCCCAGCAGTAGTCCCTCAGCAAGCTGGAGATCAGGCAAAGGTACAGGAGAGGCAGGCAAGAGGCAGAGTCGACAGGACAGAAGGCAGATCAGGTTACTGGGGCTGGAGAGCAGACAGAGTCAGACGGAACAGAACAATATCAGGAGTCAGAGTAGTAGGAACACAGAGCAGGTATCAGGCTGGGAGTTGCAGACGATCTGACACAGACGCTTGGGAGGACTGCAGCTTAAATACACACAGGGGGGAAACAGGTGATCGGTAACAGCCAATGACAGCCACTGGGAGTTAATAAGAGGAAGTGAGTGCGGGCATGGCCGGTAATGCCGAGTGGAGATGTTACCTGAAGAGAGAAGCCCACAGGTAGGACCATGACAGAACTCCCCCCTCAAGGGACGGCCCCAGAAGTCCCTAGCCACAGATCACCAAAGACGGGCGGGAGGAGGGGGAATACCGGTGGAGGGTTAGAACTCCTCAGACCGGTCAGTGTCCATAGCCTCCACACCCTCTTCACCGTCAGAAGAATCGTCATCCCAGGACCCCAGCCCAGGATTTGGTTCGGTGTCAGGCTCAGGCGTTGGAGCAGGGGCAGGGTCCGGGAGTGGATCCGCACAGTGAGAACCCCTACGTCAGCCCCGTCGGATGGAGGGCTGGTCGGGGTGTAGCCGATGGAAGTCGGCGATGAGGGCCGGATCCAGAATCCTTCCAGCAGGAACACACATCCTCTCCTCAGGACCATAGCCCTCCCAATCCACCAGGTATTGGAGGCCCCTGCCCCTGCATCGTGACTTCAGCAGCCGCTGGATGGAGTAGACCGGGCCACCGTCGATGAGACGAGGAGGAGGTGCAGCTGGGACCAGCGGGCTCTCGTGTACTGGCTTGATCTTAGAGACGTGGAAGGTGGGGTGCACTCTCATGGACTTGGGCAGTCGGAGCCGGACAGCAGACTGGCTGATTATCTTCTGGACAGGGAATGGTCCGACGAACCGAGGTGCTAGCTTACGAGACTCCACCTGGAGGGGCAGGTCCTTGGAGGGGGCAGAGCTGGCAGGTGGAGTACGGGGCATTAGAGTGGCGGCTTGTAAGCAGGTCCGGTGGCAGTCCTTGCCCCATTCTCTTATCGCGCCAGTGGCCCAGTCGAGGTGAGGACTGTGTTGGCGGAGCCATGGATAGCCCAGGATGAGAGGTTGGTCGGGGGAACAGAGCAGGTGAAACTGGATGGTTTCGTGGTGGTTGCCTGACAGAGCCATTGGGACAGGGGCAGTGAGGCGGGCGACGGTGCCAAGGAGATGGCCATCCAGCACCCTGGCTGGAACGGGAGAGGATAAGTGAAGGCTTTGCAGACCCAACTGACGCACAAGCTCGGTGTCCATGATGTTAGCCTCGGTGCCAGAGTCGACCAGGGCGGTCAGGGTGTGGGTGGAATCCAACAGACGAAGACGAACTTGGAGCATAGGTTTCTGGCTGGTGGAGGACTGGATGCTCATTGAGCCCAGCCGGACCCCTCCCATGTCCAGTGAGCTCGTCGCTTTTACTGGGCAAGAGGCAGCACGGTGACCGTCACCCCCACAGTACAGGCACAGATTGGAGGTGATCCGACGCTGGCGCTCTGCCGGGCTGAGGGAAGCACGGCCGATCTCCATGGGCTCTGCCTGGTCCAGAAGGCTCGGCAGAGAAGCAGCAGGAGACGTAGAAGGGGCTGGGTTACTCCGTGCGCTGGTGACTGACTGAGTCTGGTGGGCCCTCTCTCGTCGATGGGTCTGGACCCGGCAGTCAATGCGGACGGCCAGGGCAATGGCCTCATCGAGTGTCGATGGTTGTTCGTGCGAGACCAATTCGTCCTTAATGTAGTCGGCCAGGCTGTGCAGAATGGCGTCCACCAGCGCCTGCGTGCCCCACTTGCTGCGCCGGGCCAAGGTCTGGAAATCGATCGAGTAGTCAGCCACTGTTTGTCTGCCTTGGCGAATACTCATCAGTCCTCCGGATGCCTCTACTGACGATGAGCCCAGGTCGAAGACCTTAGTCATTTCTGCTGAAAACAAGGTGAAGGAGGCACACGCCGGTGTCCGGCGTTCATACTCAGCAGTCCCCCACAGGTAGGCGCAGCCAGTCAGACGAGTGATGATGAAAGCCACCTTCGCTGCCTCTGATGCAAAGGTTCTGGGCTGCAGGTCGAACAGCAACCGGCAACTGGTCAGGAAGGTACGGACTTGGGAGGGGTCACCGTCAAAACGCTCCAGACTGCCGACCTTGGGTTCCGGGGCCTCGAATGTAGCAGGAGCACCTCCCGGAGCTGGCACGTCAGCGGCGGGTATGACAGGGGCTGATGCAATGAGGGACTGCGGTGGTTGGGCGGTGAGCAGCTGGAGTGCTTGGTACAGTCGTTGTTGCTGCTGCTGGAGCTGTTGCTGCTGCCCAAGCTGGATCAGGGCTGCAATGTCGGCAGACATCCTCGATGCGCTGCAGCCGGTCTAGGGCAGAGGGTTTGGGCGCTGACTCCATGTTGTGGTCAGATCGTTCGGTCATGGAATAGACAGGAGAGGAGATCAAATGCGCTCAAACCACAGTTTATTAACAATAGGGGAAAGGGGAGTTGGGAAAATGTGCGTGGGTGAAATCCAGAGGCAGGTGGTGACATCTGAGGTCTCCCATCCAAGTACTGACTAGGCCTGACCCTGCTTAGCAGCTGAGATCAGACAGGATCAGGAATTGTCAGAGAGGTGTGGCTATAGGCTGATAGCACTTGGGTTTCAGGCAGTCTCCCAGCAGTAGTCCCTCAGCAAGCTGGAGATCAGGCGAAGGTACAGGAGAGGCAGGCAAGAGGCAGAGTCGACAGGACAGAAGGCAGATCAGGTTACCGGGGCTGGAGAGCAGACAGAGTCAGACGGAACAGAACAATATCAGGAGTCAGAGTAGTAGGAACACAGAGCAGGTATCAGGCTGAGAGTTGCAGACAATCTGACACAGAAGCTTGGGAGGACTGCAGCTTAAATACACACAGGGGGGAAACAGGTGATCGGTAACAGCCAATGACAGCCACTGGGAGTTAATAAGAGGAAGTGAGTGCGGGCGTGGCCGGTAATGCTGAGTGGAGATGTTACCTGAAGAGAGAAGCCCACAGGTAGGACCATGACACAGTCATGTTAATGACCTATTGCCAATTGACCTAATGAGTTGCAATTTGGTCCTCCAGCTGTTCCTTTTTTGTACCTTTAACTTTTCCAGCCTCTTATTGCCCCATCCCAACTTTTTTGAGATGTGTTGCTGTCATGAAAGTTCAAATGAGCCAATATTTGGCATGAAATTTCAAAATGTCTCACTTTCGACATTTGATACGTTGTCTATGTTCTATTGTGAATACAATATCAGTTTTTGAGCTTTGTAAATTATTGCATTCCATTTTTATTTACAATTTGTACTTTGTCCCAACTTTTTTGGAATCGGGGTTGTAGTTCCAGTGAAGCCTTTTTGCTTCAGCATACGAAGACATTCTAGACAATGATGTACATCTGTGTGGAAGGCCCACATATCACATTCGCTACATGCCCCAATACACAATCCTCCTCAGTCTTCTTTTCCTACTAGTTATGCCATGGAAAGATCCCAAAGCTGGGGGTTCCCGTGTTAGTAATGTATTTAGTAGACTGCCAGCTCCACGGACAGTCTACCAACCTTATTTTGATCATGAATCAATAAAGGTTACTCGGCCCAACATGTTATTCAATTCAAGTCGATAATATTGATCCAAACATTTGATTTTTTTCAACTAAGAAGAAAACTTCCAGTCTACTCTGCCGGTGCTGCCATTTTGGAAATCATATGATGCATTGCAGTGCGCTGATTGGTTGAAAGGTGAATGACATTGAATTTGTCTGCAAGAAACTACGCACCAATGTTTTAAATGTGTACTGTCAAAACGAGTAACAAAAATGGGACTAAAGGCTCACAGCACACGGTGTCATGGTATGGAAGGGTTGGAAATTAAACAAGTAGCACACAAAGTCTAAATTTATGATACACTATGTGGCTTCAAATCATTATTCTCAAGTTTATTTGGGCGCGCTGATTGGGGGATACTGATAGCATGGCGTGTAAGGTTCACGAACATTGTTTGAGCTTTGGTGCAGGAATGCAATCACATGATTTTCAATCATGGTGGCGCCGGCGGAGTAGATTAACTTTTCGGCTCGATTCAGAAAATCGGCAGCAGGGGACACTAATATTGATTTGAAGTTGCTGAAATGTCAATTCAGGAAACTTTTATTGTTTTGTGATCAAACGGAGACCAACAGATTGTATGTGGAATGGATCGTTCATGAATTACAGCTTTGGGGATTGTTCCATGTCATAACTTGTAGGAAAAGAAGACAGAGGAAGACTGTATATTGGGGCATGTAGCGACTGTGCCACATAGGGGTGAGATGGTCAGGTGTCTGCAAACTTTTGCCCATATAGTGTATTTCCTCCTGGCCAACCGTACTGGCCAATCCCAGGGGGATTCATGGGCAGCTATGAATCCCCCTGCTGCCCATATAGCATGCTGAATCCACCACCAATCACCTCCTGAAGCTGCTGTACAGCTCTTAACTTCAATGTCTTTCCAGAGAAACAAACACAGAAAGCACATAATGTTACCCTCAATGTGCAATCCATATTTAGTAACACTGTCACACTCTGCTACGGCCATGTTCATCTTTGTTTGTATATCACTGTTCTCTCTGGTATTTAGTTATGATCTAGCCAGCCTGCTTTCTGTCCCAGAAGATCAGATAAAGTCAAAACTCCCCATTGATTCAAATCCAGCCTTTGCTTCCATAAATGTTTTGCACTGTGTCTTCGATGACTAACATGTTCTATGAGGTTCCATATATTTTACATGACTAATCATAGCTCGCAATAATTTATCTTCTTCACAAAGACATCACAAATAGTAGCTTTGTCTCTGACTCAGCAGTTTCCTCCCTAAACACAGCAACTGTTCAATTATACAATTTAAATATCTGCTTTTTGCAATATATTGTCATTTCTAGCATAACAGCTCACACAAGAACTTGTGCGGTGGTCTCTCCACATAAAGAGATCGAAAAAAAAACATGAGCAATTGATGATATAGTAAATATTTCTTTCTTTGTGAAGTAGTCTGTGGTGTCAGGGTCAGCACTTTGTAACAGTCAGAGGCAAAGCTGTTTTCCAACACATGACTAGCTTCCCGATGGAGGGCTTTGTAGGTTTTTTGGTAAAATGGCAGTGAGTGGTGGGTGGCATGGCGGTGTAGTGGTTAGCACTGTCACCTCATAGCAAGAAGGTCCTGGGTTCAAGCCCAGTGGCTGGTGAGGGCCTTTCTGTGTGGAGTTTGCGTGTTCTCCCCATGTCTGTGTGGGTTTCCCCCAAAGACATGCAGGTTAAGCTAATTTTTGGCTCTAAATTGACCATAGGTGTGAATGGTTGTCTGTGTCTATGTGTCAGCCCTGTGATGACCTGGCGACTTGTCCAGGGCGTACCCCGCCTTTCGCCTGTAGTCAGCTGGGATAGGCTCCAGCTTGCCTGCGACCCTGTAGAACAGGATAAAGCGGCTAGAGATAATGAGATGAGATGAGACCTTCTGACCAATCAGATTCATGAATTCAAGCTTGCTCTGGTATAAGTGAGATTACATTACATTAATGGCATTTAGCAGACACTCTTATCCAGAGCGATGTACAGCATACCCAGAGCAGCCCAGGGAGCAGTTGGGGGTTAGGTGCCTTGTTCAAGGGCACTTCAGCCATTCCTGTTGGTCCAGGGAATTGAACCAGCAACCTTTTGGTCTCCAAGTTGCTTCTCTGACCTGTAGATCATGGCTTCCCTACTTACATTAAACACTTTGGGATGGGTTGTAATAATTCAATTATCAATTTCAGCATAGGAATCACATGGCATAGGATAAAGTCTGATTCTGACTTTATATTATCAGGAAACATTTCTATCCTGATGGGTGTGGTCTTTCCAAGGATGACCCTGACTCCATCAAGGGTTCACTGCTGAATGGTTTGATTAGTGAGGCTGAAAATGATGTAAATCATATGCTATGGTCTCAACTTGATTGAACACCTCTGGATCATTTTGGAGGGATGGGTAAGACAATGCTCTTCATCATGATTTTCAAAACACTGACTGAGGTGTTTTGTTTAATTGAGATTGAACTAAAATAAAACCTACTTTACTTGACTGGAAGCTATTTTGGATGCTTCATGAATTAAACATGCAGTTTAGTAGATGGCTAAAGAGTCATATTACCTCTTACAGCACGTGTATTTGTCTCTCTTGTTGTAGCTAGGTACATAATTATTGGTGTCTTTTGTGAGTTTGTTCATTATACGTTGGCTGTTCTGGTTACAATACAGCTTGCAAAGCTTTGCGATGGGTTATCGATGAAAATGAGGTGATGTACAGCAATGTACAGGTGAGCTAAAAGTTGTGGTCGCAAAGCAGGTCGACACTTGATGATGTTCTTTTGAGGAGACCTGGCACTTTTCCTCGGAGATATGCTTGAGGGTTTTGTATGCATCAACATCTGGCAGGAGAATGATCGCTCAATAGATTTCAACAGTGCATAACATCGGCGCCAATCTATCAGCGCCGATCATAAATGCATCATCTGTCACCAAAGATTTTCTGAATATTCATGAAACCTTCGTCCAACCAATTACAAACCTTGGCGAAGGATCACCAAATGTAAATGCACTTTTCAGGTCTCAGCGAAGGTTAAGCTATGCCTCTCCGCTGTGTCGCTGAGGCTCCCGCAAGCATTGGAGATATGGATTCGAGACAAATACATCCCAAGAGGTTCGCCGAAGGTTCCCTAAGCTTTGGGAAAGATTCCCAAATTCATCTGTAAGTATTCTCTGCTTAGTTTGCTGATGAAAACATCCCCACCAAATTTCAATGAATGGATTGAAATTTTTCATGACATTTTTGGCCACTCACAAGGCAGAGATGCACTAAAAAACAACTTACAAAGCTCGGAGAACATTCGCTGTGCATTGCATGACTGGTGACGATGCTACCAGTTTTTCATCGCCAAGTATTCACAAACCCATCATGAGCTGTAGTGTGACCAGAGCCTAAGGGAGAGTACAGCTGGTGATACAGTTCAGTTTTACTGTCTATCCCTCAGACATGGTGGCAGAACTCACCCTGACCTGAACACCGACAATACAAATAAATGATCAGAAACGCTATTTGGACAATGTTTACAGTCACACATCCATAAATGCCATTTCTTCACCTGTAACAATCAGCTGGATCCTGAGTGAGCTCCTGAAGACTAGCTGTGTGGTATGTGTGATGAAGAGAAAGTGATCATCTCCAGAGTCGATCTCTTTAAGGTCAGTCATTCTTCAAGTGCAGTCACTCTATTTATCTTCAACAAACTCCACACGACCTGCAAACTGCTCCAAGAGTCTCATGTCATTTCAATTGAACGTCCAGTAGCTTTCATTGACTTTTTGTCCACTGGGATATGAGTAAGAACAAGGGAAGGTCACTGATCAACATCTTAGAGCACACACATTTCTGTGTATAAGTCACATTCCAACAGATCTTTTCCCAGACACTTGCAAGAGTTGCAGCTTTGAGGAGATTTGTGGCAGCTCAGTGGGTAAGGCAGGTGACTAATGCATAGAAGGTTATGTGTTCAAATCCCAGCGCTGAGCCCTTGAGCAAAGCTCTTCAGCTCAATAATACAAGCTAACATGACTTTAAGTGTCATTATATAACTGGGACTAATCCTGAAGTGCCAACTTCTCATTACGGTGATACGGGAGACACTAAACCCTTATATTTCTTTTTCAGTTAAAGCAGCAGTCAGAACAAAGTCAAATAAAAGTAACTAATGATGAGGGATGTAAAAGATGCACATTTACTTCTGGTAGTAGTTATTTTCACTTCATACTGATTTCATCTGGGTAACATTTCAAACAAAGGGAAGACATTGTTTAAAACTAGAAGGGCACTCAGTAGAGTGCATACCTCCACCAAGCCACATAATGTATTTGGATTTGCATCAAAGACTAATAAATTGTTCCTTGGCCCAACTGACTACTTTTTGAGTTACGTCGGGAACAGACAAAAACCAGAAGGGCACTCGGTAGAGTGCATACCTCCATCAAGCCACATATTATCAACATCAAATTCGAATCACTTGAACCTAGGATAATACTAAAGCTGTACACCAAATTTCATCACAATCCAGTCATGACTTTTTGAGTTACGTTGGGAAAAGTAAAAAAAAAAAAAAATCCTGTCTCCACATACATATCCGGATTTGCATCAAAATCTAGGCAATTGTTCCTTGGCCCATGGGCCACTTTTCCTCAAAATTTCATCACAATCTTTTTATTATTTTTTGAGTTACGTTGGGAACAGACAAACAAACAAATAAACAAACATAGTAAACATAACCTCCTCCAACAAAGTTGGCAGAGGTAAAAGTGTACCTTTTATAATATAGTCAAGTCAAGTTTATTTGTATAGCGCTTTTAACAATAAACATTGCCACAAAGCAGCTTTACAGAATTTGAACGACTTAAAATATGAGCTAATTTTATCCCTAATCTATCCCCAATGAGCAAGCCTGTGGTGACGGTGGCAAGGAAAAACTCCTTCAGACGACATGAGGAAGAAACCTCGAGAGGAACCAGACTTAAAAGGGAACCCATCCGGGCAACAACAGATAACATGACCATAACATTAACAGTCCTAACATAAAATCAGCCTCGTTGATGCTATAAACCCCCCACCGACAGAAACCCGAGCGCAAAACCGTTCACGACAACCGTAGTCCCAAAGTCAGCAAGTCAACTGCAGTCCCAAAGTCAGCAAGTCAACTGCAGTCCCAAAGTCAGCAAGTCAACTGCAGTCCCAAAGTCAGCAAGTCAACTGCAGTCCCAAAGTCAGCAAGTCAACCGCAGTCCTAAAGTCAGCAAGTCAACCGCAGTCCTAAAGTCAGCAAGTCAACTGCAGTCCCAAAGTCAGCAAGTCAACCACAGTCCTAAAGTCAGCAAGTCAACTGCAGTCCCCAGCCACAAAAGCACCACTGCAAGAGTCCAGACCCCCAACTGTCCACATGGGGCCGCCCTCCACAGGATAAGATAAGATAAGATAAGATAAGATAAGATAAGATAATACTTTAATGTCTGTTTGCACAGAAATTTGTCTTGCATTACACTTCTCCACAATCCACGCACAGTAAAAGACACACACACAAAAAAACCCCACACAATATGGCCTACAGAGTCCGGTCATGCATCTAGGTCCATAAGCTGTTAGGGCAGCACAGTCCAATAAATAAAGGATAAAGGAGCGATGCGATGAGACTCCTATGAAAATCCATGACCTTGAGTTTGACATTTCAGAGTCATTCAAGGTCAAAGGTCATGGTGCCAAATGAAAGCCCATATGGCACTTCCTATAAGTTGATAATGGTAAATATCTGTCTACCATCAACCGTTTTCAAGTTACAGCCTTCTGAAAATTCATGACCTTGAGTTTGACCTTTCAGGGTCACTCAAGGTCAAAATCATGGCACCAAATGAAAGGCCATATGAGAGTTCCTATATGCTTATGTGACACTTCGTATGGGTGGGTGGAGCACAGAAGGACGGCAGGCTAGAACTGAGTTCACAAAACTCTTTTTATTTTCCCTTTTCAGTGCAAACTTTGGCTCTCCCAGCCACACACGCACGCACGCATGCACGCACACACACAAGTCATCTGGTTGGGGAGAGAGCTCCCTCTGCTCTCGCTCTCTCTCCTTAAATAGGGTGCGGTCACTGGGGAAGACACACAAACACATTAATTAACATCAGGTGCAGTGATTCTGCCACTTACCTTCCCTGACTCCGCCGTCCGGTCACAGACCGACGCTTGACCATGCCCCCGCTGCCACATACCCCCACTGCCTGATTCAGGCCGGGCGGCTGTCTGGCCTGCAGCCGACTCCCCCCCCCCTCCTTGACGGGACAGGAAGTCCGCCATGACCATCTGTGCCACCGGCCTGTGGATCACCTTGAAGTTAAAGGGTTGGAGTGCCAGATATCAACGGGTGATCCACGCGTTGGCATCCTTCATGCGGTGGAGCCACTGGAGGGGCGCATGGTCCGAACAGAGGGTGAAAGGGCATCCCAGCAGGTAGTAACGGAGGGTAAGGACCGCCCACTTGATCACCAGGCACTCTTTCTCAATGGTGCTGTAGCGCCCCTCACGCACCGACAGCTTCCTACTGATATATAGTACTGGGCAATCCTCCCCCTCCACCTCCTGGGACAAAACAGCCCCCAGCCCTCTGTCTGATGCATCCGTCTGTAACATAAAGGGGAGAGAAAAGTCAGGGGAGTGTAAAAGTGGCCCCCCACACAGTGCAGCCTTTACCTCAGAAAAAGCCCGCTGGCATTGCTCCGTCCACTGGACCGGATCTGGTGCCCCCTTTTTAGTCAGATCAGTCAGCGGGCTGGTGACGTCTGAATAATTAGGTATAAACCTATGATAATAGCCAGCCAGCCCCAGGAACTGTCTCACCCCCTTTTTGGTCTTGGGCCTTGGGCAGGCTGCAATTGCTGCTGTCTTGTTAATTTGAGGACGCACCTGCCTGTTGCCCAAGTGGAAGCCCAGATACCGTACTTCCACCCGCCCAATCGCACACTTCTTTGGATTGGCTGTGAGACCTGCTCGCCTCAGCGACCTAAGGATGGCCCTCAGATGTTGGAGGTGCCTCGGCCAGTCATCAAGATTTGTTGCTTCAATTGTCTTGTCTGAGTCCATTAGTAAGCAAATGGAGTTTTTGGCCTTAAATGTGGAAATAGCCAAATCCCTCTGCATAACTGTTGTTGGATGTTATAGACCTCCATCCACTTCCAAGGAAGCATTAGCATCCTTACAACAACTTCTGTCCAAGTTAAACTACAATGAGCTTTTAATGGCAGGAGATCTCAACTGGGATTGGTTAAATACAACCTCTGAAGACTTTAAATCCTTCTGTGACTCTGTAAATCTTAGCCAGTTGATCAACCAACCAACTAGGCCAAATTCTAAATGTCCTGAAAAGTCAACATTGATCGATTTAATTCTAACAAATGATCCACATAAATTTTCATCCATGGGTGTTTTCTGCAATGATTTGAGTGACCACTGTGTAGTTGTAGCTTGCAGAGACATGAAAATCCCTAAATGTAAACCTTGTATTATTTTCAAGAGAAACTTGAAGAAATTTAATGTACAGACCTATCATCATGATTTGTCCTGGTCAAATGGGAACATATAGATTTGTTGCCAGATGTTGAGCTAGCTTGGACATTTTTTAAAGATAACTTTGAGAAAATTGTAGATAAACATGCTCCCAAAAGAAAACTCAGGGTGAAGGGACGAGAAAACCCCTGGTTCTCTCCAGAATTGTTTGATGTCATTCATGAGCGAAATGAGGCATGGGCCAAAGCTAGAAAAAGTGATTCTGCTAGTGATTGATCCATTTTTAGACAATTGAGAAATAAATGCACTTCTCTCATTAAAAAGGCTAAATCAGAATACTATTTGTCTGTTACAACTGATAATCTTAATAATCCGCAGAAATTTTGGAAGGTGATCAAGTTTTTATCTGTGAACAAAAGTCCTCAGACACTTCCTACTTTTGTTTTAAAAGACTCAGCCCCAGTGTATGATAGAACTGAGATCTTAAATTGTTTTAATAAGCACTTTGTGTCATCTGGGTCCTTGTTTGAAGCCACAAGAACTGTTCCCGTGCCTCATTGTACTACAAGCTCTGAAGCATTCTTTGGAGAACCTTTTACATTTGTACCTTTTACCGTGCAACAAGTACGTAAGGCTCTCAAAACTTTGAACTACAGTAAACCTCCCGGGCCAGATTTTATAGAGCCTTATTTTTTGAAAATGGCTGCTGATTTTATTGCACAGCCCATCACAACACTTTTTAATTTATCAATTGAAAACAAAGAACTACCTTCAGTTTGGAAGTCAGCCTTTGTTATTCCTCTTTTAAAAGGAGGTGATCCAGCAGTATTAACCAATTACAGGCCAATATCTAATTTGTGTGTCCTGTCAAAAATTCTTGAATCTCTGGTGTGTGAGCAACTCAAAGATTTTTTATATTCAAATGACTTTCTTTCAAAGCTGCAATCAGGTTTTAGGAAAAAAGCACAGTACTGTCACTGCTGCCACAAAAGTGATTAATGACATATTTGTTGCCCTTGATAAAAAAGCAGTACTGTGCTGCGCTTTTCATTGACCTGTCAAAGGCGTTTGACACTGTGGACCACACAGTTTTAAAGAAAAGGCTCTCCAGTTTTGGTCTTTCAGATCATGTAGTTTCCTGGTTCACAAATTATTTAAGTGATAGGACCCAATGTATCAAATATGATGACTTGTGTTCAGAATTTGTGAGTGTCCATAAGGGGATGCCACAGGGTTCTATATTAGGTCCCCTCCTATTCATTATGTATATAAATGACGTGGGTCAAAATGTGTCTGATGCAAATATGCATTTCTATGCCGATGACACAATCATTTACTGCTGTGGGTCATCCCCTACTAATGCTGTTGAATCCTTGCAGAAGGCTTTTGATGTGATCCAGCATGCATTTCTGCAGCTAAAATTAGTACTTAATGTGGACAAGACTAAACAAATGTTGTTTTCAAAGCCAAGGAAGGGACTGTTAAACATCCCCACAGTATTCACTCTTGAGGGAAATGAAATAGAGGTGGTCCACTCATATAAATATCTTGGTATCCTGCTTGATGACACCCTGACATTCAAAGCCCACATTGAAAATCTTGTTATGAAACTTAAACTGAAGCTGGGTTTTTTATTTAGAAATAAATTTTGTTTTTCTTTTGATGTTAAGAAGCGCCTTGTCGCTGTAACTTGTTTATCTATTTTAGACTATGGAGACTTGTTGTACATGAATGCTAAGCTCAATGCCTGAGTAAGATTGACTCTGTGTATCATGCTGCCCTGGGGTTCATCACTAATTGTAGGGCCTTGACCCATCACTGCGAACTATATTCCCGAGTCGGATGGCCGTCACTGTCTACCAGGAGGTTGACTCACTGGTATACCTTTATATACAAGGCAATACTTGGACTACTGCCACCCTACATCAGTAACCTAATCACACTGAGGAACCTTGACTCTTATGGCCTGCGTTCCAATGATCATTTGCTGCTCTCTGTCCCATCCGTCTGCACAGAGCAGGGAAAAAGAGCTTTTGTTTTCTCTGCCCCTACTACCTGGAACAAGCTGCAAAAGGGCTTAAAAATAAAATAACTTATTCCATTGAGCGATTTTAACTCCAGACTGAGAGCACTTGAGACGGCGTCCCTAATTTGTAACTGTTTTAAATGATTTTTTTCTTTTAATTAGACTCCTGTAAATTGTAATTTTAATTTTGTAACCTGTGCTGCCTCTTGGCCAGGACGCCCTTGTAAAAGAGATTATTAATCTCAATGGGTCTTCTTTCCTGGTAAAATAAAGGTTTAATAATTCTCATTCTCATCTCATTATCTCTAGCCGCTTTATCCTGTTCTACAGGGTTGCAGGCAAGCTGGAGCCTATCCCAGCTGACTACAGGCGAAAGGCAGGGTACACCCTGGACAAGTCGCCAGGTCATCACAGGGCTGACACATAGACACAGACAACCATTCACACTCACATTCACACCTACGGTCAATTTAGAGTCACCAGTTAACCTAACCTGCATGTCTTTGGACTGTGGGGGAAACCGGAGCACCCGGAGGAAACCCACGCGGACACGGGGAGAACATGCAAACTCCACACAGGAAGGCCCTCGCCGGCCATGGGGCTCGAACCCGGACCTTCTTGCTGTGAGGCGACAGCGCTAACCACTACACCACCGTGCCGCCCGGTTTAATAATTACTATAGATAATGATGTCGTCGAGGTAGGCGGCCGCATAGGTGGCGTGGGGGCGGAGGACCCTATCCATCAGCCGCTGAAATGTAGCGGGCGCCTCAAACAGCCCAAAAGGAAGTGTGACAAACTGGTGTAAGCCAAACGGTGTGGAAAAGTCCATTTTTTCTCAGGATAATGGAGTCAAGAGGATCTGCCAATAACCCTTTGTTAAATCCAGTGTCGAGTAAAAGCGAGCCGTGCCTAGTTGATCGAGCAACTCATCAATATGAGGCATTGGCTACGCGTCAAATTTAGACACCGCATTGACTTTTCTATAGTCTACACAGAACCAGACCGACCTGTCGGCCTTGGGTACCAAGACCACCGGGCTGCTCCAGTCACTGTGGGACTCCTCGACGATGCCCATTTCGAGCATGGCCTCGAGTTCTTCCCGAACCATTTTTTTCTTGTGTTCGGGTAACCTGTAAGGGCGGCTACGCACTACCACCCCCGGGGGCGTCTCAGTGTGGTGCTCTATGAGGTTGGTGTGGCTGGGCAGGGGCGAGAACACGTCCAAAAACTCGGCCTGCAACTGGGCAACCTCCGCGAGTTGGGTCGGGGAGAGGTGGTCTCCACAGGGGACCGGAGAGGTACGTGATGCCAATGTTCCCTTTGGAACCTCCGGCCCCAGCTCCGCCTTCTACGGAACCACCGACACCAATGCCACGGGGACCTCCTCATTCCAGAGTTTGAGCAGATTGAGGTGGTAAATCTGTAGCGCCTCACCCCTATCCGTTTGCCTCACCTCATAGTCAACGTCCCCGACTCGCCGTGTGACCTCAAAGGGTCCTTGCCACTTGGCGACCAATTTGGAACTTGCTGTGGGCAACAGTACGAGTACTTTATCTCCCGGTGTGAACTCCCTAAGGCGCGTACCCTTGTCGTACAGGCGGGTTTGTCGTTCTTGGGCCTGCCACAAATTCTCCTGAGTTAGGTGTGTGTGTGGAGATTTGACGCGCAGGTCAATAATGTATTGGATTTCATTTTTACTTGGTGAAGGTCCCTCCTCCTAATTTTCCTGCAGCACATCTAGAATGCCGTGCGGCAAACGGGGAGAACCCCGTGGAGGCTTGGGGGACCTCTCACACTGCAAATAGCAAGGGTTTGAGCCATTTATCCCAATTACGTGTGTCCTCACTTACGAATTTTTTAATTATATTCTTGAGGGTGTGATTGAACCATTCAACTAAACTGTCCATTTGTGGGTGATACACGCTGCTGCGGATCGGCTTAATACCCAACAACCCATACAGTTCGTTCAGTGTACGTGACATAAACGAGGTGCCTTGGTCAGTCAGAATCTCTTTCGGGATTCCAACTCAGGAGATGACGCGGAAGAGTGCTTCCGCAATACTGCGTGCTGAGATATTGCGAAGAGGCACTGCTTCCGGGTATCGCGTTGCATAGTCCACCAGAACTAATATAAAGCGATACCCTCATGTTGACCGATCTAATGGCCCGACGAGATCCATCCCAATTCTTTCGAACGGGGTCTCGATTAATGGGAGAGGGTGCAAAGGCACTTTTGGAATGGCCACTGGATTTACTAACTGGCATTCACGGCACGCCGTACACCACCTATGGACATCGCCGCGAATCCCTGGCCAATAGAACCGGGCCATTATTCGGGCTAGTGTTTTATCCTGCCCTAAGTGTCCAGCCATGGGATTAAAGTGAGCCACCTGGAATACCAATTCCCGGCGGCTCTTCGGAATCAAAAGCTGCATGACTTGCTCTTTAGTTTGAGTGTCCTGCGTCACTCGGTATAATCTATCCTTCATAATTGCAAAGTAGGGGAAGGACGGGGTGGCGTTTGGCTGGAACGTTTGACCATCGATTACTCTCACTTGGTCAAATGCATGCCGCAGAGTCTCGTCTCGCGACTGCTCTAATGGAAAATCCGCGAGGGATTCCCCAATAGAGAGAGGAGGAGCCGGCGGCTCCTCACTCTGACGCGGAGATGACGTAGATGGCTCTGTGACAGCTGCTCCTGCCAACATGACACTGGGACCTCCCCCTGTTAAACTATGGCAGGACCCACTCTTCACTAGATGATTCATTAACTCCCCAAATCCCAGCCAATCAGTCCCCAAAATTATTGAGTGGGTGAGGCGAGGATTAACCGCCGCCTTTACTATAAATTTTTCCCCTTGAAAAAGAATGTGGACCGACACTAGAGGGTAGTTGTGAACATCCCCATGCACACACAACACCTTCACCAATTGTGCTCCTCCCAATGCCTCGTCTTGCACCAGGCTTTGGTGGATTGAGGTCTGATTACAACCAGAATCCACCAACGCCTGATATGTATCCCCTTGGACACTCACCGGTATGCGATACGCTCCGGCCCAATCGAGGGCGGCTCCTGGCGCATTGGGGATCTGAACCACTGTGCCCACCTCCATTACCGAGCACTGCTGTTGGAGGTGGCCCAGCTCCCCGCAGCGCCAGCAAACCGGCCCGGGCTTCCTCTCTGCACTAGTGCTCGGGGGCTCACTCACCTGGGGGGGGGGGAGACACACACAGAAGGGAGAAACGGGAGGGCACCGCGGGTGCGGCGGGCCGGCTGGGGCGGCGCTGGCCCCACCTCCGCGGTGGGGGAATGGGGCGAGGAGGAGACACAGGAGGAGGGGGAGAGAGAGAGAGAGAGAGAGAGAGAGAGGAGAGGAGAGAAGAGGTTGTCTGCTGTCCTGCCGTTGGGACATCTGCCAAATGGTCCTCCGCCAGCTCGATTGCCTGATCCAGCGACGCAGGGCGGTGGCACTGGACCCACTCTGCGGTTCCTGCTGGTAAACACGCGATGAACTGCTCCAGTACCACCTGGTCGATGAGTCCCTCGGCGTCACGGTTGTCGGCCTTCAACCACAGCCAGCAGGCGTCCTGGAGTTGCTGGCCAAACGCGAACAGCTGGCCAACTTCCTCCAAGAGCAAAGCGCGGAAGCGCTGACATTGTTGCTCAGGGGTGCGCCCCACACGCTGGAGGACGGCCTGGTGAAGGTCCGCGTAGGCCAGCCGGCGGTCGGTGGGGAGCTGTAGCGCGGCCAGCTGCGCCTCTCCCGTTAGCAGGGGGAGGAGGCGCGCCACGCGCTGTTCTACCGGCCACCCCAAGATCTCTGCTACCTGCTCAAAGAGCGTGAGGAAGACCTCGGGGTCGTCCTGTGGGCCCATCTTCGTTAGAGTGAGGGGGGAAGGGCCCATGGCAGTGGAGTTGGTGGACCCCACCGACACGAGGAGGTGCCGGAACGCCTGACGATCTTCCTGTTGCGCCAGTACCAGGGCCTCGAACCGTTGTTCTTGCTCCTTTCGGAGGGCGAGCAGCACCTGGTGCTGGCTCTGTTGGGCCGTGGTGAGGACGTGGATCAGGTCTACAAAGGGGGAGGACTCCATGGGGCTGTTCTCTTCTGTGCTCGGTCCCTGGGTTTTGGCACCACTGTGACACTTCGTATGGGTGGGTGGAGCACAGAAGGACAGCAGGCCAGAACTGAGTTCACAAAACTCTTTTTATTTTCCCTTTTCAGTGCAAACTTTGACTCTCCCAGCTACGCACGCATGCGCACACACACAAGTCATCTGGTTGGGGAGAGAGCTCCCTCTGCTCTCGCTCTCTCTCCTTAAATAGGGTGCGGTCACTGGGGAAGACACACAAACACATTAATTAACATCAGGTGCAGTGATTCTGTCACTTACCTTCCCTGACTCCGCCCTCCGGTCACAGACCGACGCTTGACCACGCCCCCGCTGCCACAGCTTATAATAGTAAACATTTGTGTATCGGCAACCTTTTTGAGTTATAATGGAAAATATGTTGTTTTGACCGAAAGGTTGACCTTTCCAGTTACCTTGACCTTCACCTTGACCTGATTATCCCCAAAATTTAATCAGGTAATCTATGGGCCATTGCCCACCTCCGCTGAAAATTTGAAGTCAATCGGTGTAACTGTCGAGACGCTCGATTGTTAACAGATAGACAGACACACACAAACAAACAAACCACACTGATTATGATTACAATACCTCGCCCTGCTTACTCTGTCACGGGTGAGGTAATGACAGTAGTTTGCAAAGGTCTTTGCCACGTGTAAAGAAATGCTATAGACCAAAAATGGCTTAAAATAATGAAATGAAATGTTTCAACATTAAAAAAAAAATACTATAAACAGCAGTAAGCCATAATAAATGAAACAAAGTCAATATTTGGTGTGCTTTAAAAAAATTAGTAGTCTCAGGTACAGTGAGTGCAGTTTTATGCAGAAATGAGCTGTAGGTTTTACTGAGCGTCTTACAGAACCAGCCGCAGTTCTTCTGGACACTTTGACTGTCACACTCGCTTCTTCATTTTGCACCAAAACCCAGCAGCCTTCATTATGTTTCTTTTTTAATCTGAAAAGTGCTCTCTTATGTAATATGCTGCTCAGATACAAACATTATTTTTTCTGTAACATTTAACTTTGTGCTGGAAAACAAACGTTTGGACTCTAAAATGTTTTTTGTACTGTCTTGATAATGTACTGTAGAAGTCATCAAATAGAAATCTATAACAAAGTTTGTATGAAAAAAAGAAATAGTGTGCCTAAGATTTTTGAACGGCTATATATATATATATATATATATATATATATATATATATATATATATATATATATATATATATAGTGTGTGTGTGCGAGAGAGAGAGACAGAAAGAGAGAGAGAGAGAACGAGAACAGACACAAGTGATTCAGAAGGAAAAATGGTATAAAAGTAGATTAGGTTCTGAATAAATCCTGCACCCAATCTATTATTGATCACTATGTTGGTTAAATTCAGTATCATCTGTCACTGTTAGTTTCATGGCTTTCAAGCTGAGATATTTCTCTCCGTTTGCTGTAACGAGCATGAAGCGATATTCTCCAGAGTCTTTCAGTCTCACGTCGCTTATTGACAGAGTGCTGGAGTTTATCGTCTCTGTGTGATTCACACAACCAGTGAAGTTGTAGTCCAAAATCAGATCCTCTAGATATTTCTCATTCTTCCATTTATCTTTCTGTTCAGGATTGAACCAGATCCCAGTGTGGGTTTGTGTGTGTAAGAGCACTTAATGAACACATCTGATATTTCCAGTGTACAGATGCTTTCAACAGCACACATCACAGTACAGATTTTCTGATAAGAGGAACCTGCAAAACACACACAGAATATACAATAGCCATGTATATAAATGTATTATATGTAGCTTTCATTTCATCATCTCTAGCCGCTTTATCCTGTTCTACAGGGTCGCAGGCAAGCAGGAGCCTATCCCAGCTGACTACGGGCGAAAGGCGGGGTACACCCTGGACAAGTCGCCAGGTCATCACAGGGCTGACACATAGACACAGACAACCATTCACACTCACATTCACACCTACGCTCAATTTAGAGTCACCAGTTAACCTAACCTGCATGTCTTTGGACTGTGGGGGAAACCGGAGCACCTGGAGGAAACCCATGCGGACACGGGGAGAACATGCAAACTCCGCACAGAAAGGCCCTTGCCGGCCACGGGGCTCAAACCCGGACCTTCTTGCTGTGAGGCGACAGCGCTAACCACTACACCACCATGCCGCCCTGTAGCTTTATTTATATACAATTTATTCAAAATTTAAAGGTTTTCATACAAATTTTCTCTAAAGTTATAGCTATAAAAATGTACTGATTAAAATATTATGACTTATGAAATACTATTAAATATACACAAATATGCCTAAGTATTATCCATAATACTCATTCTGTTACATACAGAAACGTTTTGCTGCAGTGCCAGAAAAAGAAACACAAATCAGTGTCACGTTATAAGATATTAACATGATACTGAGCCGTTTTCTTTTTCTGGCGTAACAAAAATATGCTTCCATACTTATGGAACAACAACAACAACAACAATTTTACCAGTTACAGTTAAAAGTGTACAGTTAAACTGTTACAGTAAAAGTGATAATTCCTGTTCCTAATTAATATTATTTATGAATATGCCAGCTAATATAGAGAACCAGTCAAAAGTTTGGACACCCCTTCTAATTCAATGGTTTTTCTGAATGTTTATTAATTATAACTCACTTCTTGTCTTAAAGTAATGATGGATGCCGTTTCTCTTTACTTAGTTGAGCGGTTCTTGACATAATATGGATTACTACAGTTGTGAAACAGGGCTATTTGCTGTATTTTTATTATTTACTATTTACTGTTTGTGGCAGCGGGGGCGTGGTCAAGCGTCGGTCTGTGAATGGAGGGTGGAGTCAGGGAAGGTAAGTGGCAGAATCACTACACCTGATGTTAGTTAACCTGTGTTTGTGTGTCTTCCCCAGTGACCACGCCCTATAAAAAGGAGAGAGAGAGCAGAGGAAGGAGACTCTCTCCAACCAGGAGGCTTGTGTGTGTGTGAATAGTTTAAGCTGAAAAGCTATAATAAAGAGTTTGAGAACTCAGTTCTAGCCTGCCGTGCTTCTGTGCTCCACCCACCCTAACGATTGCAACACTGTTTGACCTCAAATTCATTAAGAAGGCAAGAAATTGCACTAATTAAATTCTGACGAGGCATGTATTAATTGAAAAGCATTCCAGGTGACTCCCTCATGAAGCTCAACGTTAACGCTCGCTACTTTGAAGGATCTAAAATATGAAATGTACAGGGTGTTTAAAAATTTTTGATATTATTTAAGATGCAAATATCCCTGGGTGGCACGGTGGTGTAGTGGTTAGTGCTGTCACCTCACAGCAAGGTCCTGGGTTCGAGCCTAGCAGCCAATGGAGGCCTTTCTGTGTGGAGTCTGCATGTTCTCCCCATGTCCGCATGGGTTTCCTCTGGGTGCTCCGGTTTCCCCCACAGTCCAAAGACATGCAGGTTAGGTTAACTGGTGGCTCTAAATTGACCGTAGGTGTGAATGTGAGTGTGAATGGTTGTCTGTGTCTATGTGTCAGCCCTGCGATGACCTGGCGACTTGTCCAGGGTGTACCCCGCCTCTCACCCGTGGTTAGCTGGGATAGGCTCCTGCGACCCTGTAGGACAGGATAAGTGGCTACAGATAATAGATGGATGTAAATATCCCAGAAACTACATAGTCAAGGCAAATGCAACTGAACAGGCTTAATGCTGAGCAATGTAAGATTTATTCCTCAAAACCTGAATTAGAAATTCAAAAGTATGTGGATTCCATGAACAATTTCACAAATTTTAAATACGCGCACCGCCTAAGACACGGCACACATGAAATCAGTATTCCATTCACAAACGTTTCCTCAGGACATGCCAAACTTTCGTTGGAGGAATCTGGTTCTCCAGGCTTGCTCTTCTTATGGACTTCTTGGGGCTTCGCAGGAGTTTTTTGCGAACCCGCTCGACCATCTCTTCCGATGCTGGTGGTCATCCAGATCCTTTTGCCCTGCACAGCCAGCCTTCCTCTTTGAACTTTTTGTGCCGTGTCCAAATCTGCATTGCAGTTGGTGCCTTTTTAGAGAATTCTCTCATAAATAAATGCAGGCTGCAGTCTTGTTGGACTGTGTTCGAACGTACTCTAACACACAAAACGCCTTTTCTTTTCCAGTGAATGGCATTTCTATACCTAAAAAGATAAAAACAAAAAACATTAAAATTTTGACCTGTTTCCACACATACTGTTAAAATTTGAGGTCAACTGAACAAGAATTGGCAAAGTTATTAGCTTGTGAAATGATATGAAAATTTTTGAAACACCATGCATTTTGTTGTTTTTTAAACACTTTTGTTTACCACATAATTCCATATATGGTATATATATATACTGTATATTCAGAGGGGTGTGTATATAAAATGGGAAAATATATAGTTTTGCTCACACTCAGACAAAAAGGGGCTGAGTAAGCAGTAAAGTCTCATCTCATCATCTCTAGCCGCTTTATCCTGTTCTATAGGGTCGCAGGCAAGCTGGAGCCTATCCCAGCTGACTACGGGCAAAAGGCAGGGTACACCCTGGACAAGTCGCCAGGTCATCACAGGACTGACACACACAGTAGACACAGACAACCATTCACACCTACGGTCAATTTAGAGTCACCAGTTAACCTAACCTGCATGTCTTTGGACTGTGGGGGAAACCAGAGCACCCAGAGGAAACCCACGCAGACAACATGCAAACTCCACACAGAAAGGCCCTCTCCGGCCACAGGGCTCAAACCCGGACCTTCTTGCTGTGAGGCGACAGCGCTAACCACTACACCACCGTGCCGCCCCAGCAGTAAAGTCACTTTTGTTTTTGTTGTCAGGGTAAACAGGGAGCAGATGAACGTAGATACCAGTAGTTAATTATGATTTGTACTTTTGTAACACTGACATCAGTTTTACCAAATATCAAACGTCAAAGTCCCTCCCATGCCAGAACCTGGTCTTCCCAGACAGTCTCCCATCCCAGTACTAACCAGGCCTTTAAGACACATTAGGTGGCACCAATTTCCATTTCCATAGCCTTTGGCCTCTCACCTATTATGTACCAAGGGGTACAGTGGGGGGCCAGTCCTCTGGTAACCGCAAGCGTTTCTCCAAATATAGTCCCAACTGATTTGAAGAAGAAAAAAAGTCCAAAATCTCTTAGCTGAAATATGGCACAGTCTATAAATAACAAGCTATAGATAACAGTAAGAAGCTAATTATGAAAATGAGTTGACATGGGCTTTAAATAAAGTCTTTTACACTGCAAAATATTCTTACATACAGTAAATGATTTCATTGTGTATTTCGGAGGGCTAGACAAACAGAGAATGATACAGATACTCAGGTATGGACTTTCTCTAAGCTAACCTTTGGCTCATCTACTTATGCCTCCTGAGAGAGGTTCAAACCTGAGCAGCTCTGCTTTGGCTGGGGGGTGGAGCTAATTTCTGGCCCAGCAATGTAAACAGAACCGAGACGCGATCCATTGCAAATGTATTTGTTTATTTATTAACTGGTTTTCTTTCTTTATTTTAAGTTAATTTTAAGGTATCTCTGAAATTATATTGCTAACACAGGTCTGGGGCCACTTAAAAAAAATTACAAACTGCACCTTTAAATAATACTTTGTTAAAGCAGCCTTTCCCCCCCAATACAGCACTCAGTCTTTTGGTCTACTAAATTAGTAAGAGTCTACTAAATTAGCGCATCATGGTTTGACAATTGCATGCCATTCCTTACAAAAATGCTCCAGGTCTATTAGTTTGTGAAGGGATCTCCTATACACAGCCCTCTTTAAGTCATACTGTGGATTTTTGAGAAGATTTAGATATGGGCTCTGACTGGGCCATTCCAAAACTTTGATCTTCTTCTTTTGAAGCCAGTTGGATTTGAACTTTGGATTGTTATCATGCTGGAAGGTGAAGATCTTTATTTATCTTCAGCTGTTTAATAAGCCTTTAACAAGCTGTTTAATAAGCTGTTTTGTGCCACAGTGGATTGGTATTTGAACTATTCAAGATTCTCTCTATCTTGACTGGAGCTCAGCTGAAGAGAAGCAATCCCATGACATGATGCTGCCACCACTATGTTTCACTGTGGGAATGGTGTTTTTTGGGTGATAATCTTTTTCTTTTGGGTTTTTTGGGTGCCCGTTTGACACCGAGTCCTGTCGAATGTCCCCCCCCCCCCCCCATTTTTCCCGTCTACGTTTAGAAATCTCTCTAGTTTTTTCCCCCTGATGGATTACTTTTGGTAAATTAAAAAAATCTGATATCTTTGCTTTGTTCAGAATGATTTGCACATCCAAAAATGCCTGCAAAACCTTCCCATACTGATCAATAACAACTAACTCGTCTGAATGAAGCACTACAAGTGTGCCCCCTGTCATGGCTGTATAATTACCATTGCTATAGGGGTCACATGATGGTGCAAAGTCTCTATTTCTCACACTGCACTGCAAAAAATAAAAATCTTAGGAAGTTTATTTGTCTATTTTCAAGTCAAAACATCTAGCCACCCTTATTATAAGACATAATTGCCCATCAAGCAAAACCTCGTTTAGCTAGAAAGGCTAGTTTTTAGGCCCACTTTACACGGGGACGGTATAAAACAAAAACGCAATAGTCCGTTTTCGTTCTCACTTTTTTCCGCGTCTACACGACCGTTTTCAAGGAGGAAATCTGCGTCTATACGGTGACGCATAAATGTCTCCGCTATGTCTGCATGCATGCGCAACGTCTTCTGTCTTGTCTGATCTGCACATCTGCGCCGCTGTTCTGTCAAGTTATCCTACCAAGCCTACTACGCATGCGCGAAATCCAGGAGGGTAGGAAAATTCAACAGTAGTTTTGTCCCACCGATCAGCTGGGCTGATAGAAAATCGGTGAGAATTTCACGCATTTGCCGATTTTTATGTTTTGTGCGAATTGGTCGAGTCTTTGGCTGAGTCAAATAATTTGTAATGACTTGTTTTGAATAATAAAACGGTCTGTATGAGAACTTGCTAGGATAACTTTACAGAACACCGGTCCAGCTGAGGTACTGTAGTGCTCGAGGGAGGAGCAGGAGCAAACCGAAACTCTTTTAATCTGCCTTTATTAAGTAACACTCACTCTTGTTTCAGTGAAGAAGAGAAAAGGCAGTGTCCATCTCAGCAAAATAAACCCGTTCGGCTGCTAGTTTTGTTTTCAGTCTCGGGTTTATGGTTTCACGAGCGGCTTGAATAGGCGGTGCGCGCGTGCACGCACACGCGTGTGCGCGTGTGTGTAACTTGGCAACACCAAACTGAGGAGCTCCAGCTGGGCGGGTGAGCAGGAAAACACATCTACTGCATTAAAACACAGAGCAGCTTGAAGGTCTGTTGGATTGATGTAATCAGACATGCACTTACTTTTTTACTTACTTTCTTACTTCCCAGGCTGGCATGTGCAGTATATGACACATGTATGACGTAAACGCGTACCCGACGTGAGCAGATCCGAGCAGAGTTTCGCGTATTGGGTAGTTTAGACGGATACGCAACGGGGGCCGTTTTTAAACTTATCCACTTTGGAAGGCGTTTTCAATTTTATCCGTTTTTCAGCCTCGGAAACGCCGTCCCCGTGTAAACGAAAGGCACTTCTGATAAAATATTTAGTCGTTTTTACCCGACAGCGTCCTCGTGTAAACGGGCCCTTAGACAGTCCATCTTGAAAATCTTGTATAGACAAAATGTCTTGAAAAAGTCTTATTTGGAGCACCTTTGAAAATAAAACAAGTTTTTTTTTTTTTTTTAAAAACAAGTAAGTACATTTTGGACATTTGTCAAATGCGGTTCATCTTGTTTCAAGAAAAACAAAACAAAGTATGCTTGTTTTGGGAATAAATGAACTTTACTGAAATCTTTGAATCTTTCATTACAATTCAACTCCACCTTACAGATCCTAAGTTTACTGCGACTGTTTTCTCAGTCATTCAGATTGAGCTCCTTCTAGATGCTGTACAGACTCTAGACCAGACGAGTGCCTTCAAAAAGGCTATGAGTGAGCGGAGGGCGTTTTAGTGAGGGCTTTTTGGAATGCTGTGAGTTAAGTTCAGTGTTTTTTTTTTGTGCCTGATCTTGTAAACCCCTCGTACACATGAATAGTCAGTGCCCCCAAAATGCACTGTTGCTTTGGCGTTGTGTAAGCACTGTAAGTCAAAATGCATAGACTTTTTTTTTTATTATTATTATTATTATTTTGGTGCCTGAGGTCCTGGGGAAGTGGAATCTTAAGAGATGTTTTAATGTTTGAATGTTGAAATGGGAAAAAAAATAAACTTGTTGCAATGCTACACGTGTCATCAACTTGATTCAAGATAGTCTCTGGTCTCATATCTAGAGTATTTTACTAATTACAGGTCACAAAAGGAGAATCTTTTAAGCTAGCAATGCTTAGTTGTAGAATTTAACAATTCTAATAGTATATTGATCTTAAATTCAGTTTTTACTGCTAAGACTTTGTCATGAATTTAAGTGAAATACCCTTAAAATGAAATAAATAAAAATGACTTGAATGGCTAAATGTAAGAAGTACGATCTTGTTATAAGAACTATTTTGATTATTTTGAGTTAATCAGATCTCGCATAATAAGTTCCCCAATCTTATTTTGGAATTATTTCATCTAAAAACAGGTTAGATTTTTTCATCTTACTTTAAGAAATCTTACCAAGTCAAATTTGACTAGTTCCATTGGCAGATTTTTTTCACCTGATTCAAGCAAATATGCTTTGTTTTAATCTTTTATTTCTTATTTTTGAAAGGCCATTTTTTGCAGTGTGATGCTGGATTCTCTGCCGTTGTTAAGCCAGTATCTCACTGGGCTGCGACAGCTTGCGACAAATTGCGAACCTCATTCACGAGAGAGTTTCAAAAGTGTCTTGAAACATTCGAGGGGCTTCTCAATTTCCTCACAAAGTGTCACTCCTTCATCGCTGAAATTTTGAACATGTTCAAAAAATTCATGCAACAAAATTTCTCAAAATAGCTGCAAATGCGTCGGCGGTGTCGCAAAGCCATCGCAAACCCTTCTCAAGTCAGTTTCCCTGAGGCTTCCTCTACTTCCCTGCCTGGCGAGGGAAAGCCGGGCTGCGACAGCCTGCGACTAGTTGGAGACACAACAATTGCGTATGCGAATATCAATTCAGTGTGATTCCAAGTGAAAATTATCAGTAATTAGCATATTTTATCGCAATTGTTGTGTCTCCAACTAGTCGCAGGCTGTCGCAGCCCAGTGAGATACTACCCTTAGTGCAGATGGATATAAAGTATTATGCAAGATATGTGCAGTCCTGATGAAATAGGAAGGCTAGATCTGCATCCTCTATGTTATGGGCTCTGTTTACACAGAATTCTGCTTGTTTTTAGTCTATAGTGTCATTGTATGAATAACACAATGTGGCCATACCACTGATTGTCAATTTGAGATATTATTACTGTCACGAAACAGACAGGAGAGGAGATCAAATGTGCTCAAACCACAGTTTATTAATAATAGGGGAAAAGGGAGAAGTCCAGAGGCAAGGATGGCTGGTGGTGACATCTGAGGTCTCCCATCCAAGTACTGGCCAGGACCAACCCTGCTTAGCTCCTGAGATCTGACAGGAGCTGGCGTACAGTAGAGCTGACAGAACTTGGGTTTCAGGCAGTCTCCAAGCGTGCAGTCCCTCAGCAGGCAGGAGTTAGAGAGCAAACTGGAACACAGAGTCACAAATCAGGTAGCAAGCAAGGGGACAGAAGGCAGATCAGGTTACCGGGGCTGGAGAGTAGACAGAGTCAAACGGAACAGAAGGCAGGTCAGGGTACCGGGGCTGGAGAGCAGACAGAGTCGAACAGAACAATTTCAGGAATCAGAGTAGTAGGAACACAGAGCAGGTTATCAGGCTGAGAGTTGCAGACAATCTGACACTGAGGCTAAGGAGAACTGCAGCTTAAATACACCCAGGGGGAAGCAGGTGATCGGCAACAGCCAATGACAGTCACTGAAAGTTAATAAGAGGAAGTGAGTGCGGGCGTGGCCGGTAATGCTGAGTGGAGATGTTACCTGAAGAGAGAAGCACACAGGTAGGACCATGACAATTACACAAAAATAAAACTTCTTATGAGTTTATTGCAGGTTCCCCAACTTCCTCCCATCTCCTAAAAGCAAGCAAATTGGTGGATTACTATATTAAATTACCCCTGAATGAGTTGTGAATGTGTGTGTGTGTGTGTGTGTGGTGCATGGTAAGTATAATAAATGTCTGACTAGAGGAACCTCAATAAAACTTTTGATTTTGAAGACTAGGTGGCACGTTGGTGTAGTGGTTAACACTGTTGTCTCACAGCAAGAAGGTTCTGGGTTTGAGCCCATTGGCCGACAGGGGCCTTTCTGTGTGGAGTTTGCATGTTCTCCTTGTATCTGCATGGGTTTCCTCCAGGTGCTCTGGTTTCCCCCAAAGACGTGCAGGTTAGGCTAATTGATGGCTCTAAATTGGCCGTAGGTGTGAATGTGAGTGTGAATGGTTGTTTGTCTCTATGTGTCAGCCCTGCGATGATCTGGTGACTTGTCCAGGGTGTACCCTGCCTCTTGCCCATAGTCAGCTGGGATAGGCTCCAGCTTGCCCATGACCCTGCACAGGATAAGCGGTTTTGGATAATGGATGGATTTTCAAGAATGAAACCTCCAAAAGGTAATATGAACAAAATGTAACATGACTTTAGTCCACTAGATGGTGACATCTTTTCAAATACAGTATGAGCCTGGACAGGATGAGGCGACTGCATACAGAGTATAATCTGTCCTGGTTTGTCTTTCAGGCTTTAGTTTGTTGTTGAATGTCTTGATTTCTTAAGCTGTGTAAATGATCTCATCAGAAAAATGCTGAAAAATACCTATTTAAAACTTGTCTCTCTTTGCCTTTATAAGGCCTCGTGCTCTGCTTTTCCTTATTATCATTCCACACTGTTTTTCATTGGTATCAGCTGAGCAGTAAGTCATTTATGGAGAAGAAAGAGAGAACAGAAAGAAAGAAAAGAATGGAAATGGCAGACAGAGTCATGGTGTGACATTTTCTGGACTGTGGGCACAACATATTGTGCCTCTTCTTACACTTTCCAGCTCTCTGTGTGTGTGTGTGTGTGTGTGTGTGTGTAGGTTGGCATGAGGTCATGACATTAGCCAGCGTTCTGTCTATGAGGAATGACTTCAGACCAAGTAACACTGTGGGCAGTTGAAGTCTCTCTCTCTCTCTTTCTCTCTCAATTTTTCAGGAAGACAAAAAGGGCTGTTGTGAGCTGTTGATTCATGTAGTCATGCAATGCTGGGCTATGTGTTAAACCACAAAGGGTTTGGTTTTAACATTGGCAAGGATTAATAGCCACATCTGCCCTGTTTCACTCTTTGCACCAGGTATCTTCTGATAAAATGAGACAAATCAAATGAAATTTTATATATATGCAAATATCTCATCTCATTATCTGTAGCCACTTTATCCTGTTCTACAGGGTCACAGGCAAGCTGGAGCCTATCCCAGCTGACTACAGGCAAAAGGCAGGGTACACCCTGGGCCAGGTCATCACAGGGCTGACACACAGACAACCATTCACACTCACTTTAGAGTCACCAGTTAACCTAACCTGCATGTCTTTGGGGGAAACTAAAGCACCCGGAGGAAACCCACACGGAGAACATGCAAACTCTGCACAGAAAGGTCCTCGCCGGCCACGGGGCTCGAACCCGGATCTTCTTGCTGTGAGGCAACAGCACTAACCACTACACCATCCCACCGTGCCATGCCACCCATATATATATATATATATATATATATCAGTGGCGGCTGCTGGTTTTTAAAACAAGGTAAGCCCATTTTACGCATTCATCGTAAAACCTGTAGGCCGGATATCAAAGCATAGAAAGGTGCGCCCAATTAGCATAGTGAACTAGACAACCCTACCTAGTGGCAGAAAATATTTTTGCTTGTACATTTCATGTTATAGTCTGGCTTGCCAGGCTAGTGCCTCATATCCTTAATCAAAAATATCAAACATCCAAAAATCACTGGCTATTCAACGAAGAGCCTTGAACATCATACCCTGATATGCAACACAGAGTCTTTAACACAACACCCAGCTGTGCAACACATCCTTGAACATCTTCTGCAACACAGTCTGGAAATTCATAACCAGGTAGGCTATGCAACACACAGAACCTTGAATATTATACCCAGGTATAACCTATAACACAGAGCCCACCATTCTCTTAACATTACTGAACAATATACACACTTCAGATTCATGAACATTATATGATGCACACTATTTATACACAAATTCTGCCCTCCGCTCCTTTTCCAGAAAATGGTCTGTGACCCTGTCATACCAGCTGGTTGTGTTTTCCAGAGACTTCACCAATTTCTGTTAGCAGCTAGCACTGCAGATCCCAATAAGGCTCAAGCTAGCCTACAACCAGATTGAACTACAAATGAAATAAACGAGTGAATTCGCGAATGATCAAACTGATAGAATGGATGAAAGTTAACGGAGCACAACGAGTAATATTTACATTTATTTACAGAGTAATGTACAGAGACATCAATGAGAAGAAACGTTTATATGAAAAGAAAGTTGGACAGCACTTTGGCACACGACTACACTTTCTCGACATCCGCTGGGGACTGACTGATCATACTTCCGTGTTCCTCGCCGACGCCGAAGTACAGAGCCCGCCCTCCTCATGTCTTTCAAACACTACCTCCAATAATCCTTTATCAGCCCGGCTTCTTGTCCCTCCCACTGTCTCGTTTAGTCCCAGAGAAGCCCGGCTTCCCTGGAAGTGACGATTTTGTCGATTTTAACCAATAACAACTAGCCGAAATTGGCTGTTCAGACCCCTCTCATAGACTGCAACGGATACCCGGCTGCCAGCCATAGAGCCCATTGAAATAAGAAAGGTTACAGCCAGTGTTGCCAGATTGGGCGGTTTTAAGTGCATTTTGGCAGGTTTTGAACATATTTTGGCTGGAAAACATCAGCAGTATCTGGCAACGCTGGTTACAGCCTGGCAGCAAAGGTGATTCTCGTAGCAAGTTCGTCAGACATCACTCAAATAAATTACAGGATAGTTATGAACGTAAATACAATCTTGGGCATATATAATGTTATGCAAGTTATTGTTTTAATGAGAATTCAACGTCGTAGATGTGTAGTTTGGGGAGAGAATTTTAGGGGAAGCTTGGCTTCCCTTGTTGTCTCTGAGAAATTGCCCCTGATGTATATATATTGTGTGTGTGCGTGCAATTTCATCTATTCTGTTTGCACTGCAAAAATTATATCTTAGCAAGTGAAAATATCTTGAAAATAGTTGAAACAATCTAGAATTTCCTATTAGAAGAATACAAGACACCAATTCTGAGATTATTAAACCTAGTTCTAGATCGGGACCAACTTATTCTAAGATGTATTATCAAATAAAAATATCTGTCCATGCAGCAAGATAATTTCACTCATATTAAGTCATTTTCTCTTTAAATTCAGTTTCCAATTTTTTGCAGTGTGTACTAAGTAATACAGAAGTATTAAAAAAAAATACATAAATACCAAAACGTCTAGTCGGTAAACTGCAGTTAGCTACAGTATTGTAAAACCTTACCTGAGAATCTGCAGCATTCCTTCAATTTCTCCTTCAGACTGCTCTTTTACTCGGATACGACTGTCATCCTGTCTTCTTTATGTGTCTGTATTTACTAGACTTGTGGATCAGACAAAAAGTTTTGAGACCATGTAGTAATACTGTATATGATGGTCATTAATAAAGGACTGCCATGGCCTGAAGGTTAGAGAAGCAGCCTTGGGCCCAAAGGGTCACTGGTTTGGTTCCTGGGACTGGCAGGGGGAAAAGGGAGAGGTCAGAGGAGGTGAGTGAATGAACAGCACTTTCCCCTCCTTCTGTGTCATGGCTGAAGTGCTCTTGAGCAAGGCACCAAACCCTGGGTGCTGTTTGTTTGTTTGTTTTGCAGTGACAGCTGAGGGCTTATATGGAGGGAGGAAGCAGAGAATGGAACTGTTGATGAATGAAACCTGACTTGACAAAACAGTTCCATTCTGAAGAAGGAATGAAATAAGTTTAATCCTCATGCAGATAAACTCCCACAGTTTTAACAAAACATTTTTAAATAATTTTATATTTGTAATATAAAGGAAAGAACAGCTTCCCTGTGCCCCATGTTTGTGTGTGCACGTGTATATGAAAGTGATTCATTGCAAAGGTGAAAAGCTTAAATACAGTTACCAGAGTAATTAACCCACCTATCCCAGTGCTTTAGAGTCTCACCACTCCCCACGAAAGTCGGTAAAAATATCTTGGGCAATTATACGCAAAAATAATAACTGCAGGAGCGGGTGGGATTAGTCATACTTTCTGTGGGTGCGGGCAGGAATGGAATTTTTTTTTTAAATCATCCTGCTAGTTTCTACTGTTCTATAGCATATAATCTGCTGGTAGGGCAGAGCAGGGAGACTTGGGACAAGTTTTCAGCTTTTGTAGATTGTGTGAAATTCTTTGCAGGCAGCATCACATTTATATTACATTAGAGAGTATTTACTGTACCCGCTTACCATAACATTAGTTTCTCAGCTTGTCACATATACTGGCCTTCAGACTTCACGTTTTCTGTCAGTATTTTTTTTGCAGGGAGACATGAGACATTGAGGGGAGACATGGGACATTATGTTGGGAGACTTGGGACATTACGTGGGGAGACATGGAACAAGAATCAAATACCTAGGCCTGCATATTTAATTTTTATTTATTATCAAAACTTGTAACATATGAACTGTATGAACACACAATCCTGGTACAGTGATAGAAAAATGTCAGTTTACCCAAAACCTGACTCGACAAAACAGTTCCATTCTCAAGAAGGAACGAAATAAGTTTAATCCTCATGCAGGTACACTCACAGTTTTAACAAAACATTTAAAAATAATTTTATATTTCTAAACCACAAGAAAAAAACCCTGTAACATGATGAACCGTCCCAACTCTCCCCACCTGGCCATTTTGAAAAAAAAAATCCTTAAATGTTTTTTTCTCCAGAATTTAAGTTTAAAAAAAACAATACCAACCAATGGTAACTCTAGGCTACACAATTTAATTCTTAACAAATCCCGAATTCACCAGCGTACATTACACCATAGAATGGAGGTGGAGGCGAAGTGGAAAATACAAGCTTTGGTTAATAAAAAAAATATTGAACTACACAAACCTTACTGCAGTGTCCAGCTTCATGGCTCTAAAGGAAACAGGTTACTCTAAGGGACAACATCTAACTTGTGATGTAATCTAAAACCTGATTGGTTGAAGTTAATTGATGGATTTACGGGAATACAAACTGTCCCAAGTCTCCCTGCTCTCCCTTATTGTTCAATGACAACATTATGTATTCACAAATAGCTGGCTTACCAGTCTATGTAATGAATTTGTACCAAGTATTAGATAATACTGAATTGTAGACGTATTGTAGTGGGCATAAGGTAGCCTAGTTACACTTGTGACTTAGCTAGATAGAACTATCTCTGTTAGCAAACACTACTTAGCAAAAATACAAACTTCCCATGACCTTCAGCTGATTTGACCTCTCACATTGCATTATACTGGCTTGTTCTCGCTCTCTCTCTTACTCTCTAGAGAAACCTAATTGGTGGAACAGGAGTCTGAGTAGTTCATCATCTTATTGTCCAATAAATGAGTAAAGTTTACAGCTGATTTTTCCCAAACTTGATTTTCTGTTAAGATGATGATACCAGGGTGGCATGGTGGTGTAGTGGTTAGCGCTGTCGCCTCGCAGCAAGAAGGTCCGGGTTCGAGCCCCGTGGCCGGCGAGGGCCTTTCTGTGCAGAGTTTGCATGTTGTTTGCGTGGGTTCCCTCCGGGTGCTCCGGTTTCCCCCACAGTCCAAAGACATGCAGGTTAGGTTAACTGGTGACTCTAAATTGACCATGAGTGTGAATGGTTGTCTGTGTCTATGTGTCAGCCCTGTGATGACCTGGCGACTTGTCCAGGGTGTACCCTGCCTTTCGCCTGTAGTCAGCTGGGATAGGCTCCTGCGACCCTGTAGAACAGGATAAAGCGGCTAGAGATAATGAGACGATGATACCAATTTTGACAAATGACCCCTTATTTTAAATGTAATTTGTAATTAGGTAGGTTGGGCAGCACTATGGTGCAGTGGTGGTTAGCTCTGTCACCTACCAGCAAGAAGGTTCTGGGTTTTAACATCGTGGCCACCTGTGGCTTTTCTGTGCATGGGTTTCCTCCGGGTACTCTGGTTTCTTCCCACAGGCCAAAGACATGTGGATTAGGTCAAATGGCTACTCTGAATTGGTCATAGGTGGGAATGTGAGTGTGAATGGATGTTTGTTTCTGTGTTAGCCCTGGAATAAATTGGCGACATGCCAAGGGTGTACCCCGCCTCTCACCCGAAGTTAGCTAGGATTGGTTCCAGCTTCCCCTGTGACTCTGAATGATAAGTGGTATAGATAATGGATGGATAACTGTAGATTTAGAATATCCAATAAAACAACTTTTTTTTTTTTGAGCAACTGGACTCATTTTGTGGTGACAGCCCAAATGTCGAAAAGCTGCTGTCACAGTCTGCCATTATCAGGGAACTATATAACACTTTGTGGAGCTGAAAGAAACCTTACACTTTCTATATTAATAAAAATCTGGCAGTTTAAATATAAAAGTTAAGAACTGAGAGACAGTCTCACCGATATATGCACACATACAGTACAATGGTGTCCATAGTGGTTTTGATTTTTTTTTTTATTCACATCATCTTCTTAAAGCTGTGAGCGTTTTTGTTGACTCCCACTCCCCATCTTGTCCTCCTTTCAAGGAGCTCTTTATAACACTTCTTTTCTCCTACTGAGTGACACAGTGATGAATACAAACAGCTATTTCTTTCTCTCTCTGACTTCCTCACTGGACATTCTTCTTTCTTTAGTAAAAAGGAAGCTAGTGGGTGATTTATTTGAGGACTTGATATGTGTGAGTGCGACTGAATGTGACTGTCCGGCTGTGTAGGGAAAGTTGGAACAGGTGCATGTGCCTTTTCTGCTTCATGAATGAAACAAGAGTGAAAGAAATTGAATGAGCAACAACTCGGGCAAAGGAACGACACATATGCATTGAAAAAGTGTGTTTTGATCACTCTGTGAACTCTATCCCATGGGGTTAAATCCCGTTTTCTGCTTATTTATTTTCTCTCCAAACCACGCTTTCACATTCTATCCATTCAGCATGGTTTCTTTTCTTAAATGGTTTTCATTGAAGTGTATCCTTCCTCTCTTTTTCACTGACTCAAATTCAGGTTCCACTTTAACAAATTAAGTTGCCATTGCAGATTATGTATGAAATAATACATGACAGGGTGTGCTGTTAAAGGACATTAATCAACTACAGGGTGGTGAGATGTGGCCTGATGTGAAGCAAAGTTACTGTTACCACCCCTAAGTGGATTATTCTACAATAACAACATGTCTTGAATGGTTTTATTCCTCATATAATAAAGCATTTTGATGTGTCATGCATTCTTATCCGTTTATGTGTAATGCTTTGGAACATCTGTGAAATAAGTTAGGTGAATTTAATGGCTGATGTTGTAATGTCTCTAAACTAAAATCAATCACACTGTGTGTCAGTCAAAAGGGTGTCAATTCTATGCTTAGTTACATCTATCAAAGCAACACCTTAGTTACCGTAAGGGCATCCTTAACATCTTGAAATTTAAATCAGCTTTAAATCTATTTGATCAAATCACTTCAAGTGGCTTTATGTGAATTTTAGTGAAATTTTAATTTAAACATTAATAATACACTATATGGCCAAATCCCACCCATACTGTATGTGCACCCCACTTGTTGCCAGAATGTTGGAATCACATAATCGTATAAGATATCTTTCTATGCTGTAACATTACAATCTCCCCTCTCTGGAAGTATGGGGTCCAAACCTGTTCCAGCATGACAATACCCCTGTGCACAAAGCGAGGTTCATGAAGACATGGTTTGCTAAGTTTGGTGTGGAAGAACTCAAATGACCTGTACTGAGCCCTGAGTTCAACCCAACTGTACACCTTTGTAATGAATTGGATTGCTAACTGCATCCTAGTCCTCCTCGCCCAACATCAGTGCCTGACCTTATTCGGCTCTTGTGGCTGAATGAGCACAAATCCCCACAGCCATGCTCCAAAATCTAGTGCAAAGCCTTCCCAGAAGAGTGGAGCTTACTATAACAGCAAAGAGGGAACAAAATCTGGAATGGGATGTTCAACAAACACATATGGGTATGATAGTCAGGTGTCCACAAACGTTTTACATTGTAGTGTATTACACAGTTCAATCCAGTTATTACTGTAAAGTTGTCTTAAACAAGTAGAATTGACATATTAAAGAGAAAACATTTGCATTTCAACATTATGCACCATAAACCATAATATTAAAACCACTGACTGGTGAAGTGAATTACATTGATTATCTCATTACAATGGCACCTGTCAAGGGGTGTGATATATTAGGCAGCAAGAGAACAGTCAGTTCTTGCAGTTGATGTGTTGGAAGCAGGGAAAATGGGCAAGTGTAAGGATCTGAGTGACTTTGATAAGGGACAAATTGTGATGGCTAGGTCTGAAAATCAAGTCAAAGTCCCTTTCACGCCAGAATCTGGTCTTCCCAGGCAGTCTCCTGTCCCAGTACTAACCAACTCTTTAAGGCATATGGATGGGGCACCGATCTCCATTTCTATAGCCCTTGGCCTCTCGCCTATACAGGTAGGGTTACAGTGGGGGCTAGTCCTCTGGTAACTGCGAGAGCTTGACTTCTCCACTCACATCTGTATTGCAGTATGCCTTGCCAGATGGTAGTAGTTACCATTTTTATGATGGGCTTTCATATGACCCGACCACAAGTAGAACTCACAATCTCCCAGTTGAGAGGCGGACACGCTAACCACTAGGCCAACTTGGGGTCGACTGGGTCTGAGCATCTCCAAAATGGCACATCTTGTGGGGTGTTCCTGGTATGCAGTGGTTAGTACCTACCAAAAATGGTCCAAGGAAGGAGAACCGGTGAACCAGAGACAGGATCATGGGTGGCCAAAGTTCACTGATTTGCATGGGGCACGAAGGCTAGCCCATATGGTCCAATCCCACAGAAGAGATACTGTCGCACAAACTGCTGAAAAAGTTAATACTGGGAAAAGAAGAAAGCTGACATCATTAACTTTCTCAGCAGTTTGTGCTACTGTAGGTCTTCTGTGGGATTGGACCATATGGGCTAGCCTTTGTGCCCCATGTGAATCAGTGAGCTTTCAACACCCATGGCTCTGTCTCTGGTTCACCAGTTCTCCTTCCTTGGACAACTTTTGGTATGTAGGTACTAACCACTGCATACAGGGAACACCTCCCAAGATGTGCCATTTTGGAGATGCTCAGACCCAATCATCTAGCCATCACAATTTGGCCCTTGTCAAAGTCACTCAGATCCTTACGCTTGCCCATTTTTTCCTGCTTCCAACACATCAACTTCAAGAACTGACTGTTCTCTTGCTGCCTAATATACCCCACCCCTTTAACAGGTGCCATTGTAATGAGATAATCAGTGTATTTCTTGCATTAAGTTAACATATAAAGCAATTACTAAAACCTAAGTATCCCTCTATTTCCCACCTCAAATGTTTGAGTGAAACATGCAGTAGCAAGGTATTATATTGTTAGTGTATGCATATGGACAGAGCTATGCTTCAACAGTGACATTTCACCTACATTTAATTTCTTTTAGTTCAGAGATAGTAGATTTTATAGAGCGAAACTGTAACTATTTCTGGTTTCTGTAATACTTTGTTAAGGCATGTTTTAGGTTGCCTGGCAAGTTAAATGTTGCGATTAGCTAGTTAGCACAATGGCTGGCTATATCACTTGCCTTCCAGCAAGAAAGTAACTCACAGCATTCTTCCCATTAAAAATCAGAGAAATCTCTCATCTCATCTCATTATCTGTAGCCGCTTTATCCTGTTCTACAGGGTTGCAGGCAAGCTGGAGCCTATCCCAGCTGACTACGGGCAAAAGGCAGGGTACACCCTGGACAAGTCACCAGGTCATCACAGGGCTGACACATAGACACAGACAACCATTCACACTCACGGTCAATTTAGAGTCGCCAGTTAACCTAACCTGCATGTCTTTGGACTGTGGGGGAAACCGGAGCACCCGGAGGAAACCCACACAGACATGGGGAGAACATGCAAACTCCACACAGAAAGGCCCTTGCCGGCCACGAGGCTCGAACCCGGACCTTCTTGCTGTGAGGTGACAGCGCTAACCACTACACCACCGTGCCACCAGAGAAATCTTTATAAAGAAAAATAACTGGCTAAACATTTCACCAAAAATAGCAACTCAGAAGTCTTGGCAATAAATAAATAATCTTTCATTTTGACGTGGTTGACGTGGTTGAACCAAAGTCGTGGTTGTTGTTTATTTGTGGTAAACATTTGGGGGAATTCAGTGTTGGCGTCGTCTGTGAGTCAACTGTATCCTTTGCTCCCATTGGTAGTCGCCTCAGTTGTATCGCCACAAAGTGGAGATTAGTTTAACTCATTACCCGCCCACTTTGTATTGCCAATGATTATTCCACCTGTCCTCGATACAAGTTGCCAAATTTAATTGATGCCAAAGTCCATGTTCTCTGGTTGCCACATTGCTGCTAGTTTCTTTGTGTGTGTGCACCGCTTTAGTCTAGCTCTTAATACATCTATTTCTTTAAGATATATTTTACTAATTACTACTGAAATTGGTGTCTTTCATTATTTGAGTTAACTTAACTGTATCACATTAAACAGTTGGCATCACTTTAGCTTTTATAATGACTGTTTAACATGGATAAACTGACCATTGTGCAGTGGCCATATCCTGGTAAATATGGGTCTTTCCATCCTTTCCGGTTGGATGAGTAGAGGCATTATTGGTGTGTGTCTGTACTCTGTGTGTTATTGTTTATGTTCTTTTATAACTGTGTTTTCTGTTAGAAGAGATCACTGGGCCTTTGTGTGGACTGAGACAGTGTGGGACGAGACTTCCACACATTGCTGTCTCTCTTACTTTTTCCCATTAATAATAAGATTTTTCAGAAGACAAAAATTTGAGTCAGCAAATGATGTCATGAAGATTGCAAGAGTCACTTGCAATCTTTCTGTCTCATCAGTTCATGTGATCTCTCTCTCTCTCTCTCTCTCTCACACACACACACACACACTCTCTCTCTCTCTCTTATTTATTATTACTATTACTATATTGATGTATTTGAATACCAAAAACCCACATACATTTGAGTGTGAGTTTGTTTTTATTGAACTGAACCTCAAATAGCATTCTTTCGTGTCAGTGGTTTAATATGTACCTTTTAGATTAAAAAAAAAAAGGTTCCTCAAGGGTTCTTTGAATACTGTAGTTTCTTACCTTCCTAGAGACCCTTGCTTGGAATCCTCTCTGATAGAGAAATCCTCTGTTCTTTATAGGGTTCCTTATAGAAACTTTAAGGGTATTCCCCAAGGGCGGTTCATCCCCTGAGGCAGGTGGAGCAAAGCCCCATCATTTACAGTGTATGAGCCAGTCAAAAATGATTAATCTTCATGAAGTTCTCATTCACAGCTCCTTACATTATACCGTAGATTCTGTCAAAATATGAATTACCTTTGTTGAGTGACCAATGATTAAAAAAATAAAGTCACATTTTCCATTGGTTTGCTCAACGTTCTAGTTCTGAAATCATGGGGCAGCACGATGACTTCCCCATTATGGAGTTATTATTAAACCTAGTGGTCAAAAATAGGAATTGAAACTAGCACTAATATATCCCCTTTCCACCAAGCAGTTCAAGGGCCAGTTTGGAACCAGTGCCTAATCTCGAACCAGTTCTTCACATTTGAACAGCCAAAGAACAGGCTCTTGGCCAGAAAAACTGGTTCCAGAGTGGCACTAACTCTTTGGTTTTCAAGAACCTATAACCACTTATTTCAGGGGCTGGGGGTGGGATTATTGTGACCAACAAGACCAAATAAAACTTTGTGACTGCCATTAAAAAACAAAACAAACAAAACGAACTAATGTAGTATCTAGTGTGCCTAATCCAGTACTGCGACATTGTCATTGTTGTGCTTAACATTAAAAGCAAGCCAGTTCGTCAACTTTTTGTAAGTTGAACCAACTCCGAACTGGCGCTAGCACCAGCCCAGAACTAACACCTAGTTTGTGTTGGTGGAAATGGGTTACTGATCTGTCACTGCATCATGCTAGGGGGAGAAACAGTGGACAGGACAGTTCATAGGGTTTCCAGATTTGGCTACAACCCCGATTCCAAAAAAGTTGGGACAAAGTACAAATAGTAAATAAAAACGGAATGCAATGATGTGGAAGTTTCAAAATTCCATATTTTATTCAGAATAGAACATAGATGACATATCAAATGTTTAAACTGAGAAAATGTATCATTTAAAGGGAAAAATTAGGTGATTTTAAATTTCATGACAACAACACATCTCAAAAAAGTTGGGACAAGGCCATGTTTACCACTGTGAGACATCCCCTTTTCTCTTTACAACAACAGTCTGTAAACATCTGGGGACTGAGGAGACAAGTTGCTTAGGTTTAGGGATAGGAATGTTAACCCATTCTTGTCTAATGTAGGATTCTAGTTGCTCAACTGTCTTAGGTCTTTTTTGTCGTATCTTCCGTTTTATGATGTGCCAAATGTTTTCTATGGGTGAAAGATCTGGACTGCAGGCTGGCCAGTTCAGTACCCGGACCCTTCTTCTACGCAGCCATGATGCTGTAATTGATGCAGTATGTGGTTTGGCATTGTCATGTTGGAAAATGCAAGGTCTTCCCTGAAAGAGACGTCGTCTGGATGGGAGCATATGTTGCTCTAGAACCTGGATATACCTTTCAGCATTGATGGTGTCTTTCCAGATGTGTAAGCTGCCCATGCCACATGAACTAATACAACCCCATACCATCAGAGATGCAGGCTTCTGAACTGAGTGCTGATAACAACTTGGGTCGTCCTTCTCCTCTTTAGTCTGAATGGCACGGCGTCCCTGATTTCCATAAAGAAATTCACATCTTGATTTGTCTGACCACAGAACAGTTTTCCACTTTGCCACAGTCCATTTTAAATGAGCCTTGGCCCAGAGAAGACGTCTGCGCTTCTGGATCATGTTTAGATACGGCTTCTTCTTTGAACTATAGAGTTTTAGCTGGCAACGGCGGATGGCACGGTGAATTGTGTTCACAGATGATGTTCTCTGGAAATATTCCTGAGCCCATTTTGTGATTTCCAATACAGAAGCATGCCTGTATGTGATGCGGTGCCGTCTAAGGGGCCAGTATGGTTTTCCGGCCTTGACCCTTACGCACAGAGATTCTTCCAGATTCTCTGAATCTTTTGATGATATTATGCACTGTAGATGATGATATGTTCAAACTCTTTGCAATTTTACACTGTCGAACTCCTTTCTGATATTGCTCCACTATTTGTCGGCGCAGAATTAGGGGGATTGGTGATCCTCTTCCCATCTTTACTTCTGAGAGCCGCTGCCACTCCAAGATGCTCTTTTTATACCCAGTCATGTTAATGAACTATTGCCAATTGACCTAATGAGTTGCAATTTGGTCCTCCAGCTGTTCTTTTTAACTTTTCCAGCCTCTTATTGCCCCTGTCCCAACTTTTTTGAGATGTGTTGCTGTGATGAAATTTCAAATGAGCCAATATTTGGCATGACATTTCAAAATGTCTCACTTTCGACATTTGATATGTTGTCTATGTTCTATTGTGAATACAATATCAGTTTTTGAGATTTGTAAATTATTGCATTCCATTTTTAGTTACAATTTGTTCTTTGTCCCAACTTTTTTGGAATCGGGGTTGTAGTTTGGAATACCTCATGGCCACCAAGTTCTTGTTTTAAAGCAAATAATCAGATTTAAATTGAGTGCATTTCCATGAAACAAAATGTAAGTACAGACGTTTTGTGTAAACATGCCTACTTTTAACAAAGGCAAGATTTTTGGGATAGATTAAAGTTTTGGGGGGGTTTGGGTTGTTTTTTTTTTTATTGGGGGGGTCATATGTAGTTGGGATGGAAAGTTTGCTGAAACCTGGCCACCCTGGTGAATAGTACCATTTGTTAGCTAATAATAATTAAATACTTCACTTATTCATTAAAGTTTGAATGCAATTTTTCAAGGAAATTGACATTCTGAATGTGTGTGCAACAGAGAGCGAGAGAGGGAGAGAAACAGAGAGCCTGCATGTGTTGTATACAGTCGTGAAACATTAACCCTGCTCTCATTTCATCATGAGGGCAGAGGTCGTCTCCCTGGAGTTGTTAATGTGTTAGTGTGCGGACTGGTGATGTCTGGGGCATGAAACTTGACTCCGCCCATCTAATTCATCATCCACCTGGCACCCTCATATATTGCTATGGTAACAGCTACTTGTTTAAACGGTTGGTGATAGTTTATCTGCTCTGTGATTGGACAGCAGGTGGTTAGGTGGGTGGGGCTGCTTTGTGTAATCAACACCATAACTTTTAGTTGCTTTTGGTTCTTTGTATAACTCTCTCTCACACACACACACACACACACACACACACACACACATTGTTGTCTCTGGGGGACCTGTTAGTGACTTGGCTGTACTTATGCAACTGTGTGTGTGTGTGTGTGTGTGTGTGAGAGAGAGAGAGAGAGAGAGAGCCTTTACCTAGCCTTTACCATTCTGAATCCAGGCAGATGGTGACAGCCACAGAGGAAGGGAAATAGATAAAGTCAAGGGGAAAGAAAGGGTGTGACGCAGTCACGAAGTTATATATCTACCTTCTGGAGAGGAAAAAAACCAGAAATGTCTCTCTAAAGGAAATGTCATTATGAAAAAGAAGCAGATAAGCTCCTGATAAATTGTAGACAAGGCACTGAAACAATTAATCATGTCAGTCGATGTGACTGTGTTGCTAATCTGGAGTGGAAATGGGTCCAGGCGGTGTGGGTGAGGATGGAGGGCGTGCATGAGGTCATATTCATAACACAGAGAGGTTGTCAAGTTCTACAGAGAACCTTCACCAGAGAGACAAACTGCAGAAACCTCAGGGACATTAGAACCTCATTTATCAACCTTTTAGTAAAGTAGTGTATAAATGTTTTCGTAAAGCAAACTCAACCAGAATTACTAAAGAATTGCTACAGTTTCTGTCACACTGATTTTCTTCATGCTCAAATACGTTGTTTAATGCCAGTAAGCTGTAAATTACAAAACCCATTCAGAACCCATTCTGACTGGCTGATTGACATTTAGGTGGTGTTTACATTAGACCGTATCAGCGGATCAGCAGATTAACGTTTTTAAAATGATTCACGTGCACACAGCAACGCCAATACACGGATATGCTCGGCTCCGCAGGCATCCTGCGCTCCAAATCACTCCGCCCTGAACAGCGAGTGCCCTCTGGAGGGTGCGCACTCCGGCCCTGCGCAGCTCACAGAGCACGCGAGTATAGCGCACGAGCAGTGATTCGGGACAAATAGCAGGAAGTGAAAGCCCGCGCCGTTTTTCAGCAGTCGCGTCACATGACCAACATGGCATGACCAACGCCAGCGAATCAGGAAGGTGGATGTCACAGTGACGTTGTCCAATGATGACATCAGCTAGAGCTCAGCACAGCGTATCCTCGTTCCTCAATGTTTACACAGCACCGGATCAGATACGTAATGGATTGAATACGTGGGCCCTGGCGGATTCAAGTTGTTCCGCCTGTGGAGTCGTTTCCCGGCGTTTTAATGTGAACGGACAGTGCATCCGCGACGAAAACGAGACGGATACGGTCTAATGTAAACACCACCTTAGTGACATCCATGTTTCCTGATGCCATAAATGCAAAGCTTTAACAATTTCTCAGCTTGGGATCAATAAAGTAAATCTATCTACACTACTGTTCAAAAGTTTGGGGTCACCCAGACAATTTTGTGTTTTCCATGAAAAGTCACACTTTTATTTACCACCATAAGTTGTAAAATGAATAGGAAATATAGTCAAGACATTTTTCTGGCCATTTTGAGCATTTAATCGACCCCACAAATGTGATGCTCCAGAAACTCAATCTGCTCAAAGGAAGGTCAGTTTTATAGCTTCTCTAAAGAGCTCAACTGTTTTCAGCTGTGCTAACATGATTGTACAAGGGTTTTCTAATCATCCATTAGCTTTCTGAGGCAATGAGCAAACACATTGTACCATTAGAACACTGGAGTGATAGTTGCTGGAAATGGGCCTCTATACACCTATGGAGATATTGCACCAAAAACCAGACATTTGCAGCTAGAATAGTCATTTACCACATTAGCAATGTATAGAGTGGATTTCTGATTAGTTTAAAGTGATCTTCATTGAAAAGAACAGTGCTTTTCTTTCAAAAATAAGGACATTTCAAAGTGACCCCAAACTTTTGAACGGTAGTCTGTCTGTCTATCTATCTATCTATCTATCTATCTATCTATCTATCTATCTATCTATCTATCTATCTATCTATCTATCTATCTATCTATTAGCTCACAGAGAGGTGAAAGCAACAACTTGGAGACTGAACCATGTCTCCTTACACTCAAAAAAAAAAAGGAAAATGACTTGCTGTTACATTTACGTAAGTGTAGCATGTATTTTCTATGAAATAAATTCATATTTCCAAGATGAACATGATTAAATCGTGCAGCATTTGCATAAAATTCAACAACCTCACATGAATTAGATTAAACTGAACCGAGGCTATTTAGTTTCAGCATGTAACTGGGAAAATCAAGGCCATTATGTCAAAAGGAGAAGAATAATAAAATAAGTGAAGCAGTGTACTCTATTATTTATCAATTTTTCATAAAAAATGGAGGCACAAACTATTTTTTTTATTTTTGTGTGTGTTTGCAAGGAATTGCCAGTGTTAATTATTTTTGCACTATCATTGCCTATTCTGGGAAACAATTTTATGGCAACATGGTTTGCTTGTCTTGTGTTAGGTTTCCACTATTGACGCCAAACAAGCTGTAAATTTAACGCTTAACACTTAAATAGCAGTCATTGTTCACTGTAAATGTTGTGTTCAAAGGGAATGTGATTACAAAGACATGGGCACATTGTTATACTTAAATACAGTTACAGTTTTATTGCAAGATCTGTTTGTGTTTTGTTTCCACCCATGTTTGATACTAAGCAGAGTATAGATTTTGTTGTCTATATTCAAAAGTTAGGCTTTGAGGTAACATAATTGAATCATGGAAAGTATTTCCACGTGATGAAATGACATTCTTTCAGCATTAAGCAATTCTGTTGGCCTAACTGATTTTACTCGAGGTAGATCAATCTAATTTAGTAGTGTAATTTTACAGTTGTAAAAATTAGTCAGACCCAATTAAATTAAGTTTGACTGAATCCTTATAGGGCGGCACGGTGGTGTAGTGGTTAGCACTGTCGCCTCACAGCAAGAAGGTCCGGGTTCGAGCCCCGTGGCCGGCGAGGGCCTTTCTGTGTGGAGTTTGCATGTTCTCCCCGTGTCCGTGTGGGTTTCCTCCGGGTGCTCTGGTTTCCCCCACAGTCCAAAGACATGCAGGTTAGGTTAACTGGTGACTCTAAATTGACCGTAGGTGTGAATGTGAGTGTGAATGGTTGTCTGTGTCTATGTGTCAGCCCTGTGATGACCTGGCGACTTGTCCAGGGTGTACCCCGCCTTTCGCCCGTAGTCAGCTGGGATAGGCTCCAGCTTGCCTGCGACCCTGTAGAACAGGATAAAGCGGCTACAAATAATGGATGGATGGATGGATATCTTGTGATAAACACTTTTTGTTATCACATAAGAAACTTTTCACGTTATAACATGATACTGATCTGTTTTCCTTTTTCTGGAGTGGCAACAATCCATTTTCATACGGTAGATCTTGACCTCAAAACCCAAACTCAATTTTGTTCGTCTCTTAGGTTTTCAAAATAAAACCTGCATGTCTTTATGAACAACACCTCACTGTCCCTATTAAATCAATATGAAGCTTGTCATATATTGCCATCCTTATGAGAGTATTTAGTTCCCACAAAGAGCTAAATTCACCCCCCCCCACACACACACATTACCCCATCAGTAATGCTTGCATAACTCTCAGTTCCTCGATTTCTCTTTATCTGTTGGGAGTATAATCAAAGAAGGTGTCTTTCGTTCCCCTTCCTCACTTTTTACGCTTCGTTCCATTTTCTCCACTTCCATTTAAGCTCATCCCATCTGGAATGCCAAAGAGAGAAGGCTAAATCCTGAGAATCCGCTCTCATAGACATAATTCTCAAACACAAACTCTGAAGCTGTGCCAAATACGTGGGCTTTCAAACGCTAGGCCTCCAGTCGACGACCATGAGATTACTTCTAATAATCTAAGCCTGTGTTTCATATTCAACTACTACAAGAGCAGAATGTGTGTGTGTGTGTGTGTGTGTGTGTGTGTGTGTGTGTGTGTGTGTGTGAGAGAGAGAATGACAGTAGCTAAGAAAAATAAACCAAGTCCATTCAGCTTTTTCCCTTTTTTCCTGAAATCTGAGAGTAGCAATATAGCAAGCTTTCTTACACACACACACACACACACACACACACACACACACACACACACACACACACACACTTAAAAATGGATGTGTTGCAGTGAAAGTTGACACTCTCTCTATGTATTAGCTTAAATAGACAATAACATTTCAAATTCAACTTCTTGTCATTGGGGAGAAAGAAAGAAAGAAAACTGGTTGTGCTGTAAAACTATACTTTTTTAAAATAAAGAGCTTGGTATCCAAAAACACCAGCGATTTGTCATCTAATCTTTTCTCTTCCCATCCCGTAGTGATCAACCCTGCATTTATGAGAGAGAAAAAACAAAACAAAACACAAGATTCATGCCTGCGCAAAGACTGAGCTCCACTGTGCTGCCCTTCCTCTCATCACACCTTCCTCCTGCTCCTTTGTTCCTTTCTTTGCATTTCAGTTCATCCATTCATCCATGCAACAGATGAGTTCCAACACCAAAGTAGAAGGACCCCCCCCCACACACACACATACTGTCCACACACACTCTCTTCAAAAGGATGTGTTTAAACTGACACAAATTGTGCTAAAATCTTACACATCAATGGGTGAGTTTTGTAATAATGCTTGTTGTGTTAATTTGGACACATTCACTGTGTCAATGTTTTTAACACAGTGTATATGCCAGGAATGTGAACGTGTGTAAATGTGTGTAATATTAACACATTATGTGCTGTCCTTAGCAACACAGTGTTTTTTTTTTTAAACATGTCTAAAACCCAACACAAAAAAAGTGTTATTTGGCACAAAATTAGTTAATGGCAATAATACACTATTTAACACATTCAACACATTATTATCAACACATTTATTATGATGAAGTGTGAACAATAAGATTCACAGAAATCAAAATGCAGAATATAATAATACATAGAATTTCGGCAGTAATAAGGGAAATATCTGACGCAGGACAAAGCAGTTCTTTTTCCAATTTCATTCAACAACAAGACACAAAACCACACCTTCTACATTTCACTTATTTCAAACCTTTGTATCTTGGATTGATGTAGATCTGATCACCCAAGGACTCAGGAATCACTGGCTGAAGATCATCTTCAGATCGGTCCATTTGTTGCATCCATCCATTATCTGTAACCGCTTATCCTGTACAGGGTCGTGGGCAAGCTGGAGCCTATCCCAGCTGACTACGGGCGAAAGGCGGGGTACACCCTGGACAAGTCGCCAGGTCATCGCAGGCCTGACACAGAGACACAAACAACCATTCACACTCACATTCACACCTACGGTCAATTTAGAGTCACCAGTTAACCTAACCTGCATGTCTTTGGACTGTGGGGGAAACCGGAGCACCCGGAGGAAACCCACGCGGACACGGGAAGAGCATGCAAACTCCACACAGAAAGGCCCTCGTCGACCACGGGGCTCGAACCCAGAACCTTCTTGCTGTGAGGCGACAGTGCTAACCACTACACCACCGTGCCGCCCCATTTGCTGCATAATAAATTAATTAAATGTTAACATTTAAACAGATAACGCAGCAGCCACTTTTTTTGACAATATTTTTACACAACGCATTAGCTGACATCAAATCTCATGTCCGTTTTTCCCTCAACACAGAATCTATACACTTAATGTTAAGTAACATGATCCTGCAGCTACACATTCATACACTAACATTCTTACAGATCTGAGCTATATTATCTTAAATGTATTTGCATTAAAAGGATTGCCGCGGTTGGAAATAATTGGATTAAGCTAGCCATGGCTATATGAGGTACATTTTAGTTAGCTATTGTAGCAAGACACTTGATGAGGCAGAACACAAACACTGACCCAGAGGCTTCAGTGAAAGAAAAGTGATCTGCAGGTGAGGCAGGCTTGCCGTGTCAACCCGCAGGCCACAGGAAGGTCATGGAGTGCACTGAGAACTCAGGTGCCTTGAGGTTCTTCAGTCCCTGGCTTCATTGTCTGCTTCGTGACCTGAGAGGAGAAAAGGAGAGAGACTCTTGAGCTGTGTGGTTTCACTAAAACTCAACTAACTTAAAAGGGTGTTGGTGGCATCTTATTATACTATCCTGGGTTTTGCAGGAGGGTGACGAGAGACACTGCTTAACTGGCTTCAGCTGGGACTGATGACGCGGCTTTGCCCCACAACCACACACCGCTCTGCTCCCCAAAACGTTAGCTGGATAGGAGCTGTCTGTTCAGCGCCAGCGGTGCAGTGAGGAACAATAAATGGGCTGCATGAGATGCTGCCATTACACTATGCACCAAAGTTAGATAGTTAGCAAGAAGAAATAAATAATTCTTGCCTCATGATGCTGAATAATTAGTAGAACTTATAGTTCTAGCCAGGCTCTTTAATAATACCAAGTACAAACTAAATGCTAATAAAAATGGCACACAACTACATCTCGCAAGTTAAATTTCCATCTTGCAAGCTGAGCAACAATGCTTAAAAAAATAAAGAAATAAAATCTCCCCACCATATTTCTGCCATGTAAATTAGCTGCCTGCACCATTATGATATTAAAGTTAGCAAATTTATCAAAAGTCTAAAGTTAATATAGAGTAAAATACACAGTCTAGCAGTTTTGTTAGAAACCAAACTAAAGGGGAATTGAAAATTTACAGCTTTACAGAAAAATAAAGACTTTAAACATATGAGCTAATTTTATCCCTAATAAATGTATTTATCCCTATTGAACAAGCCTGAGGTGATGGTGGCAAGGAAAAACTCCCTCAGACAAGATGAGGAAGAAACCTTGAGAAGAAGCAGACTCAAAACAGAACCCATCCTCATCTGGGTGATAAGAGATAGTGTGATTAATATATAGATTTAGGCACTGCCTAAAAGCGGAGCTCCCATCTGTTTCTGGGTTGTAGAATTTTCTTACATCATAGCCAGTCTCTTTTGTTTTATTTCTTTACTGGCTAGCACTGGCCACTAGGCGGTGTGTATGACTGGTAATTACTAACACTGGCCACTAGGCGGTGTGTCTCATCTCATCATCTCTAGCCGCTTTATCCTGTTCTACAGGGTCGCAGGCAAGTTGGAGCCTATCCCAGCTGACTATGGGCGAAAGGCGGGGTACACCCTGGACAAGTCGCCAGGTCATCACAGGGCTGACACATAGACACAGACAACCATTCACACTCACATTCACACCTACGGTCAATTTAGAGTCACCAGTTAACCTAACCTGCATGTCTTTGGACTGTGGGGGAAACCGGAGCACCTGGAGGAAACCCACGCGGACAAGGGCAGAACATGCAAACTCCACACAGAAAGGCCCTCGCCAGCCATGGAGCTCGAACCCAGACCTTCTTGCTGTGAGGCGACAGCGCTAACCACTACACCACTGTGCCGCCTAGGCAGTGTGTATGACTGGTAATTACTAACACTGGGCTACGAGGCGGTGTGTATGACTGGTAATTACTAACACTGGCCACTAGGCGGTGTGTATGACTGGTAATTACTAACACTGACCACTAGGTGGTGTGTATGAGTGGTGGTACACGTACACAGACAAACCACAAAAAATTGACTCGATGGGTTTACCATTTTTTCTTAGGTATGGTGCTCTGCTGGGAGCTCCGCTATAAATAATTTGCTTCTATAACTGTGTAACCAGGAAAATCATTATAGTTTTAACATGAAGTCTGTTTTGTTGAAGTTATCAACTGTTCACTGATGGAGACTTGAGTGCAAAACTGTTCATGATGACTGCAGTCCTAAAGCTATCATGTCAATTATAGTCCTAAACCATCACAGCAAAACTGTAAGTGTCCAGAGCCATTGTCCAAGTGTGACGTTCGACTGTCCATATGGGGCCGTCCTCTACAGGAGCGATGTGATGAGACTCCAGCCAGAAGTAGGGCATCAGGATGGATCAGGCAAGTCTGGAGAACAGAAGAGTTCAACAACACTGGTGTCTCAGGATTGATGTGTAACTCAACAGATAGAGACAGATGGGGGAAAGCGAGAGAGAGAGAACACAGGTTGTTAGGTATACCTGTTGTCACCTAATGGTGAAGAACAGTATACATTTTGCACTGAGTGCAAGCAGGGACTCTGGCAAGTCTAACTATGAGAGCATAACTAATAGGGAGAGCCAGAAGGTAACACAGACATGAAGGAACCCTGGGACATACAGTAAAACAGCCAGCCACTCCACCGTCAACAAACCTGAGTGAACGAGTGAGAGTGGGGGTGACAGTACCCATACATCCCAGTTTACCAAAACACTCTATGCCTGAGGACCCTCCAGATCTACTCCTTTACCTAATAAAAAACTATTTAACGAAAGGCTTGACTAAACAGATGTTTTCAGCTTAGACTTAAACACTGAGACAGTGTCTGAGTCCCGAACACTACTTGGAAGGCTGTTCCATAACTGTGGGGCTTTGTAAGAAAAGGCTCTGCCACTACTTGAGGTACCAACAGATAGCCTGCATCTTTTGATCTATGTAGGCGTGGTGGATCATAAAGAACCAGAAGCTCGCTAAGGTACTGTGGTGCAAGACCATTCAGTGCTTGCATGAAAAGCATGGATGCCTCCATGTTTGTGGTAGCAACAAGTGAGCCAGCTAACTGATGAGTGATGTATATTTTTCTTCTAAAAACAGTGAATAGTATAGTTAGTGTTCTAGACTTAACAAGCGAATATGTCTGATTTACCCAAAGCTAATACTTTGTATAGACAGTATAACTCATTTAAAGGTAGTAAGCACTACTTTGTTTACTGCTGGGAGCAGCCATGTTGATCTGACGTCACTTGCTGAACTCAGTGTTGAGGACACATCACGAGTTTCCAAGAAGGAATTCTGAGTTGAGGGAGCGTTTTCTTTTCTAAGAATGTATATTAGGGGTGGTACGGTTCATGAAAAAATACCCAAACCGTTCGGTTCGCTTGTCTCAGTTCGGAACGTGTGTGCGTCGCACGGTTCGACGGTTCATGCGCGGCATGCGCAATGTGGCCTTGTGCCTGTATGTGACCTCAGACAGTTTCTCCGGCGAAAGAAGAGGTTTGGAGTGTGGATTGCTGCAAGTCACGTCACCTGTAGAACTGGCAAGTGGAAGAGAAATGGAAGGCCGCCTGGAGATAGAGGATGCGCCAGCATCATACAAGTCTGGTGTGTGGGAACATTTTGGATTTCATGTTACCTATGATGACAGCGGAAATAAAACAATAGATAGAACCACGACTGTGTGCAAGCATTGCGCAAAATGCATTCGATATGCTAATGGAAACACTTCTAGTATGTTAGTTCATCTGAAAAGACATCACCCCAATGTGTCAGTAGACAGCGTAAGGAGGAGAGAGCCGGTTAGGAAACAACTTCTACTCTCCGAAGCGTTTAAGCAGCCTCTCAGTGATAAGTTGGACAGGGCGATAGCCATAACTAAAGCATTGGGGATGCTTATAGCAAAAGATATGCTGCCGTACAGCGTGATCGAGGATGAAGGATTTTGTAATCTGATGAAAGTACTCGAGCCACGTTTTTTTATTCCCTCCCGCCGATATTTCAGCACCGTTGTAATTCCACAACTGTATGAAGAGACATGAGGAGAAATTGTTGAAGATCTGTCCCACACCGCCCACGTAGCTCTCACTACAGATGGATGGACCTCCAGGGCCACTGAAAGTTTCCTCACGGTGACCGCTCACTACATGACTTCAGAGTGGGAAATGCGGAGCTGTGTTTTGCAAACACGCCCCATTTACAAAAGTCACACCAGTGAGCATCTCTCTGAAGTGCTGACAGACGCGGTAGTGGAATGGAAACTGGAGAGGGCCAACAGCACAATTCCTGTTACTACAGACAATGCTAAAAATATAGTGAATGCTATCGATTTAGCAGGTTCAAGTCACTGCCTTACCTGGAAGAAGCCTGTGTTCAGAAAATCTACGATGATCTCACCACAGACATTGTGGACATTGAAAAGCAGGTATTGCGGTTTTCTTTTGTATATCCAAAGTAAATGTAATTTATCATCAATTATCCTAATGATAATTGCGGTTTTCTTTTTTGTTTTTTTTAGACTAAGCCAAGCATATTTCATCTATTCGTGCCTTTGTTATATTTTTCTATTCCCCACTGCCCAGTAGAGAATAATTGTTTGCTGCCATGAGAGCTACTTGTTGTTATTAACATTTCCAAAATGGCTATTTTGTCATATACTTGTCAGGGTCAACTCGGTGAAGCCCAAGCGGCCAGTTCATCCTCAGGAGCGGAACCAGGGCCATCAGAGACCTCTCCTCCCCAGAAAAAATCTGCCATGGCAATGGTATTTGCAGATTTTTTTACAGCAGAGGAAAGGAGCACAAAGCCTTTGTCAGACATCATTCGTGAAGAGGTCACCTCATACAAGGCCACGGGCTGCATCTCTGTGGATGAAGACTCACTCACATGGTGGAAGCACAATGAGCATAAGTATCCTTACATTGCTAAGTTGGCACAACGTAACCTAGCGGTCCCAAGTACATCTGTAAGGTGACCAGACGTCCCGGTTTTATCGGGACAGTCCCGATTTGGGGTTGTGTGTCCCGAGTCCCGACAAAAGTCTGTCGGGACACGGTTATGTCCTGGTTTTTGCCACTCGCGACGTTTGCGACTGAGCAGCGTGGGAATCATTAGCGGAGAAATGTCTGCATTTACTATTTTGATGAATTGACAGGAATCGCAAACTTTCCTGGTTACTGCCCCCTGGCCCTGTGGCATGGGTGTCTATTTAGCCACATTATTCCAGACAACAGAACGTGTTGCCATGCAACAATAAAATAAACATTAACTGGCGCGAATGTTCTTTGTCTAGCAGCTAGCAGCAGTAATGCCGCAGCAATTATGCCGAAAAGAAAATGTACCTTTTCCAAAGATTTACAGGGAACCTACCCCTTCCTCCGAGAGGTGCAGAACAATGCACACAAAGCCTACTGCACACACTGTAAGTGTTCCTTCTCCGTAGCCCACGGTGGTAACGCCAATATACAGGATCACATTAAAACGGATCACTCTTCTTGTAAATATACGTAGGCTAATGCATTTTATTTAGGGTGGGTGGATTGACAGTCGCCTTAGCTTTGTTCCTGTGCTTTGTTCTTGTACTGAGTTGGGTAGCCTATTGCCACTTTTCCACTACCAACGCGGCTGAGTTGGGCTGAGCCGTGCCGTGCTGAGTTGGGCTGAGTCGAGCTGAGTGGGGCTGTTGGAGTTGCATTTCGACTACAACTGCGCTGAACCGTGCTGGCTGGAAGTGGGTGGACACATTGGGTGGAGTTAGCGAAAGTGGGTGGACGTCACGTGATGTCGTTAGGCGGCGCAAACAGTGACATCAGTGACCTTTTAAGCGGTAGTTTCACGACCCGGATAGTAAACAATAAACATGGAGTCGTTAGTGTTGCTGGTCTTGGTGCTGTGGCTTGTCACCGACAACGCCAACAGATACTGGCAAGAGCGTATAGATGAGGCGAGGCGCATAAGGCTTCATAATTCTCGTAATTCATAATTCTTCTTCTTCCGGGTTTACGGTGTTTACAGATCCCAGCGTGCTCGCGGGGCGTGTGTGGGCATGTGAGGACACTCCTCCTCACCAATCAGTGCACAGGGGAGTGTCTCCTCACGCCCCTAGCCCCACTCAGCTTGGTTTGGCTCGCTTCAGCCCCACTCCAAAACCGTGCGAGTTTTGGGTGCTAAGTAAGGCTGAAGCGAGCTGAGCCGTGCTGCTCTGAGGTAGTCGAAATGCGAGCCGTGTCGGGCTGAAGTGAGCTGAAAAAGGGTAGTGGAAAAGGGCCATATGCTGCAAATGCTGTGCGCTCCTGTGGGGGCTTTCCTCGGGCTGTCGCCCCTCTCCTCTTTTATTGCTGTTTTGTTTGAGTGTGTATTCTCAAATCACTTGTCTCTTTTTTGTTTCTGTTTAACATACCATTCTGACAGTTTGGCCACATTGCTGTGTTGAACAGCTTGTTGCACCTTCCATTAAAGTGTTCACTTTTGTACACATCTTCTTGCTTTATTCATTCAGTTGTGGGGAATGGTTAGTAAGGTTGATTCTGACCTAGGCTATGTTAAGGTCACATATCTACTTTTTAAGTTCATGCTGTAGTGCATACAATTTTAGAGATATAGCCTACATGTGCATATGCATTCTTCTTGGTGTTCTCACAAACAGGTGAAATAAATCAGTTTAAATTTGGCCTATGGACATAGCCTGGCCTATTCTCAGCCATTACAAAACCTGTTGTCTGACCATAATTTAACTGATCTGTATACCACTATGCTACTAGATAACAAAATGCCTGTTTGTTTTATTTCATGTGAGATGTTGATAAATGTGAGCTTCAACAAAATGATAAGAGCACCTCTCTGAGTGTCACGTTTACGTAAAAAAAAGGTGTGTGTGCACGAGCATGGTCACGCGCAAAAGTGTCCTGGTTTCAGACTAGGGAAATCTGGTCACCCTATACATCTGTGCCAAGTGAACGTGTTTTCTCAACGGCAGGGGACAGTCACTCCAAGTAGGTCTTGCTTCTTGGCAGAAAATGTGGACAAACTGATTTTCTTGCAGAAGAATATGAAAATAAAGTGAACAGAGGAGTGTTGTTTTTAAAGTGCAGTGTGTTTAATTTTTATGCAATATTTTATATTGATAGCCAGCCCTTTTGTTTTTAATATTTAAAATATTACAGTGCCACTTTAAGTTTAGATAAGAAATCCAGCCATATGTTTCCAAGTCCTGCACTTTAATTTCAAGTGAAAAAATGTATCTCACTCTCAGGTATCACTCTCAGGGAATACTGTTTTTGTGTTGAGCTGGTTGAATTTATGCTCCACTTTATGTTTATGGCCTTTGCTATTGTTATGGCCTCATTATAGGCAATTATGTTTAACATATTCTGACTTGGGCTATTCAAAAGCCTGAGCTGAGAATTCCTCTCTTTTTCTTTTAAGGGATACAATTTTTGTAAGAGCTACACTATAGTTGGCAGTTTGATAAATGCTAAAAAGGCGCATAAGTTCCTGTAAATGGCAATACACATTCTCCTTTTTTGCCAAATAAATGAAAAGCATGTTGAAATCATTAATGTCTTCCCTCTTGCTGTATCAAAATCTCACCTAGCTTTCCTCAGTGATGGTCTGTATTCCAAATTGTGGATAATTAAGCTATATGTCATATGCTGAAGTATATTTCTGGAGTTTTAAAGATTAAAAGAAAAAATAACAACAAGAACCGTACCGAACCGAAAACCGTGACCCTAAAACCGTGATACGAACCGAACCGTAGATTTTGTGAACTGTACCAGCCCTAATGTATATCTACAGCAAACAATGATGAAACTACCAAGAGGCAGATAAAGCCAATGTAAAATGACAAAATGTAAAATGTCACATTTGTGTGTGTGTGAGAAAGAGAGAGTGAGGGACACATACACACACACACACACACACACACACACACACACCAGGGTACTAGGGTACTAACTAGACCAAAATATCAGCATAGTGGCACCAGTCATAACAGCCGGGGGTTCAGGGGCCACCTTAGGCCCCCGAAAGCTCACGGGTTCTACATGCTCAGAGATACATTCTAGTGCATTTCCTGGCACTTGCAGGCCTCCCTGAGAGTCACTCTTTTTTGGTAATATTAATGAGGGTTTTTTTTTTTGCCAAAAGTTGCTGTGATTGTTTTTGATTGAAGACTTCCATCCATCCATTATCTGTAGCCACTTGTCCTGTTCTACAGGGTCGCGGGCAAGCTGGAGCCTATCCCAGCTGACTACGGGTGAGAGGTGGGGTACACCCTGGACAAGTTGCCAGATCATCACAGGGCTGACACAGAGACAAACAACCATTCACACTCAGGTTCAATTTAGAGCCACCAATTGGGGGCGTCGTGGCTCAGGTGGATAAGGCACTATACCATAAATCCGGGGACCCAGGTTCGATTCCGACTGGCCGGAGGTCATTTCCCGATTCCGCCCCGTCTCTCTCTCCTGCTCATTTCCTGTCTCTACACTGTCCTATCCAATAAAGGTGCAAAAAAAAAAAAATCTTTAGAGCCACCAGTTAACCTAACCTGCATGTCTTTGGACTGTGGGGGAAACCGGAGCACCCAGAGGAAACCCACAGAGACACGGGGAGAACATGCAAACTCCGCACAGAAAGGCCCTCGCTGGCCTCTGGGCTTGGACCCAGACCTTCTTGCGGTGAGGCGACAGTGCTAACCACTACACCACCGTGCCACCTGATTGAAGACTTAATATAATTAATATTCAACTATATTAGTGACATATTTATGGAATTAGAATAAAACAACCAGTTGATGTTCACCAAGCGTCAGCTTTATTTTCAGCTTCAGCCATTCAATTACAATACATGACTCTCCAGATCTTTTGGGACCAGCGTGTGTTACATGCATGGCACTTAAGAGCCTCTTAACACAGATGGCACTTTACCGTGAACACAGCATAAGGAAGGAGGTAAACTGGACTAGCATGATCAGTGACGATCTCCACACGGAACTACTCGAGCAGCTCTGCACTGGGCGCTTACTTTGGACGGGGAATCCACAAAAGACCACATTTTCAAGATTGAAGTCTTTTAATTAGTGTAGCGGCAACTTTTACAGGCGTATCAGCAATATTGTGGGCATAGCGGTAAGGAAATGTTGTGTATTGTCCCGATACTCTGAAAAGGCCTAGTTAGAACCTTCACACACACACACACACACACACACACACACACACACACACACACGCCAAGGCCATGTTGCCATTTTCAGTTTTAAAATAAGTTCGCCTGAAGTAGAATGAATGACGCACATGCTGCCTCTCTCTCTCTCTCTCTCTCTCTCTCTCACACACACACACACACACACACACACACACACACACACACACACACACACTTAATCTCTCACTCCTGAACAGCTCCTGTAGCAACTTTAAACTGTAAATCCAGCTCACATGAATCAAAATTGACTGCAGAATGATGAGAGACAAGTACAATTATGATTTATTTATCTTATCTAACTCTTCTAAGGTATTATTCCCTTTTCTCTTTCTCCTTCTACCAGATCACATCTCATAAATTCAGCTAAAAATTGAACATGACATTTTAATGTATCTCGTGGCTTATCTAAAGTTAATGTTAACATGGCTTCATATTACTCCTGACTTCAAACATATATCTTGCACTCTGTGTGTGTTTTTGTGTGTGTGTGTGTGTGTGTAATGGAGAGACACACACGGAAGGTTGTGTTTGGTCTTGTCACCATCTCTGGAGATCTGTTTGTGCTCAGAAGGTCGCTGACAGATACACTGTGCTTGATTAAAGAGCTTGTGTGCATGTGTCATGTGTGTGTGTGTGTGTGTGTGTGTGTTAACTGCCTGTGAAGCTGATCTTTGTCTCCTTGACACCTGTTGGTCTCTAAAAGCCGAAATAATAGCAGCTTTCACAACATTATGTTTACTACCTGTTGCATGTCCCACTCTGAGAGCATAGCATCCACCCACCCCCTCTCTCTGTCTCCATGTGAACATATTTGAGTGTACCAGTGTGTGTGTGTGTGTGTGTGTGTGTGTGTGTGTATGCATTCCTAAAAGTCATTTTTCAAGAGAAGTCACCGAGAGGCCAAGTGAAATTCCAGTGAATTATTAGTGAAAATTACATAAAGGGGTAAAAATGGAAAAGAGAGATAAGGAGCTGTAAAATGCAGAAAGAGAAAAACAGAGACTGAAAAAGAGAGCGAGAGAGCAGCTGTTTAAATAGGTGTGTGTGTGTGTGTGTGTGTGTGTGTGTGTGTGTGTGTGTGTGTGTGTGTGTGTGTGTGCGCACGCGTGTACGCCTCAACCCAACAGAATTATCCGAGCAGTTTTATCATGGACCTAAAAGAAGATGCAACTGTTTGTGAAGGATGATTTATACTAATTTTTCAGACGTTGACTACAGAAGGAGTCTGAGTGCACATTGTTTATCCTCTTTCCTGTTGTGGCTGCCACAGGCCATCTTATCTTGCAAATCCCACATCTGAGAGATGACGGAAAAGTGTTTTAAACTTGTGAATCTGTTACCTTGTGCTTATCTACAGGCATATCACCTGCAGTTGTCCTGTTGCCCAATCTCATGCAGAATTCCAGGATGTTATCCCACCTCTCGTCCAGTGTTCCTGGAACAGAATCTGGATCCATCGCAGGTTTGGCTAGGATAAAGCTGTTACTTAAGTTGAATGTTGATCTAATTGTACCCCTCTGCATTATGTCCTAGGCTACTTGGTCTCTGCCCAACTCTACAATCTACATTCTTATCTTCATCTGTGGTTATAAGCTGTGGGTAGTGGCTGAAACAATAAGGTCACAAGCACAGACAGTTGAAATGAGGTTAATTGGCAGGGATGCTGGACATACCCTTTGTGATAGGATAAGGAGCTTGGCAATCTGGGAGAACCTTGGAGTAGATCTGCTGATTCTGTGAACTGAAAGGAACCAGCTGAGGTGGTTTGGATACCCTCCAAGAATGTCCCGAATTAGGGATGGATTATGAAACAATTCGCCACTGGGCACAGATGCACAAAGGACCCCCCAAGTCCCTGCCATAGGCAGGGCATGACATTAGATGAGACTGATTTTTTTTTTTTCAAAAAAAAACCATGCAGGATTCATCTATTATCTATACTGCTTATCCATCAGGGTCTTGGGGGAAGCTGGAGAAAATCCCAGCTGACTTCATGGCGAGATACAAGGGTACACCCTGGGAAGGAAGGCTTATTGCAGGGCTAACACAGAGATTATCAACCATTCACACTGATGGGCAATTTAGAGTAGCCAGTTGACCTAATCCATATGTCTTTTGACTGTGGAAGGAAACCAGAGCACCTGGATGAAACCCAAGCAGGCACGAGGAGAACATGCAAATTCCACACTGAAAGACCCTTGTTGGCCATGAGGTTCAAACCCAGGACCTTCTTGCTGTGAAGCAACAGTGCTACAGGAGCTGCTGCATCACCATGCTGCACCACACAAGATGTGATTCCAACCCATGTGTGATTCCATGTGAAACAAAGAAGAGGTTGAAGAACGTGCAACAAAGTCTGCACCATGTCAAAAAAATACAGAGGACTCAGCCACCAAAGTCCCACAGAAACCTAAAGTGATAAACACTCACTTTGAAGGTGCTATTATGGTTTCTTTTTTATTACATCTTCAAAGTTAATAAGTCAGCAATTTCTTCAGTTTTTCAGGGAGACTTTTGGCCCTTTGACTCTGGGTAGTTAAATACTGGTAGAATGACTTTACATGGATGCTCTGGTTTTGGGTCCCCCTGGCTCCTTGATCCCCTAGGCCTATGCCCAATAGGCCCATTTGGTAATACATCCTTGCCCTTGCTCAGTTCCCACTAGAGCTGTATCAGGTAAGTTTCACTGGATAGAGACCCTGGGACAGACCCAAGACTCACTGGAAAGATTATATCTCACAGTTGGCTTGGGAATCTAAGGTAGGAGACAAAGAAATCTGGGCTGACCTTCTCAGCATGGTGCTATTGCCAAACCCATCAGAAGAAGTAGAAGGAACAGCCAAGCCAAGCCAAGCCAAGAAGCCTTTATTTGTCACATGTACACTCAAGCACAGACTTAAGCACACAGTGAAATTCATCCTCTGCATTTAACCCATCTGAAGCAGTGAACACACACATGCACACACAAGTGAGCAATGAGCACACACACATACCCAGAGCAGTGGGCAGCTATACTACGGCACCCAGGAAGCAGTTGGGGGTTAGGTGTCTTGCTGAAGGGCACTTCAGCCCAACCTCAGGCCATGGCTGCCCCATGTTAACCTAATCACATTTCTTTGAACTGTGGGGGAAACCGGAGCACCCAGAGGAAACCCACGCAGACACGTGGAGAACATGCAAGCTCCACACAGAAAGGCCCCTGGGCTTGAACCCAGAACCTTCTTGCTGTGAGGTGACAGTGCTAATCACTACACATTTTGAGTCTGGTTTTAGTCCTAGTATCATGCTGGTACCACCAGGCACCAAACCTTACTGATCATAACATAATGGAACATAAACACTGATGAGTCACTTCATATGGGCTACTGCTTACTCTATAGGGAAGCATCAAGGATGTAAACTTGATACATACAGTACATCTACAGTAAACCAGTCAAGATGAAGGGTTGCATAACATGGTCACATTTGGTTGTTGAAAACCAGATAAACTGAGAGCTTGGCCATCAGGTATTTACCATGGTTAAATTGTGAGTCAGTGAATGACTGGATGAGGAGTTGTGTATATTCCTACAAGTATGGTCCAATCTTTTCTGTATCAAAGATCAGGGGAAATGATGGCAGGATGTGGTCTGTGAAGACAAGCACCAACAAGTCACTGATGAACCAAGCTGAACACCAATGCTTTGTTCGATCAAGAGACTTTCTGTGTGTCTCAGTAAGGTCTGCTTTCAAAAGCAAGTGTCATTTCCAGCTACACTGATATCAGGATGAGTGTAGAAACTAGTGTAGTGGATTACTGATTGATTACAAGAAACCACAAGCATGGAACTTCCAGATTTCGTTTGCCATAGTTTAAGATACACCTGGGGACTTGTCTGATTCATACACAATTCTACTGGAAATGACTCAGAAGAAGAGAAGTTTCCATTTGTTCTACAGGTAAATGTGAAATAAGTAAACCTGAACAGTCATGGTAAAACTTAAAAAGGTATTTAGTTGTTGGACAAGCTGTTGTATTCATAAAGATAAGTTGTGATTAAATGTAATAGGATAATGGAATGGAATAGCATGAATGTGTTTTTTTTTCTTTCTGTCATGGAGCTGAACTGGCTTTCTTTTAAGTAATTGCCACGTTGAGCAAGCCACTCAACTGGAACTTGAATGGCTGCTCCAGATGTCTTTGGTGCTGGGTCATCAACCAGCTAATGGGAATTATTCTATCCACATTCACTGGATATAGAATAGAATAAAATAGAATGCCTTTATTGTCACTATACACATGTACAATGAGATTAAAGCATCTCCAATAACAGTGCAAACAGCGTGGAGAGAGAGCGAGAGAGAGAGGAAGGGGGGGAAAGGGGGGGTGTAAGGGGGGTAAGGTGCACAGTCTGAGGTGTATGTGTTGTGTTACACATTATGGAGTGAGGTATTGCACATATAAAGTATTGCACAGAGACAGTCACATTATAAATTATTGCACGAGAGAGTCACATTATAAGATAAAATATTACACATTATGAAGTATTGCAAGGTAAGGTAAAGTGCACAGACTTGAGGTGTATGTGCTGTGTGTAAGGTGCACAGTCCTGAGGTGTATGTGTTGTGTAAGGTGCACAGTCCTGAGGTGTATGTGTTGTGTGTAAGGTGCACAGTCCTGAGGTGTATGTGTTGTGTGTAAGGTGCACAGTCCTGAGGTGTATGTGCTGTGTGTAAGGTGCACAGTCCTGAGGTGTATGTGTTGTGTGTAAGGTGCACAGTCCTGAGGTGTATGTGCTGTGTGTAAGGTGCACAGTCCTGAGGTGTATGTGTTGTGTGTAAGGTGCACAGTCCTGAGGTGTATGTGCTGTGTGTAAGGTGCACAGTCCTGAGGTGTATGTGTTGCGTTTCACATTATGGAGTGAGGTATTGCACATTATAAAAGTATTGCATAGAGAGAGTCACCTTATAAAGTACTGCACATTATAAATTAGTAAATAGTAAAATAAATAGACTATAAAGTCAGAGCATGTCTGAGTTCAGGGCGGTTATGGCTTTTGGAAAGAAGCTGTTTTTTAATCGATTTGTCTTTGTCCTGATGCACCTGTAGCACCTCCCTGAGGGCAACAGGTCGAACAGATCAAAGCCAGGGTGGGAGCTGTCCTTGATAATATTCTTAGCTCTGCTAAGGCAGCGGGAGGTGTAAATGTCCATCAGGGAGGAGAGAGGGCAGCCAATGATCTTCTGTGCTGCCTTAACTACCCTCTGGAGCCTCTCCCTGTCTATAGCAGTGCAGCTGCCGTACCGTACTGTAATACAGTACGTCAGCAGGCTCTCGATGGATGAGCGGTAGAAGGTCAGCAGCAGGTTGGAGTTTAGGTTGTACTTCCTGAGGACTCTCAGGAAGTGTAGCCACTGCTGAGCCTTCTTAATGACTGCTGCAATGTTTGCTGACCAGGAGATGTCGGCGGAGATGAGGACGCAGAGAAACCGGAAGGTGTGGACCCTCTCCATATACACGTTGTTGATGTAGAGGGGGGCTAGGTCGGTGCTGTGCTTCCTGAAGTCAACAATGAGCTCTTTGGTTTTCTTGGTGTTCAGGGCGAGGTTATTTTCTGAACACCAGGCTGCCAACTTCAGGACCTCCTCTCTGTAGGCTGCCTCGTCTCCCTTTGAGATGAGTCCGACCACTGTGGTGTCGTCAGCAAACTTGACGATAAGGTTGTTGTTGTTGTGGGTTGGACTACAGTCATGGGTGTAGAGGCAGTACAGGAGAGGGCTCAGCACACAGCCCTGTGGAGAGCCGGTGCTCAACGTGCGGGTGGAGGAGAAGTGGGGGCCAAGTCTCACAGTCTGGAGCCGGTTAGTTAGAAAGTCCTTTATCCAGGCACATGTGAGAGGGGGGAGGCCGAGAGTGTCCAGTTTACTGATAAGGATGTCCGGGATTATTGTGTTGAAAGCAGAACTGTAATCCACAAAGAGTATGTGGACGTAGCTCTGCTGCTGCTCCAGGTGGTTCAGTACAGAGTGTAGAGCTACGGCGATGGCGTCCTCTGTGGATCTGTTCGCACAATATGCGAACTGGTAGGGGTCAAAGTCTGGGGGGAGGTGGTCCTTGATGTGCTGAAGAACTAGTCTCTTGAAGCACTTCATGATTACCGGAGTGAGGGCCACAGGACAGTAGTCATTCAGGCTGGTGACGGGAGACTTCTTCGGCACCGGGATTATTGTAGCTGATTTTAGGCAGGGCGGGATGACTGCCTGAGCAAGGGAGAGGTTAAAGATCCTGGTGAAGGTAGGGGCGAGCTGGTGGGCATATGCTCTGAGCACCTTACCAGGTACTCCATCTGGGCCGGCAGCTTTCTTGGGGTTCACTGCCAGGAGCACCCGTCTTACATCGTGCTCCTGTACAGTGAATGGGGTGATGTACGAACTGTGTGGTGGTGGGGGCAGGACTGGAGCAGATGAGTGCTGCTGAGATGTTTCAAAGCAAGCAAAGAAACAATTTAGCTCCTCTGCCAGCGGCACACTCCAGTCTCCTGTTGACGCATCACAGTCCTTGAAGTTCGTGATGTCTTGTATGCCCCGCCACACCTCCCGTATGTTGTTGCTGGACAGGTGGGACTCTATATGCAGCCTATGGTCCGCCTTGGCTTTTTTAATTTCTCTTTTCAGATCAGCTCGAGCGGCACTGTACAGAGCTCTGTCACCTGACCTGAAGGCAGCGTCGCGAGCCCTGAGGAGTGAGCGGACCTGGCTGGTCATCCAGGGTTTCTGGTTTGGGAAGACCCGGATGTTTTTATTCGCCGTCACATTTCCAATACAGAACTTGATAAAGTCCAGTACCGTTCTTGTGAATGTCTCCAGCTCCTGGTGTTCAAATAAGTCCCAATCTGTCCAATTAAAGCAGTCCTGTAGTTTGGAGAGTGCATTGTCAGGCCAGGTTGTGGTGGGCCTGGCTCTGCGTTTGAGGGGGGTGTAGGCTGGGGAGAGCAAGAGGGAAAGATGGTCTGACTGGCCGAGGTGGGGGAGGGGTATGTCTCTGTACGCGTGCTTGATGTTGGAGTAAACATTATCCAGAGTGTTCTCCCCTCTAGAAGAACACTTAACATATTGGTAAAACTTCGGCAGTACAGTCTTCAAGTTGGCCTTATTAAAGTCTCCTGTGATTATGTGAACACCGTCAGGGTGGGCCCGCTGCTGTTTGTTAACGGTGTTCAGCAGGAGAGAGAGCGCTGTGTTTACACTGGCATCAGGTGGAATATACACAGCTGTGACAATCACTACAGTTAGCTCTCTCGGTAGAAAAAAAGGCCGGCATCTTACAGACATGTACTCGAGGTCTGGGGAACAGTGTTTATCTATAATTGTTCCGTTGTTACACCAATTATCATGCACGTAAATACAGAGCCCTCCCCCTCTACTCTTACCGGAGTTCTCATTCCTATCCCAGCGGAGCAGAGTGTGGCCTGCTAGCTGCAAGCTAGCATCGTGTATTTCCGGATGAAGCCAGGTTTCTGTGATAATTAAAACACAGCAGTCCTGAACATAGCGATTTCCAGTGAGTTGTAATTCCAGATCATCCGTTTTATGCACCAGGGATCTGACATTGGAGAGGTACAGGCTCGGTAGAGGTGGCTTGTGTGGTTGTTTTCTTAGCCTTAGCATAGCACCGGACCTGCGGCCCCGCTTCTGCTTTCTCTCCCTCCTCCGTCTGCGCCGCCTCCTAGACCCGACAACAATCCACAGAGAGCCCGGCAGTCTCGCTATGTCATCTGGGATGTTGTGTGAAGAGAAAGTCGCTCGAAACAGATACCTGATGTTGGTCACCGATGGCTAAAAGTGTCTGGCGGGTGTACTGGATGTTTGCAGAACCGATGTTGCACAAACAAGCAAGAAAGAAATACAAAAACAAACAAAAAAAGAGCACTGAAAAGGAGAGCCGTAAGCCGCTGCAACCATGCGCGCCGCCATCTTGAACCTATGAGCAATCATTCGCTCTGATTGGCTACTCTACTACTAGGCTATCAGCTCCTACACCATGAGTAGAGAAAAACAAAATGGCAGAGCATGTTGCTGAACCAATCAAGGACAAAATAAAAACTCTACTTGAGAACAAAACCCCAAATATTGTTATCAAGTATTTAAAAGAAACAGAAATGGCTCAAAGAATTTAGCTCCCCCTTCCTCCCGTATCTCCTGTTCCACACTCCAGCCCAGTTGGTGGCGGTAATGCAGCCTTAAGTTGGTTTGCCAACCACCAAAAAAAAAAAACCTAAAGAAGAAGAAGACCCCCCCCCCCCCGAAAAACAAAAAACAAGCAACACAATATGGAATAAAAGAATTTGATGGTAAGAACCTATCTTTTTTATTTTTCAAGAATTATTATTCTAGCATTTTTCACAAATTGAGACTGTCATTTCGCCAGTTTGTTTACATTCTAAGCAGAAATTATTTTGTTGGACGTTTTCTATAAAGTTTTTATTTATTGAATTAGCAAAAATAAAAATGCTCTGTTTTTCAAAATCCGGTGAATGTGGATGTAATAAAACAGTTATTCCACTCAATCTCGTCATACATAGCTTATAGCCAGCTCGATGCTACGTGCCTCATCGGCTATCAGCTCATGTACGACTCGATTTCGTGGAATAACTGTTAATTATATAGTTGCAGTAAAATTAATCAGAATGTACAGTCAGGGGTTAGTTTAAACTGCTTGCTTCAAATGGTTTCATTGTGAAGGGTGTACTTTAGGAAGTGAAACCGATACCTTGGTCATTTTTAGTGCTTGGGAAAGATGAGTGATTCTATTTAATAATTACATATTACATTTGGAAATGTCATATCCTGTTAGCACATGTACATTCTAAATACATTATGTAAAACTATATTTAAGGTATTGGCCAAATCAGTGCTTTGGTTATGAATGTTCAGAGAAGAATTATGATCAGAAGGTATTCTGTTTGAATCTCCTACCTGATCAGTGTGGTGAAACTGGAAGTCTGAACTTACAGAGTTCTAAGAGGACAATAGCTCTTTAGTAAGAGAGACTGTACAAAATAGCAGACATTCAAATACCTTAACATTCTGGACAAATCCGATTATAACTCATTACATGATTAAAGCCTCTCTCTCACACTCTCCTTCTTTTCTTTCTGTCATTAGGTCAGCTGATGTAAGCTCCGCCCCTTAGATGCTAAGCTGTTTTATACCTCCTTTAAATTGAGTAAGTCCCATCCAGCCCAACCCTCTTTTTTACTTCACTTGGAATTCATCCATCTCAACCTTGGCTAAGCCCATCATCTATTTTTAACTTGATCTATTTCTTGCATTAGGCTTTCATTGGCCGATTCACACCAGTGGATATCGACCCAGCTCTTCTCATCGATTCCTCCATCCAACTCCATCTCACCTTCCTTAACTTAATACATTTTCTCTTATTGGTTGATTTTTTGCCATCAGTTATCAGCCCACTGCACCTTTTATTGTTTTAGCCCTCCTCTCATTCTCTCTCTCTCTTCATTCCTTGACGCATTAGCGAGGGATAAGTTAAATGAAAGGATTACTTGTTTATTGAAAGAAAGCTGTACAGCAGGCATCAAATATACGCACACACTCATACACCAGAGAAAGGTAATTGGAGATTGGGTAGTGTGTGTGTGTGTGTGTGTCTGCAGGCTATTATCATTGCCAGTGATTTATAGACATCTTCCACTCTGACCTCACCTGCATAACACACACACACACACACACACACACACACACACACGTGTATGTGCAAGTAAATAAGGCTATACATGCATGCAAATAGGGTGGCACGGTGGTGTAGTGGTTAGCACTGTCGCCTCACAGCAAGAAGGTCCTGGGTTTGAGCCCAGTGGCTGACAAGGGCCTTTGTGTGTGGAGTTTGCGTGTTCTGCCCGTGTCTGTGTGGGTTTCCTTCGGGTGCTCTAGTTTCCCCCACAGTCCAAAGACATGCAGGTCAGACTAACTGATGGCTCTAAATTGACCGTAGGTGTGAATGCGAGTGTGAATGGTCGTTTGTCTCGATGTATCAGCCCTGCGATGACCAGGTGACTTGTCCAAGGTGTACCCCGCCTCTCACCCACAGTCAGCTGGGATAGGCTCCAGCTTGCTTGTGACCCTGTACAGGATAATTGGTTACGGATAATGGAAGGATGCATGCAAATAATGGCACTGGCTTAAATGTATCTTAAATCTATAGTATTTTTATCTATCTATCTATCTATCTATCTATCTATCTATCTATCTATCTATCTATCTATCTATCTATCTATCTATCTATCTATCCCCCACAATAACAGGTACAGTGGTGCTTGAAAGTTTGTGAACCCTTTAGAATTTTCTATATTTCTGCATAAATATGACCTAAAACATCATCAGATTTTCACACAAGTCCTAAAAGTAGATAAAGAGAACCCAGTTAAACAAATGAGACAAAAATATTATACTTGGTCATTTATTTATTGAGGAAAATGATCCAATATTACATATCTGTGAGTGGCAAAAGTATGTGAACCTTTGCTTTCAGTATCTGGTGTGACCCCCTTGAGCAGCAATAACTGCAACTAAACATTTGCAGTAACTGTTGATCAGTCCTGCACACCGGCTTGGAGGAATTTTAGCTCATTCCTCCATACAGAACAGCTTCAACTCTGAGATGTTGGTGGATTTCCTCACACGAACTGCTCGCTTCAGGTCCTTCCACAACATTTCAATTGGATTAAGGTCAGGACTTTAACTTGGCCATTCCAAAACATTAACTTTATTCTTCTTTAACCATTCTTTGATAGAACAACTTGTGTGCTTAGGGTCATTGTCTTGCTGCATGACCCACCTGCTCTTGAGATTCACTTTATGGACAGATGTCCTGACATTTTCCTTTAGAATTCACTGGTACAATTCAGAATTCATTGTTCCATCAATGATGGCAAGCCGTCCTGGCCCAGATGCAGCAAAACAGGCCCAAACCATGATACTACCACCACCATGTTTCACAGATAGGATAAGGTTCTTACGCTGGAATGCATTGTTTTCCTTTCTCCAAACATAAAAGTTCTATTTTGGTCTCATCCATCCACAAAACATTTTTCCAATAGCCTTCTGGCTTGTCCATGTGATCTTTAATAAACTGCAGACGAGCAGCAATGTTCTTTTTGGAGAGCAGTGGCTTTCTCCTTGCAACCCTGCCATGCACACCATTGTTGTTCAGTGTTCTCCTGATGGTGGACTCACGAACATTAACATTAGCCAATGTGAGAGAGGCCTTCAATTGCATAGAAGTTACCCTGGGGTCCTTTGTAACCTCGCTGACTATTACACACCTTACTCTTGGAGTGATCTTTGTTGGTCAACCACTCCTGGGGAGGGTAACAATGGTCTTGAATTTCCTCAATTTGTACACAGTCTGTCTGACTGTGGATTGGTGGAGTCCAAACTCTTTAGAGATGGTTTTGTAACCTTTTCCAGCCTGATGAGCATCAACAATGCTTTTTCTGAGGCCCTCAGAAATCTCCTTTGTTCATGCCATGCATGATACACTTCCACAAACATGTGTTGTGAAGATTAGACTTTGATAGAGCCCTGTTCTTTAAATAAAACAGGGTGCCCACTCACACCTGATTGTCATCCCATTGATTGAAAACACCTGACTCTAATTTCACCTTCAAATTAACTGCTAATCCTAGAGGTTCACATACTTCTGCCACTCACAGATATGTAATATTGGATCATTTTCCTCAATAAATAAATGACCAAGTATAATAGTTTTGTCTCATTTGTTTAACTGGGTTCTCTTTATCTACTTTTAGGACTTGTGTGAAAATCTGATGTTGTTTTAGGTCATATTTATGCAGAAATATAGAAAATTCCAAAGGGTTCACAAACTTTTAACCACCACTGTATAAAAGCCAGCAAGCCAGACTAAGCTATAAGTGCAGCAAACTATCTGACTAATGTTGACTAGCTTGGCTAAAACATACTGTGTTAAAGGCACGAGGGTCACTGTGAATGTCACAGTTACTGAGGAAGTTACCAATCAAACTGTAGTATGCAGTTTGTTTTATCCTCAGAATTACAAAAACATTTTAGATTGATTCGATTGCTCGATCGATTGACTGATTATTCCCCAAAGTGAAACTGCAATGTTGAAATCGCAAATTCACATCAATCACAAAACACACATAACTTACACAAAACAGACAGTGGGGTAGGTAAGAAAAAAAAAAGGTTCAGTTTCTTAGTCACTGACTCTGATACTACTGCTACAACAAACTGCACTAAAAACAACAGACTGGTAAAAGATGTGCTGCACACAAACGACCTTCACTTCCTCCAGAAGTAGAGTCTGCTCTGTCCCTTCCTGTAGACTGCCTCAGTGTTACATTTCCAGTCCCGTCTGTTGTTGAGGTGAACACCCAGAAATCTGTATCCCTCCACCACCTCAGCCTCTTCTCCCAGGATGGAAATGGTATTCAATCTAGCCCTGGTTCTCCTAAAATCCATAACCATGTCCTTCCTTTTGGCAACATTGAAGAGGAGGTGGTAGTTTCCACACTACGTTACAAAGTAGTCCATCAGTTCTCTGTACTCAGTCTCCTGTCCACCACTGACAGACAAGTACCAGTAGTATACCAACAATATTATTAGTAACAATAGTCAATAGTAACAATCATATTTTAACATACTGCCATGTACTATGCTTCATTAACTTGCCACTTACAAGTTAATCACTATGTATTTATAACTTTCCACTTACTAGTACAACCACAAGATAGTCAGTACAAAGAAAGATTGACACAACACAAGCTTTGTTGCCAAAAATTTTCAAGGGAAGATACTGTAGCTCATGCATGCTCAGAAAGTTACTAGAAGTCAGCAGATTATGTCCTATGCTAGTTTGCATATTCATTGAATTGTCCTGATCATTGGCATTTCAGAATTTCTGAAGGCATGTAGAACTGAAAATAATTGGAAAATTACACTATAATTAATTCTTTATAGAAAGACTTTGTTTATGACAAACTACTTACAAAAAAAGTCAAATAAACTATTTACATATTTACAAAATAGTAGAATTTCTATCAAGAATGCAGATGAAATTAAACAGTGCTAGTGGAGGTATTGTCAGGAAATAGATATAATGTAAACAGTTATGGATGAAATAACTCACTTGTTTATAAATATTGCCAAGTAGGGCTTAAAATGATGAACAAAGAGGTATGTGGGTGGGACAAGCATGGTGATAAGTGATTGGTTTCTGGGGAACAATTGTGATTAGTGTTTGGTTTTGATCAGTTATTGGTCGTTGGGACCAGCAGTGATCAGTGATTAATTGTTGGGGAACAATGACAATCAGTGACTGGTTGTTGGGGAACAATGGTGATCAGTGATTGGTTGTGCAGGAACAGTAGTAATTACTGGTTGTTGTGACTCAATGGTGATCAGTGATTGGTCATTGGGAACAATGGTGATCAGTGATTAGTTGTTGGGAACAATGTTGAGCAGTGTTTGGTTTTGATTAATGATTGGTCTTTGGGAACAATGATGATCAGTGATTGGTTGTTGGGGAACAATGGTGATCAGTGATTGGCTTTGCAGGAACAGTAGTGATTACTGATTGTTGTAAATCAGTAGTGATCAGTGACTAGTTGTTGGAAACAATGGTGATCAGTGATTGGTCATTGGGAACAATTGTGAACAGTGATTAGTTGTTGGGAACAATGTTGAGCGGTGTTTGGTTTTGATCAGTGATTGGTCATTGGGAACAATGATGATCAGTGATTGGTTGTTGGGGAACAATGGTGATCAGTGATTGGCTGTGCAGGAACAATAGTGATTACTGACTGTTGTAAATCAATGGTGATCAGTGACTAGTTGCTGGGAACAATGATGATCAGTGATTGGTTGTTGGGGAACAATGGTGATCAGTGATTGGCTGTGCAGGAACAGTAGTGATTACTGATTGTTGTAAATCAATGGTGATCAGTGACTAGTTGTTGGGAATAATGGTGATCAATGATTGGTAATTGGGAACAATAGTGATCATTGATTGGCCACTGGGAACAATAGTGATCATTGATAAGTTGTTGGGAACAATGGTGAACAGCAACTGACTGTTGGGAATCAAGGGTGCTCAGTGATTGGCTGTATGGGAACAGTGATGTCTACTGGTTGGTTGTTGAGAATCAAAGGTGATCCGTGTTATTTGCTGGGAACAATGGTGATCAGTTATTGGTCAGTGGGAACAATAGTGATTAGTGATTAGTTGTTGGGAACAATGGTGAACAGCGGTTGGGCATTGGGAATCAAGGGTGTTCAGTGCTTGGCTGTTTGGGAACAATGGTGGCCACTGTTTGGTTGTTGGTCATCAGTGTTATTTGCTGGGAACAATGGTGATCAGTGATTGGTTGCTAGGAACAAAGGCTGTGCTTTAAAGGACGCTCAGTTTTTCGCTAGGGTCTTTTAATTAAATTCCCTAAAGGATTCTAAAAAGTTGCCAAATCTAGTGAAACTTTAGACTCTTGAATGACCTTTAATGCTTCACACAGAAGTATATTCAGCAGGTGATGCCTTTATAGTGTTGTGTTTGTACACCCTCTAGTTCAGAAAAAGGCAGTAGGCTGAGTGTGTGAAGTCACAGCTAAAAGCACATAATAATAATAATAATAATAATAATAATAATAATAATGGCAACAGAGCTTTGGGCTCTCTAAAGCTAAATTCTGTCTTTCGCTCACACGGGTTAAGAAACCCTGTGTGAGCATCATTCCCTCACCTGTCCAGCAGTACAAGCCCATACCTGCCCAGGTAAGTCTACTGCAGCCTAGAGAGAGAAAGAGAGAGAGAGAGAGAGAGAGAGAGAGAGAGAGAGAGAGGTCAGTTAGTCTCCTTAAACATGATAAATGTCCTAGATTCTCTTTTCGCTGCAGTTTGCACTCACAACGATTCATACATCTCTCGCTCTCTCTCTCATGTCCTGACCTGTCCTTCTGTCTCACTTCCCTGAGGAGAGCTGATTGTTGTGTGTTTGCACTCACAGAGTACGGCCTTTGGTAAAACGGGTTCGGGCCATCTGTATTGTGTTGTTTGAACTGCTATGTAAAATGACAGTTTTCACTTAAAAACTAATTCTCATTCATCTCATTCATCTCCGGCTTTCTTTTTCTGTCTCTCTTTCTCTCTGCAGGCCCGTCTGGAATGTTCTCTTCATCCCAATGACTTCAGAGGGTTGCAGGTGCACGTGTGTGTGTGTGTGTGTGTGCGCGCGCGCATGTATAACAAGCAAATGATTAATCACTCAGAGGTTTTTAATTTCCTATTTGATACTCCCTTTTGAGCTGAGCCCTCACCTCACCCTACCCCACCCCACCCTACCCCCTCTCTTTCTCTCTCTATCTTTGCACATGAACACATGGATGTGTTTTCTCCATTTAGTACTTTTGCAATCTGCTTACAATTTAATGTACAAAGGTTCTTCATCCCAAGCAAGGAGTTCATGTTCTTTCGTACAAGTTGTTATTAACATACTAACTTGTTACTAAGCTGGTTTTAGCAGTCTTTTTTTTTTTTTTTAGGTTATTACTTGTCACACTGTTCAAGATGATCATAGTAAAATCTTGGCTGAATTCTGTAACGTATTGTGTGATAATGTGTTGTCCACGTCAAATTATATGGTGAAGATCCTCCAAAACTCTGCTTACATCATCAAACCGCATGATCTGGGCTTCTAGGAACAAAAACAAAAAGGATCACATTGATCTAAACAAGCCCTCGGTGAAACAGTTGTAATTTTATGTCTCAAGAAAACACATTTTGAAAGGCAAGGAGGAATTTGGCAGCATTTGTGGTTGGGTAAATAAGAGAAGACATTCAAAGAGACCTTCTTCCTGGAACAAACTTTCAACAAACTGTTCTTCTTTTCAATCCCAGTTTTCATTAAGATTTCGCCATTGCCGCGACCGTATCTGTAGCTTTCTCATGAGTTTCATGTCATCCTGTGCCAATCTTCTTTATGGCTTTTAGATGAACATCATAGCAGCGTCATAGCAGCTGTCACACGTTTTAAGATTTTAATCCACTGTCAGAATTTTATCGTCAGCTGGCTTTAGTCGCAATGACACGAAATCATCGACAGCGTCACAGTCAGTCGTGATTGTAAGAACTCTCAACCAAAGACTTCTGTAACATCAAACTCAGGCTGAGAATCGTACAGTGTAATGCCGGGTTTAGGCAGAAACGCTGCTTTTGAACTGAGCTGCTTTCTGATTGGAGCACAATGATTTTTTTGTGGTCTTGGCAGGCAGAATTGTTATATGATTAATAGTCATGGCATTTGACACGTTTCCTGTTTGACTTGCTTGCAATACTTTATATGGTAATAATGGAGCTTGTGATGTGATTTGCATTCACACACACACACACACACACACACACACACACACACACACACACACACACACACATCAATATCTACACTTAAACTACATTTTACAGTTTTCTGATGTATCTCAAAGCGTTATTCTGCACTCTACTTGACATGTTCTTACACAAACACAGTATGTGGCTACTTACATGTCAAGTTAGAAACTTTAAAACCCACCATAGCTATCGAGAACAATGATCAAAAATTTTTAAAAATAATAATTAAAAACGAAAACTGTATCCGCATATCGTGTCTTCTTCCTACTTTGCATGTGACATCATTTTAGTTTAGATAAAAGAAAAAATTAGATAAAAGACGACTGATCGTTCAGAAATTCCTTGTGTGGTTCTTTACACCACACAGAGTTATTACTTTTTGTAATCTTAAAGTTTTAATAGAACGCTCATCATGCTCTTATGCAGACAAAATAAGCCAGTTTTAGCTAAATATCATGTATTTAAGATACTGTTTCTTATTATTTAGTAAATTTATGAAAGTCGCCATAGGCTATGACTGTTTCTTCTGTCATGCCTTCCTTAATACTCATTCAGCAAACGTAGGCAAGAACGATCTTTGGGTAAAAGTGTGTGTGTGTGTGTGAGAGAGAGAGAAAGAAAGGTGAAAAAGACTGTGTGTGTTCTCTCTTTTTTGTTAATTACGACACATTGTGAGTCCTCTGCGGTTCATTGCTCAGGAAATTTCCTTTTTCACCACAAGGTGAGGAACAGACAAAGGCTATTTGGAGAAAGTGAAAATCAGGACAGAACCTGCAGAGAGACACAGCGATGAGACAGAAGACAGGAGAATAATGGAGGAAAGAAAACACATTTAAAATGAATGGGTTTTGTGTGTGTGTGTGTGTGTGTGTGTGTGTGTGTGTGTGTGTGTGTGTGTCTTGGAGTGTGTCTGTCTAGACCCTCCAGAAACTCTTTGTTCTGAATTTTCTGTGCTGATTGATACGGTGTCCGGGAAGTGCAAAACAAAATTACAAAATGTGAAACGCTTTTACATTTTATAAAACAAAATTAGATGAGCAAAACACTTTTACCAAGGACAAAACAAATTTACATCTTAGAAAACAAATTTGCAAGATGCGAAACACTTTTACCAGTCCTGAAACAAATTTACAAATGAAAATCTTCACAGAAGGGGAATGTACCAAATGCCGCAAGCGATCCAGAAGTGATAGAGTGAGTGGTCAATTCGTGTTGTCTTCTGTGGAGTTTATGGTGACGGAATGTCGACTGTGAATGTCGAATGATGTTTTGCCCCTTTTGTGGAAAACACATGGACCAGACAGAAGGACTAGGCACACAGGAAACAAGACAACGGCTGTGTCCAAAATCACTCACTCATTCACTACTCCCTACTCACTCTACAGGCATTTCTATATAGAGGACTATATAGAGATCTTGCAGTCACGTGACCAGAAAGTACACAGCCGCCATCTTGTCGGTAAAAAACACCGCTGAATACTGCTGCACTCGTGTACAGAATGGATCAATTTCAACCGACAGACTACACGGCTCATTTTTCTAATGAACAGATAACTAGATATATGTCTAAAATAAACGACCTACAGATTAGTGACCCTTATCGATTACCGGACGTAGTTTTCACGACCGTGTCAGTGGATTTTGAACTGCCAGCGGAATACCCAGACGTGTATAATTACCTCATCAACTTTCCCTCGCTGTTCAGTGAAAGTGCTTATAAATCTCTGGACAGTTATCTTTACAGAAATTCAGGATTTGTCAGCCCCCCTCAGATGTGGCATCTTGTAAACAAGAAAATAACAATCCTCATTGGACGGGTAAGTCACTTAAGTATTATCTAGTATAGCACTGACTAGCCGATTATAGAATAGAATAAGGTAATTCCAGCTGTAATTCCAAATCGTCCATTTTGTTTACCATGGATCTGGCGTTGGAGAGGTAGAGGCTTGGCAGTGGAGATTTGAGTGGCTGTTTTCTGAGCTTAGTCAACAGGCCGGCTCTGCAGCCTCGCTTTTGCTTCCGCTCCCGACGCTGCCTCCTTCGCCTGCCAGACCCGATAACAATCCACGGAGACCCCGCTGGTCTCACTATCTCGTCCGGAATGTTGTCCATGCGATGGAAATCGCTACAAACCGTCATTTTCTGTAGTGGATATTGAAGTCCGATACAAACAAACAGCACGCAAAAATACACACAAAAAACATAACAAACGTGCACAGGTAGGGAGAGCTTGTAGCCACAGCCGTTGTAGTAGAATTGTCGTAGGGTTTTCCAGAAGAAAAGGTAGAAGTAGAAGTAGAATATGGCGTTTGACCGACAAGATGGCGTCTGTCACAATCTGGATCGGCTGTGACGTCACATGCAAGTGCTCCATAGCGAGTAGTGAGTGATTTCGGACACAGGGAACACGAATTGAGTGCTCACTCTATCACTTCCCGGCCACCGTACTTCCGGGTCGCTTGCAGCATTTGGTACATTCCCCTTCCGTGAAGATTTTCGTTTGTAAATTTGTCTCAGCACTTGTAAAAGTGTTTCGCATCTTGTCAGTTTGTTTTCTAAGATGTAAATTTGTTTTGTCCTTGGTAAAAGTGTTTTGCTCATGTAATTTTGTTTTCTAAAATGTAAAAGTGTTTCACATTTTGCAATTTTGTTTTGCACTTCCCGGCCACCGTAGATTGACACCGAATGCTTCTGTGCTGTTAATTGCTTTCTATTTGTCTCTTTATTTTTCTTTCTTTCAGACAAGCAGCAGAGAGTCGACCAACCTGGAGTGAATTCATTGGCTCCTTGTTGTAATTTGATCACGGAGCGGAGCCCCATATGTAAGAGAATGCATCAACCTGATTTTTGATGGCTTGACTGTACGATGTTCGTCCAGGGAACCCGAACATAAGTGCACGGCAACGTATCTCAGAAACACTTGACCACAGGACAACAAAATTCATATCTTTATTTACATAAGATAGATGGATTTTTATCCAGCACTTATTTTTAATTTGCTTTTTTAAACATAATGTTGGATTATGTACTAACACATTTTGCAGAAGATATTCACTACAGTTTCATGTAAATCTAGTTAAAACAGTTTTATTAGTTCACTAGCTTGTTGGACAGTTGACAGTTTCTATCATGTAAGGGCAATAGATGGATATAAGTGCAAGAAGAGTTTTATTGAAAGCATGCTAGCAAACAGATCCAAATGTAGACAAAGGCAGAGTGAAAATCAGGCAGTGATCGAGTGAGGCACAGACAGGATACCAGAGGTAATACAATACTCACAGTCCAAAAGCAAACAGGGTCAAAACCAGGAAAGTGATGCAAAATACAAGGCTTGATAACGTTAGATGCAGGGTACAGAGCGTCTCTCATCTCATTATCTCTAGCCGCTTTATCCTGTTCTACAGGGTCGCAGGCAAGCTGGAGCCTATACCAGCTGACTACAGGCGAAAGGCGGGGTACACCCTGGACAAGTCGCCAGGTTATCACAGGGCCGACACATAGACACAGACAACCATTCACACTCACATTCACACCTATGGTCAATTTAGAGCCACCAGTTAACCTAACCTGCATGTCTTTGGACTGTGGGGGAAACCAGAGCACCCAGAGGAAACCCACGTGGACACGGGGAGAACATGCAAACTCCGCACAGAAAGGCCCTCGCCGGCCACGGGGCTCGAACCTGGACCTTCTTGCTGTGAGGTGACAGCGCTAACCACTAAACCACCGTGCCACCCGGTACAGAGCATATACTTCGCAAAGTCTGTGTGATACTGAGAGTCCTTATATGTATGTGCTGTGCTTGTGCTCTAAACAGGAACAGGTGCATGGTAATTAGTCCTAATGCGCATGTGTTGTAGTCTGTAGGCTGCACACTCCTATTATTTTATTCAGGTTGATTTCGTGCCCTTGAAATATTTTGCTCATACACTCATCAGGAGCTCTGCTTTTAGGCACTGCCTAGATAACAGTTATTCCATGAAATCGAGTTGTATATGAGCTGATAGCTGATGAGGCACATAGTGCCGTGTCGGCTATAAGCCATGTACATCAAGATTGAGTGGAATAACTGGTTTATTATATCCACATTCACTTGATTTTGAGAAATAGAGCATTTTTATTTTTTGCAAATTCGATAAATGAAAACTTTTTACAAAACGTCTGACAAAATAATTTCCGCATAGAATGTAAACAAATGACAGTAGCAATTTGTGAAAAATGCGATGATAATAATAATTCTTGAAAAATAAAAAAAAGATATTTTCTTACCATCAAATACTTGTATTCCATATTTTGTTGCTTTTTTGTATTTTTGGGGGGTTAACTGGCCACTCTAAATTGCCCATTTGTGTGAATGTGTGTGTGAATGGTTGTTTGTCTGGGAAGCTGTGATAGGCCTAGCAAGCTGGCAGTAGATGAACTGTGCTCTAGTAAAATAATGCCAACATATCTACTGCCAAAGTTTAAACCAACCAACTATTGCCATGATTAGTGTGACTAAATGCAATTAATCTGATTAAAGATATAAAGATAAAGGGATAACTAGTGGAAGCTTAATAGTTAATATTAACCACGAATCGGCTTCTGTAAATCTACAAACAAAAGTCTGGTCTTCCATGTTTCTTCAAACTTTCATGGAACTCATTGTACACTGAGAAGGATAGATGCAATGCTTTCATCAAAATTTGGCATCATTAACAAACATCAAAAGTCTGTTGCATTTCCAATGCGAGAATCTTAAGAGGACGCCCAAAAACGCTGCCTATAAATGGAGCTGCCTTCTGACTGGAATACAAGGAATTTTGGTGGTGTTAGCCACCAGAATTATTATATGATTAACAGTGATGGGTTTTGACATGTTGAGTGTGCGCAACACTTTATATCAAACATGAAATCTGTTCAGCGATAAACTGAGGAAGTTGGAACGGTTGAACAGTGTTAGATTCAGAATATAAGGTAAAACGTTTATTAAAATGAGACAAGATGAAAAAGTCCTTCTTTTCTGATGCAGTTAGAAATTTAGAATTAGCCTAAGAATAAAGACGCATTGGATAGAAGTAATGTTAGACTCACCAACCATAACCAGTAAAAAACATAAAAGTAAGACATATAATCCACCTTCCTGACTGACTGAGAACCATACATGCTCTTTTTATGAAAATGAAATTTCATAGTCAGGCTCAATGACTGTAAAAAAAAAAAAAAAACAACAAAAAACATGGACGGCACATCTGCATGCCTTTCTGTTCTATCAACATGTCACCAAAATTCCTCCTCCACGTTGTCAAATTTGGAGCTAGAGTTTGCGCAGTAAGGACGGACGAGAGTCAAAGTCAGGTACTCATTTGGTAAGCCTGAGCCCTTCTCCCAATATCAAGGTCCAGCACATCACCAAGGCAGTCAATTACTCCATTCCCAAGTGCCTTCTTATGATATAGTAGAATAATGATTTTAAAAACTAATTTCTGGTGGGGGCGGCACGGTGGTGTAGTGGTTAGCGCTGTCGCCTCACAGCAAGAAGGTCCGGGTTCGAGCCCTGTGGCTGGCGAAGGACTTTCTGTGTGGAGTTTGCATGTTCTCCCCGTGTCTGCGTGGGTTTCCTCCGGGTGCTCCGGTTTCCCCCACAGTCCAAAGACATGCAGGTTAGGTTAACTGGTGACTCTAAATTGACCGTAGGTGTGAATGTGAGTGTGAATGGTTGTCTGTGTCTATGTGTCAGCCCTGTGATGACCTGGCGACTTGTCCAGGGTGTACCCCACCTTTCGCCCGTAGTCAGCTGGGATAGGCTCCAGCCTGCCTGCGACCCTGTAGAACAGGATAAAGCGGCTAGAGGAGATGAGATGAGATGAGATTTCTGGTGGGAAATAAAAAATGTGCAGATATCAGCATATGGAAAACTAACTGTTTGAATTCAACACTGTAGATGAAAGACAGTTCAGATGAGAAAAGTGACATGGAAAATAGGCTTTTCTGTCACTGAAACACATGGAGATGGGCAGTGCGACACATTATACTGGATCCAGCCAGCAGGGGCGCTGTCATACTGTCCATGTTTTTGTTTTTTCCTCATCTCATCTCATTATCTCTAGCCGCTTTATCCTGTTCTACAGGGTTGCAGGCAAGCTGGAGCCTGTCCCAGCTGACTATGGGCGAAAGGCGGGGTACACCCTGGACAAGTCGCCAGGTCATCACAGGGCTGACACATAGACACAGACAACCATTCACACTCACATTCACACCTACGGTCAATTTAGAGTCACCAGTTAACCTAACCTGCATGTCTTTGGACTGTGGGGGAAACCGGAGCACCCGGAGGAAACCCACGCGATCAACATGCAAACTCCACACAGAAAGGCCCTCGCCAGCCACAGGGCTCAAACCCAGGCCTTCTTGCTGTGAGGCGACAGCGCTAACCACTACACCACCGTGCCACCCTTGTTTTTTCCTTCTTCTTTTAATAATTATTGTTCTGGCTGTAAAGTTATTATAAAAAATATAACACTTCCTTGGGATCTATTGTAATGCGAAATGAAGGACCACCCCTTTAGAGGTCAACACAGGTAAAGCTACTGATCAACAATGCAAATTCCCATGATAAAGTTCACCAAAATTGAACTCTCTGAAGTTTCACTCAGTAAAATGTATTCACTCCTTAAGAAACTTTTATCAAATATCATTTCTTCACAGTCAGATTTAAGCTTGAGAGAAAAGTTCAAAGTTTGAATAAACAAATGGCCCTCTCTTTCTCTCTGTCACCTTCCTCTTCTCGACCCTGTCTATTCATGCTTTTTGTGTTGCAATGTTTAGACACAGCACACAAGTGTACAGAAGACCATTTAGACCTGGGTGTGGTGTTTCTGCATGCATGTGTGTGTGTGTGTGTGTGGTCATACTTACATCAACGACTTTGTCCATACCTGCACACCCCATTAGTACTGAATACAGAGAGTGGTATTTCTACTGAAAAAGGTCTAGATGATATATATTGTGTGTATGTGTGTGTGTCTGTTGTGATTTGTTTGTTGTTAAATTCGGTATACTATTCTACGGTATGTGTGCTACATGTAATATGATCTCTTTGGAATCAGTGCAGTGGATTAATTAACTACAAAAAGACAAATTTAGAAAATGTACAGTCGTAAAAGTCTACACACAGTGTGTACACTACTGTTCAAAAGTTTGGGGTCACTTTGAAATGTCCTTATTTTTGAAAGAAAAGCACTGTTCTTTTCAATGAAGATCACTTTAAACTAATCAGAAATCCACTCTATACATTGCTAATGTGGTAAATGACTATTCTAGCTGCAAATGTCTGGTTTTTGGTGCAATATCTCCATAGGTGTATAGAGGCCCATTTCCAGCAACTCTCACTCCAGTGTTCTAATGGTACAATGTGTTTGCTCATTGCCTCAGAAGGCTAATGGATGATTAGAAAACCCTTGTACAATCATGTTAGCACAGCTGAAAACAGTTTAGCTCTTTAGAGAAGCTATAAAACTGACCTTCCTTTGAGCAGATTGAGCCCATGTTTACATTAGACCATATCAGCGGATCATCAGATTAACATTTTTAAAACGATTAGTGTGCACACAGCAACACCAATACACGATTCGCGTGCACACAACAATACCAATACACGGATACGCTCGGCTCCGCAGGCATCCTGCGCTCCAAATCACTCTGCCCTGAACAGCGAGTGCCCTCTGGAGGGTGCGCACTCCGGCCCTGCGCAGCTCACAGAGCGCGCGAGTGAAGCACACTAGCAGTGTTTTCGGGACTGAGCCGCTGTGTGTGTGATCCCAGCGCATATCACTTACCACATGCAAGTGGAAGGATGGCAAGCCTAAAGACAATCATAACTACACAATGGGCAGTATTTGCATCAGTATTTGCAGTATTTTCATACTTTTATACTCTTTAATGAAAGGTGATACAAGGCGGAAGTCCGCGCCGTTTTTCAGCAGTCACGTCACATGACCAACGCCAGCGAATCAGGAAGGTGGATGTCACAGTGACGTTGTCCAATGAGGATACCAGCTAGAGCTCAGCACAGCGTATCCGCGTATCGCAATGTTTACACAGCACCGGACCAGATACGATCTAGATTGAATACGTGGACGCTGGCGGATTCCCGTTTCCCGGCGTTTCCAGGTGGTTTAATGTAAACGGACAGTGCATCCGCGAAGGAAACGAGACAGATACGGTCTAATGTAAATGTAGCCTGAGTTTCTGGAGCATCACATTGTGGGGTCGATTAAATGCTCAAAGTGGCCAGAAAAATGTCTTGACTATATTTTCTATTCATTTTACAACTTATGGTGGTAAATAAAAGTGTGACTTTTCATGGAAAACACAAAATTGTCTGGGCGACCCCAAACTTTTGAACGGTAGTGTATAGCTAAAAGCATACTTTGGGAACATGGTATCAAATGTCACAAATGTTTTTGTTATGACATGCTTTAAAGTATTTTAGGTGGCTAATTCTGATTACTAAAATTAGTAGGTATATATAGGTCAAATTTAGTAGCATAGACTTTCTCAGTACTACTAAAATACTGGTGCCAACACTTCTAGGTATCAGAATTTCTAACAAAACAAACTCCAGACAGTATGAATTAGCAACACTGACTCATGTCAACATTGGAATGCTAGATCATACAAGGGTTCAGTGTACATATGTTTTCTGCAGAAGGAGAAATTGCAATGACAGTTGCCTCACTGGAAAGCTGGGAGACATGTAATAAAAGTTGAGAGTAAAGGAAAGGATCACTAGTCGACTGGGACGCTTAGGTTGACAAGAATATCCATAATGTGATGCAATAGTAACCATTTATAGGCTTCTTATGGTCTCAAGGTGATGACTTTGCTATACTATCTGTCAAGGCAACAAATATACAGTATTATTATACATACAGGACACTTTTTCCATGGAATAAAAACATGTATTCTCTTCCCTTCTAGTGGGTTTCATTCATTTGGTTCGATAGCATGAAATATTGTTAGCATATCGCTTATCGTATGTGTATTATGTCACTCTACCCAGTGGAGAATGAGCATGCAATATTGTTACCATATTGCACGTTGTCAAAACAACACGACGCCACACGTTGGAACGCGGATATCCAGTGAGAAACTTTTCTGCTGTGCATACGCACAATCATTTCTGTGTTCACCGGGAAAGAGAAGGATGTGTTGAACACCCAAAAGGCTACCAAAACTTCATTAGATATTCTTCACGCATACTTACAAGAGAAAAACATACCAAAGGACATTGAAAAACTGGAAAAGAGACACGTCAGAGATGCAAAACTTCCACGCTAGTGAGTGACTGTGACAATTTGTAAACAAACATGGCCGCCAGGCTTGCTTCATTAAATACAGAAGATTTTGAGAGAATTTTGGCTGCCAGGTCGCTCCATTGTGTGGAGTTGTCGCCGTTGATTTTAAAAGTAACTAAGTAAATTACACAGGGGAAATAATACTTAAGTATAAGTGAAAAATACTGTGGCAAGTGTGTGTGGAAGAAGAGTCTGGAGACAGAAATCTTAGTTTCTCGGTTGTTAGCCTGTGCTACTTGCTCTTGATAGCACTGGCTTGACTGGTTTATTACCGTAGCATTCGCTAACACTACTGATGAACACTACACTGGCTGGAAGGTGACTGCACTGCTGTGTTAATAGCACCAAGTCGCGGGTAAGCTAGCGCTGGCCTTCGCTAACACTACTGATAAACACTACACTGGCTAGAAGGTGACTGCACTGCCATGCTAACAGCGCCAACTCATGGGTAAGCTACTGTTGACCTTCAAGAATGCTGATATGCTGATATGAAGAGAGTGTATATATAATAATAATAATAATAATAATAATAATATTGGCTAGCTTTTTTTCATGGTATATCAGATATATTCCATTCAGCACGCATGATATTGAACTTGTCTCCAACTTCTTCAATATCATGCTAGCTGAATGGAATATATCCGACATACCACTCAAAGGCAGCCAATATTATTTAAATATCCCACTAAATGCAAATTAAATCAACCTGTCAGTCTTCCTTTTATTCACAGAGCCTCAGTTACCTTCCATTTTTTAACTGCATGAATGGAAACATATTCATTTGTGCAGTCTTAACTTTATACTTGAAAGGTGCCAATAATTTTGGAGTTGACTCCTGTTTGTAAATCTGTTTTCTGAATGAGTATGTCTATTTGCATGGGTTTGTAGCTGTGTGAATCCTTTGATCAACCCCTCACAATGTATATTTTATTCACTTAAGGGAGTGCCATTAAATATATACTAATCCGCATACACACAAACACACATGCATGCACTCGTGCACATTGGTGACTGCACAGATTTACTACTGCACATTCCATTGTTGAGACTTCAGTCGTACAGCTTGAGGTCCCATGCGTTTTAGTACATTCTTGGTTCACACACACACACACACACACACACACACACACACACACACACACACACACAGAGAACATTTCTCACTAATGCAGCTAACAGACAAACATCTGTTTTGAGAATAAGCTACACTGATCTTATTTGTCGAGGACTACGTACGGTATCAGGGATGTGCAGAAAAATCTTCAGGGGCAGGTGCTCTGATGAAAAAAGCAGGCAGCTACACTGTTATACTGTATGTACGATCATATCTCTCTGTGTTAGAGCTTATGTACACTGCTGAGATCAACGTTAACAGGTTGCCTTACATCACAATACCATTCATCTGAAATCAGACTTACAAGAGATTTTAATACCAAACTGTTTGGATTGATGGATTTATTTGTAGACTGTATACTATATATTGGTATTTGAGTCAAATTAATTTCCATAGCTTTTACTAAAGTTATCACATCGCTGTTTGCGAGAAAGATCGTACCTTAAGATAGCTTCTTCCTAGATAATTTCCTCTAAATTCCCCTCTCCTTGATACTCTACTCATGACATGACTTGAGTTTCTCCACGATGAGGCTTTGTGCCAATTGCACCAAATACAAATGTTTATTTGTTTCTCCATTTGATATCCTCACACAGCACCACAGAAAGAATGAGTACTCCCACTTGATTTTGATGTAAAATTGCTCTTAAAAAAAAGTTATTTTCAGGCTACCTCCATCCATCCATTATCTATAGAGGCCTTTCACCGGCATCAAAGATTTTTGTTTATCACGCAGCGTCTGCCATATTGCCGGACAAACAAAGAAACATAGCCGCGACAGCTAATAATGAAAATTGAGACAACTGCAGTCAGTACAATCTCTCTGAAACAGTTACAAATTTAGATTATACCAGCAGATCGTTTTACATCCAAAAGCTGAAACATGCAGGCATCACAGATCCATATAATTTACCCACAAATATCTCGTCTCATCTCATTATCTGTAGCCGCTTTATCCTGTTCTACAGGGTTGCAGGCAAGCTGGAGCCTATCCCAGCTGACTACGGGTGAAAGGCGGGGTACACCCTGGACAAGTCGCCAGGTTATCACAGGGCTGACACATAGACACAGACAACCATTCACACTCACATTCACACCTACGGTCAATTTAGAGTCACCAGTTAACCTAACCTGCATGTCTTTGGACTGTGGGGGAAACCGGAGCACCCGGAGGAAACCCACGTGGACACGGGGAGAACATGCAAAATTCCGCACAGTAAGGCCCTTGCCGGCCACAGGGCTCGAACCCGGACCTTCTTGCTGTGAGGCAACAGCGCTAACCACTACACCACCATGCCGCTCACCCACAAATATCTCATCTCATCTCATCTCATCTCATTATCTCTAGCCGCTTTATCCTTCTACAGGGTCGCAGGCAAGCTGGAGCCTATCCCAGCTGACTACGGGTGAAAGGCGGGGTACACCCTGGACAAGTTGCCAGGTCATCACAGGGCTGACACATAGACACAGACAACCATTCACACTCACATTCACACCTACGGTCAATTTAGAGTCACCAGTTAACCTAACCTGCATGTCTTTGGACTGTGGGGGAAACCGGAGCACCCGGAGGAAACCCACGGGGAGAACATGCAAACTCTGCACAGTAAGGCCCTCGCCGGCCACGGGGCTCAAACCCGGACCTTCTTGCTGTGAGGCAACAGCGCTAACCACTACACCACCATGCCGCTCACCCACAAATATATTAATTAATATTTATTCTGCCCACTGCTCTGTGTGTGTGTGTGCATGCGCTCATTGCTCACTTGTGTGCACGTGTTTACTGCTTCAGATGGGTTAACTGCAGAGGAGAAATTTCGCTATGTTTGAGTTTACATGTGACAAAAATAAAGGCTGCATCTTTTTAATTTACCCATAAATGTATTTATTCTACTTGAAAAGTGTTCGGCAAACCAGTTACCAGATTTGGGATACGATGACATCTTGAACTATTTAGTATTTGGAACTTCTAACAACACTGGAGAAAGCTAAAGGCATACAAAAGTACAAAAGATGCCTACCAATATTTTGAGGCACGTTTCATGCCGGAATGTCATGGGAAATTCCTGATAAAGAAAAATACCTTATTATGGCAAAAGGTAAGCTCAAACATGGACTTCTAGTAGTAATAAACACACCAGGGCCTAGATCTAGCATATTTTATGGTGTCTAGCTTTGTCTACATTATCAGTACATAAACATGTTGCTAGTCTCACCAAGCATTAGGTCTAATAAAATATATCATGTCCAAAATAAAATATATCACGTCTAATAAAATATATTGCATCCAAAGCCCACATCCAGATATACATTTTAACATTGCACAAAGCTTTCAGGGCGGCACGGTGGTGTAGTGGTTAGCAATATCGCCTCACAGCAAGAAGGTCCGGGTTCGAGCCCCGTGGCCGGCGAGGGCCTTTCTGTGTGGAGTTTGCATGTTCTCCCCGTGTCCGCGTGGGTTTCCTCCGGGTGCTCCGGTTTCCCCCACAGTCCAAAGACATGCAGGTTAGGTTAACTGGTGACTCTAAATTGAGCGTAGGTGTGAATGTGAGTGTGAATGGTTGTCTGTGTCTATGTGTCAGCCCTGTGATGACCTGGCGACTTGTCCAGGGTGTACCCCGCCTTTCGCCCGTAGTCAGCTGGGATAGGCTCCAGCTTGCCTGCGACCCTGTAGAACAGGATAAAGCAGCTAGAGATAATGAGATGAGATGAGACAAAGCTTTCATACTAACCTGATTTAAAATGTTCTCCACACACACATGGGAATGCTTTGTTGGCAACCAGTCTTCCTGTTTAACTGCAGCTGGCCATTTTTCTCGTCTTTCTGTGTTCACTGGGAAGTGGTGAAAAGTTAAACCAGGCTTATCTCCACGTCTGTTATTACATCTACAGGTCTCTGGCATTGTTGTTTTAGATGTAACTTCTACAAGTTTACCTGTAGATGTTTACTGAATTAGGCTTTAAATCACTCACATACACTTGTGCCGGTTGTTGTCAAACACAAAGCTTGTCTGGCAACATGGCCGAATAAACAAATCCACAGTTGCGATGATGTCATGTGAAAGGCTCCTATGCCGCTTATCCGTCAGGGTCACAGAAGCTGGAGCCAATCCCAGCTGACTTTGGGCGAGAGGCGGGATACACCCTGGGCAGGTCGCCAAGCTATCGTAGAGCTAACACAGAGACAACCATTCACAATCACATTTACACCTATGGGCAATTTAGAGTAGCCAGTTGACCTCATCTGCACATCTTTGGACTGTAGGAGGAAACCCATGCAGGCATAGCAAGAACATACAAACTCCACACAGAAAGGCCCCAGTCGAACGTGAAGTTTGACCCAAGAGCCTTTCAGGCTACCTTCACACCTCAAAAAGTAAACAACACTTGGCCTCTATCAGCACATAGCAGTGATTTGAAGAAGATACAACCCTTCTGTCTCTTAGTAACCACAGCCTTTCTGTCTTTCATGGCTGTATATCATTTGACACAGTTAAATGGTCACAGCCCTTCTGTCTATCAATACTCAAGACCTTGACATCTTAATACTCACAGACCCTCCTGCCTATCAGTGCTCACAGCCTCACCCATCTCTTAGTCTGCCCCCATGTTAGAGCATAACCATGCCGATTTTGCATCTGATTTGCCCTTTCTGATAATCATGGGATTATTCCCAATTCAAGACTCGTTGGAAGCGAATATCAGTGCAAATAATCCTATAGTGTGAGGGATTTACAGACATGATCTTAAGGTCAGTGACTGGATCAGAGCTTCCCTGATTTAGATGAACACAACAGTGTGAGCTTGTAGCAGTGGCTTGCACTGGCTCACCTCCATCTCACGCTGAAAAATGTGTAAGGGCGGGTGTAAGGGCACCCCCCGAGTGCCAGCATCTCAGTTGTTCCCAATAAGGAGAGTGTGTGCTGCACTCAAGTGTTTTTTTTGTCTCAAAGCACGTTTCTGTGATATCCCAAGTCCCCAGAATCAACACTCTGAAATCGTCCACTATAATCGCCAAGTGTGTGGTCCTGCATCTCAATTGAATCATCTGATGTGTGGGTTCTTATGATTTAAGATATTACAAATCGGTTAAATCTGTCCTTATGTCTATGGTCTTCCATGTTTTAAAAATCGATTAAGAGTTGAACATCCTCTCGTGTGTATCAGGCCTTAATGCTCCTATTTCCAAAGGATACCCGCCCTTCCTATCTCTGATGGATCACAGCCTCTCTAACCTTGGAAAGATCCTTACATGTATGAATGATCACAGACACTCTCCTTCGAAAGTCTCACCCTCTGAAAGATATTAGATGCTGTCTCTCTCTCTGAAGGATCACAGATATTTTCTCTCTATAGGATTGCACATTCTCTCTTTGTCTCATGCATCATAGATGGCCTCTCTCACAAAACCCTCTCTGTCCATTGTGCTCTAGCACTGAAGACCCTTTTTCGAAACAAATGCACATAGCCTTTCTCCCCACTTAACCCATATTCAATTCAATTCAATTCAATTCAATTCAATTCAATTCAATTCAATTCAATCTATTACATCCTCTCATGTATCAAACCCATCCCCATATTCATCCCAACCCCTACCTCATTCTTTGAATACATCCAATTGCTCAGATCTTCATTTCAATTCATAATTGTCTAAACATTATTAGTATGATAAATTAGAGGGCAGGGGGTGGGTACCCAAGCAACAAGATCCAAACTGACAACATTTGTAAAGGAAACATAAGAAGAAGCCTTTATTTTTCACATATACATTATAGCACAGAGAAATGCTTTGTCTTCTTCCCGTGCATATCCCAGCTTGTTTGGAAGTTGGGGTCAGAATGCAGGGTCAGTCACGATACAGCGCCTGAGGAGCAGAGAAGGTTAAGGGCCTTGCTCAAGGGCCCAACAGTGGCAGCTTGGCAGTGCTGAGGCTTGAACCTCTGACCTTCTGATCAACAACATGAATGGATTATTAATGAGTACTGCTGTGTAATGAAAGAATGATATAAAATATGGTAAGTAGTAATAAATCAGTGTCACATATAAAATGATAATAACTTTTCCCCCCATAATAGGTTGGAGGTGTGTGTGTGTTGGGGCTTAAGTATACTATGGTCACTACTAACATACTGAGTAATGAATATAGAAACTAAGGTAAGGTAGTGTGTGTATGTGTGTGTGTGCATGTTTGGATCCTGCATTTTTACTAACATATTGGGGTGAATTGGAGATTCAAATATGACATGGTTAGAGGAATGGATGAAAAGTTGATGGATAATCAGACAATATTAGGTATTATTGTCCATACAGGACACTTTTTCGATAGAATAAAAACGTGTGTTCTATTCCCTTCTAGCGGGTTTCATTCATTTAGTTTCATAGCATGCAATATTGCTAGCATGTCGCTTATCCTACATGTATTACATCACTCTACCCAATGGAGAATGAGCGTTGAATATGGTTTACGATATTGCATGGTTGTCAAGACAACATGACGTCACACGTCGGAGACGTAAAACTTCCACACTAGTGAGCAGAGCCGGCCCGTGGCATAGGCAATATAGGCAAATGCTAAGGGCGCTGCGTTCATCCAGGGGCGCAGAAACGGGGGGAGAAAAATTATGACTTCCACTATTCTGAAAACGAGTCAGCATTATAATGTCTTAGCCTAATTTAATTGTACAGCAAAGCATGTAGTCAGGGTGTGATTTGTCAAAAAAAGCGGGGTGTGGTGGGGTGGGGTGGGGTGGTGGTTGTTAATCATGAAACAATAAGCGCTCAACAGTGGTTCGCCCTGTCTATAGTGTGTCTTCAGGCGCACAAGTGCGCATCCGCGGATTTTCTCTGTTTTGGCCATGTAATCATAGCCTGTGATTGCTATAGGCTCGTCTCGTCTCGTCTTCTTCCGCTTTATCCGGGACCGGGTCGCGGAGGCAGCAGTCTAAGCAGGGAAGCCCAAACTTCCCTTTCCCCAGACACCTCGGCCAGCTCCTCGGGAAGAACACCGAGGCGTTCCCAGGCCAGCCGAGAGACATAGTCCCTCCAGCGTGTCCTGGGTCTTCCCCAGGGCCTCCTCCCGGGGGGACATGCCTGGAACACCTCCCGAGGGAGGTGTCCAGGAGGCATCCGAAAAAGATGCCCGAGCCACCTCAGCTGATTCCTCTCGATGTGGAGCAGCAGCGGCTCTACTCCGAGCTCCTCCCGAGTGACTGTGCTTCTCACCCTATCTCTAAGGGAGCGCCCAGCCACCCTGCGAAGGAAACTCATTTCGGCCGCTTGTATCCGTGATCTTGTCCTTTCGGTCATTACCCAAAGCTCATGACCATAGGTGAGAGTCGGAACGTAGATCGACCGGTAAATTGAGAGCTTCGCCTTTTGGCTCAGCTCCTTCTTCACCACGACAGACCGGTAAAGCGACCGCATCACTGTGGAGGCTGCACCGATCCGCCTGTCGATCTCACGCTCCATCCTTCCCTCACTCGTGAACAAGATCCCGAGATACTTAAACTCCTCCATTTGAGGCAGAACTTCTCCACCAACGTGGAGAGGGCAAGCCACCCTTTTCCGGTCGAGAACCATGGCCTTGGACTTGGAGGTGCTGATTCTCATCCCAGCCGCTTCACACTCTACTGCAAACCGCCCCAGTGCATGCTGAAGGTCCTGGTTTGAAGAAGCCAACAGGACAACATCATCCGCAAAAAGCAGAGATGAAATCCTGTGGTTCCCAAACAGGATTCCTTCTGGCCCCTGGCTGCACCTAGAAATTCTGTCCATAAAAATTATGAACAGAACCGGTGACAAAGGGCAGCCCTGCCGGAGTCCAACATGCACTGGGAACAGGTCTGACTTACTGCTGGCAATGCGAACCAGACTCCTGCTCCATTCGTACAGGGACCGGACAGCCCTTAGCAAAGAGCCCCGAACCCCATACTCCCGAAGCACCCCCCACAGAATACTACGGGGGACATGGTCGAATGCCTTCTCCAGATCCACAAAGCACATGTGGACTGGTTGGGCAAACTCCCATGAACCCTCGAGCACCCTATGAAGGGTATAGAGCTGGTCCAGTGTTCCGCGACCAGGACGAAAACCGCATTGTTCCTCCTGGATCCGAGGTTCGACTATCGGTCGAATTCTCCTCTCCAGTACCCTGGAGTAAACCTTCCCCGGGAGGCTGAGAAGTGTGATTCCCCTATAATTGGAGCACACTCTCCGGTCCCCTTTCTTAAAAAGAGGGACCACCACCCCAGTCTGCCACTCCAGAGGCACTGTCCCTGACCGCCACGCGATGTTGCAGAGGTGTGTCAACCAAGACAGCCCCACAACATCCAGAGACTTGAGATACTCAGGGCGGATCTCATCCACCCCCGGTGCCTTGCCACCGAGGAGCTTGCAAACCACCTCAGTGACTTCGGCTTGGGTAATGGACGAGTCCACCTCTGAGTCATCAGCCTCAGTCTCCTCAGTGGAAGACATGACGGTAGGATTGAGGAGATCCTCAAAGTATTCCTTCCACCGCCCGACAATGTCCCCAGTTGAGGTTAACAGCTCCCCACCCGCACTGTAAACAGTGTTGGCAGAGTACTGCTTCCCCCTCCTGAGGCGCCGGACGGTTTGCCAGAATTTCTTCAAGGCCGACCGATAGTCCTTCTCCATGGCCTCCCCGAACTCATCCCAGTTCCGAGTTTTTGCCTCCGCAACTGCCCGAGCTGCAGCACGCCTGGCCTGCCGATACCCGTCAGCTGCCTCGGGAGTCCTGGAGGTTAACATGGCCCGATAGGACTCCTTCTTCAGCTTGACGGCATCCCTTACTTCTGGTGTCCACCACCGGGTTTGGGGATTGCCGCCACGACAGGCACCGGAGACCTTGCGGCCACAGCTCCGAACAGCTGCGTCCACAATGGAGGTAGAGAACATGGTCCACTCAGACTCAATGTCCCCCGCCTCCCTCGGAAGCTGGGAAAAGCTCTCCCGGAGGTGGGAGTTAAAGACCTCCCCAACAGAGTGCTCGGCCAGACGTTCCCAGCAGACCCTCACCATACGTTTGGGCCTGCCAGGTCTGTCCAGCTTCCTCCTCCGCCAGCGGATCCAACTCACCACCAGGTGGTGATCAGTTGACAGCTCAGCCCCTCTCTTCACCCGAGTGTCCAAGACATAGGGCCGGAGATCAGATGAAACGACTACAAAGTCGATCATCGACCTCCAACCTAAGGTGTCCTGGTGCCACATGCACTTATGGACACCCCTATGCTCGAACATGGTGTTCGTTATGGACAAACCGTGACTAGCACAGAAGTCCAATAACAAAACACCACTCGGGTTCAGATCGGGGAGGCCGTTCCTCCCAACCACGCCCCTCCAGGTGTCACTGTCATCGCCCACGTGAGCATTGAAGTCCCCCAGTAGCACAATGGAGTCCCCAGTCTGAGCACTCCTCAGTACCTCTCCCAGGGACTCCAAGAAGGCCGGATACTCTATACTGCTATTTGGGCTGTAGGCACAAACAACAGCAAGAGCCCTCTCCCCAATCCGAAGGCGCAGAGAGGCGACCCTCTCGTTCACTGGGGTAAACTCCAACACATGACAGCTGAGCTGGGGAGCTATAAGCAAGCCCACACCAGCCCGCCGCCGCTCACCACGGGCGACTCCAGAGAAGTGGAGAGTCCAGCCCCTCTCGAGGAGCTGGGTTCCAGAGCCCAAGCTGTGCGTGGAGGTGAGCCCGACTATCTCTAGCCGGTACCTCTCAACCTCCCGCACAAGCTCAGGCTCTTTCCCCCCCAGTGAAGTGACATTCCATGTCCCAACAGCCAGCCGCTGTGTCCGGGGATCAGGTCGTCGAGGCCCCTGCCTTCGACTGCCACCCAATCCACATTGCACCAGTCCCCTACTGCTACCTCTGTGGGTGGTGAACCCACAGGAGGTCGGGCCCACGTCACCTCTTCGGGCTGAGCCCGGCCGGGCCCCATGGGCAAAGGCCCGGCCACCAAGCGCTCGCATACGAGCCCCAACCCCGGGCCTGGCTCCAGGGTGGGGCCCCGGCTGCGTCATCCCGGGCGATGTCACGGTCCTCAGATTTTTCTCCATAGGGGTTTTGGTGAACTGCTCTTAGTCTGGCCTGTCACCTAGGACCTGTCTTCCTTGGGAAACCCTGACAGGGGCATAATGCCCCCGACAACATAGCTCCTAGGATCATTCAAGCACACAAACCCCTCCACCACAATAAGGTGGCAGTTCTAGGAGGGGGGTTGCTATAGGCGACCTAGGCAATTGCCTAGAGCACAAAGTGTGCCCAGGGGCGCCAAGGGCGACCAAAACCCCACCAAAAAGCAGGGATGGAGTTATTGAATGGAGATGTTACCAAGTGCATCAGTGGTGTACAGTGTTTTCAACCACTGTGCTGCCGAACTCTAGTACCGCGGAACACTAGTGTGCCGTGAGAGATCACCAAGTGTACCGTGGAAAATTATAAAATGAGTGTATATTGTAAATATTGGCAACAGTGTTTTAGTTTCAGTCAACATTTTCTATTGGTGATGTGCCTTGAGATTTTTTCATTGAAAAAAGTGCGCCCTGGCTCAAAAAGGTTGAAAACAAGTGTAGCCTACGCAGTAGTGGTCGGTGATTTCCTTATGCCTACTAAAAATGCACAATGATAGGTTATAAGGGGGGCGGGGGGAGCGGTGCTCATCGGGGAATGAGAATGGCTATCCACTGCAAAAAGTAGCCCAGACTACAAGTGCTTAAATGAAGAAATCCAAACTTTCGGGTGCGCAAGGACGCAAACGAAGGCTACAGGAAGAAACAAATAGAGCCAAGTATAGAGGTAAGTCTGATCTAATCTCTCATATCAACCATTATAGTGGCAAATTAATATTTTAGATGCCTGAATCAATGTCTGCCTAGCTAACTAGATGCAAACAGCAATAGACTTCAATAACAAAGTACCCATAATAGCACTTTTGTTTGAAAATACAGCCCATTGATGTCCTAACAGGGTGCTTAAGTTTGCACAATTTAGAATTGTAGAATTTTTTATTCATTTAATTTGTTAATTCTTCAGAGATGACTTAACTTTTAATAGCAAAAAAGAAACTAAAAATAATTTCTTGTTTATTGTCCATGCACTACACTTTGAACAGGGTGCAGAAGAGTTTTTGCCCATTATATGGAGATATGTATTGAATTTGTGTGGTCATTTTACTTTGTGACACTTATTGTTAATAATGATAACAATAATAACAATAATGAAAAAGATAAAAATGACTTCTTGTTTATTGTCCATGCACCGTACATTGTTTAATAGTAATAGAATAGAGTGATTAGATTAAAGTGTTATTTAGATGTTATTCGAGGGTTTTTTTTCTGGGGGGGGCGCCAAAACTCAATCTCGCCTAGGGCAGCCAAAGTGAGCGACTGTGACAATCTGTAAACAAACATGGCTGCCAGGTTTGCTTCATTAAATATGGAAGATTTTGACAGAATTTTAAAAGAGAAAGACGCGTTGAACACCCAAAAGGAATGTGTACCGTATGTACGGTATAATATTAGCTGGCTTTTTTTCATGGTATATCAGATATATTCCATTCAGCTAGCATGATATTGAACAAGTCGAAGACTCGTTCAGTATCATGCTCGCTGGATAGAATATATCTGATATACTACTCAACACCAGCCAATATTATTTAAATAAAGCGTGAACACCTTTGTTTGTTGACCCATTTTGATATCTCTCATCTCATCATCTCTAGCCGCTTTATCCTTCTACAGGGTCGCAGGCAAGCTGGAGCCTATCCCAGCTGACTATGGGCGAAAGGCGGGGTACACCCTGGACAAGTCGCCAGGTCATCATAGGGCTGACACATAGACACAGACAACCATTCACACCTACGGTCAATTTAGAGTCACCAGTTAACCTAACCTGCATGTCTTTGGACTGTGGGGGAAACCGGAGCACCCGGAGGAAACCCACGCGGACACGGGGAGAACATGCAAACTCCGCACAGAAAGGCCCTCGCCGGCCACAGGGCTCGAACCCGGACCTTCTTGCTGTGAGGCGACAGCGCTAACCACTACACCACCGTGCCGCCCCCATTTTGATATGTTCACCTCATTTTATTGTTAGTAGTCCTGATGAAATAAGATTTTTGTCACTGGAGTAATGGGAAAACACACACACATTTATTCAGTAGATAATGGGTTTCGAACAGAGAGAAGGGTAAAAAAAAAAGGACAAAGAGAAGGAGAGAAGGAGCAGGTAGACCTGTGAGGAATTTGGGGAAAAACCCATGGTGAGGAGACAGTGTGAACAGATGGAAGTCAAAACAAAGTGATGAAGAGAAAAAAGATTGACATACGCTTAACATTTTAGAGCTGGAGGGCAAGGGGATGCATTTAGCTCCTGTTGAAGATAAAATGCCCCCATGATAATACTTGGCACACTTTGAGGATATTTTCATTGTATGAGGAGCTTTTTGGTTTGGTTTGGTTACATACGACAAGTATAAATGGGTAAAATTAAGAACACAATATAATTTCTCTGAACTGTTACCAAAGATGCATTTAGAGTGTGGGAATTTTCTTACAGCTTAATTTATATGAAACTAAATATCACTAAATCCAAATCATATAATTAACAGTTATTCCACAAAATCGAGTCGTACATAAGCTGATAGCTGACAAGGCGTATAGCTGTTTTATTCTATCCACATTCACTGGATTTTGAGAAACGGAGCATTTTTATTTTTATTTTTTGCAAACTCGATAAATAAAAACTTTATACAAAATGTCCGACAAAATTGCAATTTGTTGCAATTTGTGAAAAATGCTATTATAATAATTCTTGGAAAAAAAAAAAAACGTTCTTTCCGTGAAATATTTTCATTCCATATTTGTTGCACTTTTTTTGGTATTATTTGGGGTTTTGTTTTTGAATAGAGTTTTTATTTCGTCCTTGGTTAGTTCAGCAACATGCGCTGCCATTTTCTTCTTCTTTCGGGTTTTTTTGGGCGGTTGGCAAACCAACTTAACGGTGCATTACCGCCACCGACTGGGCTGGAGAGTGGAACAGGAGATATTTGGTGGGGGGAACTATATTCTTTTAGCCATTTTTGTTTCTTTCAAATACTTGATAACAAAGTGATATATCTGACTTGATGAGCTCCGTCATTTTGTTTTTTTCTACTCACGGTATATGAGCTGATAGCCTAGTAGTAGAGTAGCCAATCAGAGCGCGCGATTGCTCATATCCAGTGAATGTGGATAGAATAAAGGTAAATTGACTGTCATGCTACAGCAAGACACATTCCAACAACACACAGCCGACACAGACATACAGTATGTTCTCAAGCTTATACAGTTTACTCACACAGTCGTGTATATTCTGGAACTAAATTCCATGTAGAGTAGTGTTATGGACAGTGTGAGCTCCAATGTCTTTTGCACCATATCCCTGTTTTTTTTTTTTTAAATTCCTGAGTTTGCACTTTTCTTGTTGCTATGGAATGAAGAGCCTGACACTGCAGCATGGCATGCGGAGAAATTGGCTCATGTCCAGCTACCCTGCAGCTCAGGAACCGAGTAGCCTTGTCCTTAGAACTGCTTTGGTTACCTAATTAAAAAAAAAAGGCAGTTTGTCTTATTCAGAAGGATCATAGGAAAGTAGAGTTTGCAATATTTCAGTGCAATAAAGCTCACTAGTTTGATCATTTCACGCTTTTGGAAATGAACTCCACCCCCAAGTGTGCTCAGCTTTTCCCATCTTCTACCATAAAAGGCAAACCATATGTACCTTCATCAGGGTCGGGTAGGAGCAAGGAAAAGGCTCGTTGTTGTATTTTTTATTTTTATTTTTTTTATTGCAGTTGCGATTCACCTGGCAGTGTAGTAAAAGGCTCTAAAAATTCACGACTACTCATTTAATATAGAAATCAATTTAGAAATCAGGACAGGTGAACATGATCATCGGAGATATTTGTGCAAATTCAAAGGATGTGAGTGTGATGTGATTGGATGTTGTTTGAATTTTCTACAGTCGTAAGGAATGGTACGACACTAAAACTAACCCTTAAGCTTTAAAACATCTTAGAAGAGTCTTGTAAACTGTTAGGGTGTGTGTGAGTAGCCTATGTGTGGAGGGAAAACCCAAAACTACAGGGACTTTGTTGGAATTAAAAGGCAACATGAAGTAAAGGGAAGTCCCTTTTTTATTTCAGTCAATAAATTCCTTGTGTGTGTGTGTGTGTGTGTGTGTGTGTGTGTGTGTGTGTGTGTGTGTGTGTGTGTGTGTGCGTGCGTGTCAAGGAAAGGAAAGGAAAGGAAAGAAGTAACGAGGACTAGAATTATGTTCAATTGAAGTGCATACTTTTCAAAAATTAAAGACATTAAAGAATCTTCCATCCTCTCTCTCTCTCTTCACTCATCTCACCATCCATCCTTCCACTTCTCTATTTTTTTTATTTAAGATTATCTCAGCTGTGTGTGTTTTGGAATTTTTTTTTGTATACTGTGGCAACACACACACACACACACACACACACACACACACACACACACAGAGACATTGATCTGGTCTAAATCAACAAGATCACAAAAGCTTGCTGAAGGTCAAGGGTCATTTGGGCAAAATCAATACTGACTAGACAGATTCTAGGATGTCAGTTGGTTAGACTTACATGAACACATCCATCCATCCATCCTCTGTCACACACACACATTCATGTGCCTGTGTGTTTGGCTTGAAGGCTGGAATTCCTCTGCAGTTGTTGGCTGGAGAGAGAGAGAGAGAGAGAGAGAGAGTGTGTGTGTGTGTGTTAAGTAAGATCAGTATGTGATGTGTCCCCCTAATGAGGTCAGAGATGAGCAGTGTGTGATCATGGCGGGGTGTGTATTGGTAACTAAGGAACAGTGGTATGCGATTAGTTATTAAAGTGATAAAACATTTGTGTGTGTGTGTGTGTGTGTGTCGGAAAATCCACTGGGAAGCCAGCCCACATTTTTGGTGCTGTATCAGAGACCTGCTGTCTATTAGAGAAGCAACAGAAATGTTTGATTATAACAGCACTGATATATATATATATATATATATATATATATATATATATATATATATATATATATATATATGGGTCCGTCTCAGAAACTGGTCTTGCATTTGGGACATTATGGTCAAAAAATAAATTTTCTAATTTTACTTTTTTTTTTTTTTGCATTTACCTAATACTCAATGTTTCTTTTGTCATGTTTAATAAGACTAAAGATAGTATCTTGCTTTATCTGGCCTCCACTGTGGAAATTTTTTTTTATTACAATTCAAATGCTTTTGTAAAATTGATTTACAACCCCGATTCCAAAAAAGTTGGGATAAAGTACAAGTTGTAAATAAAAACGGAATGCAATGATGTGGAAGTTTCAAAATTCCATATTTTATTCAGAATAGAACATAGATGACATATCAAATGTTTAAACTGAGAAAATGTATCATTTAAAGAGAAAAATTAGGTGATTTTAAATTTCATGACAACAACACATCTCAAAAAAGTTGGGACAAGGCCATGTTTACCACTGTGAGACATCCCCTTTTCTCTTTACAACAGTCTGTAAACGTCTGGGGACTGAGGAGACAAGTTGCTCAAGTTTAGGGATAGGAATGTTAACCCATTCTTGTCTAATGTAGGATTCTAGTTGCTCAACTGTCTTAGGTCTTTTTTTGTTGTATCTTCCGTTTTATGATGCGCCAAATGTTTTCTATGGGTGAAAGATCTGGACTGCAGGCTGGCCAGTTCAGTACCTGGACCCTTCTTCTACGCAGCCATGATGCTGTAATTGATGCAGTATGTGGTTTGGCATTGTCATGTTGGAAAATGCAAGGTCTTCCCTGAAAGAGACGTCGTCTGGATGGGAGCATATGTTGCTCTAGAACCTGGATATACCTTTCAGCATTGATGGTGTCTTTCCAGATGTGTAAGCTGCCCATGCCACACGCACTAATGCAACCCCATACCATCAGAGATGCAGGCTTCTGAACTGAGCGCTGATAACAACTTGGGTCGTCCTTCTTCTCTTTAGTCCCAATGACACGGCGTCCCTGATTTCCATAAAGAACTTCAAATTTTGTTTCTTTTGACCACAGAACAGTCTTCCACTTTGCCACAGTCTGTTTTAAATGAGCCTTGGCCCAGAGAAGACGTCTGCGCTTCTGGATCATGTTTAGATACGGCTTCTTCTTTGAACTATAGAATTTTAGCTGGCAACGGCGGATGGCACGGTGAATTGTGTTCACAGATAATGTTCTCTGGAAATATTCCTGAGCCCGTTTTGTGATTTCCAATACAGAAGCATGCCTGTATGTGATGCAGTGCCGTCTAAGGGCCCGAAGATCACGGGCACCCAGTATGGTTGTCCGGCCTTGACCCTTACGCACAGAGATTCTTCCAGATTCTCTGAATCTTTTGATGATATTATGCACTGTAGATGATGATATGTTCAAACTCTTTGCAATTTTACACTGTCAAACTCCTTTCTGATATTGCTCCACTATTTGTTGGCGCAGAATTAGGGGGATTGGTGATCCTCTTCCCATCTTTACTTCTGAGAGCTGCTGCCACTCCAAGATGCTCTTTTTATACCCATTCATGTTAGTGACCTATTGCCAATTGACCTAATGAGTTGCAATTTGGTCCGCCAGCTGTTCCTTTTTTGTACCTTTAACTTTTCCAGCCTCTTATTGCCCCTGTCCCAACTTTTTTGAGATGTGTTGCTATCATGAAATTTCAAATGAGCCAATATTTGGCATGAAATTTCAAAATGTCTCACTTTCGACATTTGATATGTTGTCTATGTTCTATTGTGAATACAATATCAGTTTTTGAGATTTGTAAATTATTGCATTCCGTTTTTATTTACAATTTGTACTTTGTCCCAACTTTTTTGGAATCGGGGTTGTATATATAAAATAACTACATCATGAAGAATTAAAGCCCCTCCTTCACAGTTGAGTGAAAATATTGAATAAATTTCCTCTTTTTGATTGCTTGGATTAAAAATGACAAGTTATGATGACTGAATTGATTATTCACTTAAATATGAATAATATGATATATTTTGGGTATTTGATATGGCGAAATAGGACACAATGGAAAAATCAAGAACACACTGGAAAGATGAGAATAACGGCGCTGGTAAAAGAACAGCGACTGTACCGGCTGAAGGTCACGTGGGTCTCTGCTGCGGTGTGCGTGCAACGGGACATCACTACCGCACCGGACGGAGCATGAGGCGGGGGCGGGGCAAAATGACTGGTCGTAGATTCTATCAAAAGTTCGATCTAAATTGACCATGGTTGCAAAATATTGGCCAAAAATATGCAAACACTACAAAATATGAAAGTAAGATGAAAAAGAAGCATTCTATTGCCTTATACTGCAAGACTAAAACAAAATAAAACTGTCAAAACTCACCTTTTCAGAGATAACGTCTGAACAGATCACCCGCGTAACAGAAAGACCGCAAATGGAAGCATGATCAACTTCTAACTGTTGGAGTGGAAAATTCCATTCTACACATGCAAATTGTTAATGTGTGTCCTTCCCCGAACACAAATAACACGCTACGGTAAAAAATAGACCACAACTCATTTTATAGCTCAGAAATTCATACAAGACCAGCTACCATTGTAACATATTCTGTAAGAAACATATTCTATACCTAACTTTCAGCTTTCATTTTAAAAAACAAAATTGCAGATTTATAACTAAATTTTTATACGGCGTAGTGATTTTAAGTTGCTACTTTTGGTGAGGTCGTGACCTTGACCCTGAGGCTTTCCGTTTAGATCAAAACACACGATCGTATTGGTTTTGGGTCTGTGGAAAATGGAGTTACGACAGTGATCAAATATTTTGCATGATGTTTTATTACGGTTATGATTATTCTGTGAGCGCACCAATCCTTAGGAGTATAAAGTTACAACTTAAAATACAATTAGTGATAACTGTAGACTTTTCAGTGGACTACAACCTTTTTAAGGGAATGCGATGTAGTCAACCATTTATCATGTCCCAGATCAAGCCGCCATTTTTCCACAAATTTGCAGAAATTTTGCCAAATTCTGAATAAAGTATTCACATCAAAGATTTAGTTTTATCTGTATTATTTCTTTCATCATTTTATTTCAAATTAAAACCAACACCACCATTCAAAACTGTATAGTTTATTAACTGTGAGTATATTTAGTGGGGTACCCCCACAGTATCCAGTTTCTGAGACAGACCCATATATATATATATATATATATATATATATATATATATATATATATATATATATATAGGCACTGCCTAAAATCAGAGCTCCCGATGAGTGTAAAATGGCTGTAAGTGGCAGCCAGAGCTGGCCCTCATTACTCATGCTATAGGCAGAACTGCCAGCCCAGGAATCTGCATTTGTTATGCTACAGATGCTCGCTGCTGTGTTTATATTCACCATGTGCCTCCGTCAGATGATTAGCGCAGTATGTTATAAAGCTTTGATCTCTGTCATCCTGATATGTCATTCATAAACAATGTAAAGTTTGTGTGTGCTGTTTATTGAGTGGGTTTGATTGTGTTTGGTACATTGATTGAACTGTGGTTTGGCACGAGACTTTGAGCACAGAGGATAATTGGGCACGTTTGGCTAACTTGTACAGGTTTGCACCCTTGGTTGAGCAGAGCAAGATGTGTAATGTTCAGAGCATAGTCTGTAAACATCCATCCATTATCTATAACCACTTATCCTGTACAGGGTCACAGGCAAGCTGGAGCCTATCCTAGCTGATGATGGGTGAAAGGCGGGGTACACCCTGGACAAGTCACCAGGTCATCGCAGGGCTGACACACAAAGACAAACAACCATTCACACTCACATTCACACCTACAGTCAATAGAGCCACCAATGAGCCTAACCTGCAAGTCTTTGGACTGTGGAAACCGGAGCACCCGGAGGAAACCCACGTGGACATGGGGAGAACATGCAAACTCCACACAGAAGGGCCCCTGTCAGCCACTGGGCTCAAACCTAGAACCTTCTCGCTGTGAGGTGACAGTGCTAACCACTACACCACCGTGCCGCCAGTCTGTGAAAATTACTCTGAAAATTGTGTGTGTATTTGTTTACAACCATGTTACATTAATTATTTTTGTTGTTTTCTTTAGTTTTCACAGCACTCTGTGTACGGCGTATGGTGTTTGATATCTAGCGTTCGATGCTATACTCGTATTCAAGAGGAATAAAACACATCTGCACTTGTGAGAGTCTCTCTGCTATTGTTCTTAATGCCAAGGGCTGCTACAGTGTTAGCTACAGTTTTTAGAAAGCAAATTAAAAATAAGTGCCGGATACAAACCCTTCTATCTTATGTAAATAAAGATACAAATTTCATTGTCTGGTGGTCAAGTGTTTGAGATATGTTGCCTTGTACTTCCGATCAGGTTCCCTGTGGTGGTACATGTACAGTGTGAGTACGCAGGCACTTAGGGATGTATGTGCGGCGGAAGACAGCTTAAGAATAGCAAACCAAGCCAAATCGATAGACAGGAATCAAGGTCAGTAAACACACTAGGGTCGGGCGATCGGCAAACAGAATATCAGAGGTAAACAGAGATCGAGGAAACGAGAAACACTAGCAAAGTTCAGAATGGTAGAAAGGCAGTCAGAGCAATAACAAGACTTGGTATGCTCAGTGAACCAGAACGATACTTCACATTGAGTGCATGTGTGACTGGTGTTTATATGCAGAGGCAGGTGATGAGGAAATGGATGTCAGCTGTGTGTTAGAAGGCGGGAGACAGAAGGCGCTGTGTGTTCTGGGAGTTGTAGTTTGAGCTGTCCATGTTTATAGTCAGCTCTTCACCAGCGGGTTTTCTGACATTCGGATGTCGTACGGTCACAAAAGCCATCAAAAATCAGGTTGATGCATTACCATATCCTCTTAAATATGGAGCTTCGCAATTATTATAATAAATTTAGGTAAAAACGAAAAAAAGACAGAGCTGTACAGTAACATCTCCTCTTTCGAAACCCTTCATATGGTTCACCCTACAAGTTTGACATTGTTTACTATATAAAATAGAAAGCTCTATTTAGTTTGAAAGATAAAAAAGGGAGAAAATTGCTTTTAAAGAATCAATTCTGACTGTGATACAGGAGCATCAGGGAGATTTTGACAGCTGGTACAAAACAGATTGCTGATGCATATGGCCATTTTGTTACTACATATAACTATGCACAACTTTATCAAAGCATGATTTTTACCGTGTGAGGAAATCACATTTAGCTAGCAAGGTTTTTGGGAACTTGAGGCAGATTTGATTCTTTTAACTTCTGCATTTGTTAAACTGGACCCTTACCCAGGAAACATCAGCAAGAATAATAAGTTAAGGAAAACATTTCCACTCTGTTTTGGTGAAGTTTATTTCAGGGTGGCACAGTGGCGTAGTGGTTAGCACTATCGCCTCACAGCAAGAAGGTTCTGGGTTCAAGCCCAGTGGCCGATGGGCAATCTCTGAGTGAGCCTCTCTGTGTGTGTGTGTGTGTTTTCCCAAGCCACGTTATTTGATACTTTGACCAAGACCATGAACCGCTGATGGCATCACTAGTTCATAATCTACACCCTTATTATGAATTTGTCACACACACACACGGGGCGGGACGGTGGTGTAGTGGTTAGCACTGTCACCTCACAGCAAGAAGGTTCTGGGTTCGAGCCCAGTGGCTGACGAGGGCCTTTCTGTGTGGAGTTTGCATGTTCTCCCCATGTCTGCATGGGTTCCCTCCGGGTGCTCCGGTTTCCCCCACAGTCCAAAAACATGCAGGTTAGGATAATTGGTGGCTCTAAATTGACTGTAGGTGTAAATGGTTGATTGTGTCTCGTGACTTGTCCAGGGTGTACCTTGCCTATAGTCAACTGGGATAGGCTCCAGCTTGCCCATGACCCTACACAGGATAACAGTGATGGATGGAAATTTATTTCGGTTTCCTTAAACACCGGATGTCAAAATACTGTATGTTATGAGCAGAAAAAGAAACATCAATTTTAGCCAAAACCCGCTTTTCTCTTTTGGCTGTTTGACAGATTTCAGCAATAAAGTGACACCTGATGTGTTTTTCCCAGACCACCACACTGTAAAAAATAACATCTTAGCAATTGCCGTATATAGTGACTATAGTCAGATTCATACAATAATCTACCCCCAAAATGCAAAATCATTCTTTATGGCGAAGAAATACAAGTGGAACAGTTCAACTACCTTGGCAGCATCCTCACCCAAGACTGCAGATGTAACACTGAGATCAGAAACTGGCAAAGAAGACATTTACAGACATGTCAGTTACCCTCACAAACAAAAACCCATCAAGGAACACAAAGAAAAGACTCATGAAATGCTATAGTGGTGCTTGAAAGTTTGTGAACCCTTTAGAATTTTCTATACTTCTGCATAAATATGAACATCATCAGATTTTCACACAAAACATTATCAGATTTTCACACAAGTCCTAAAAGTAGATAAAGAGAACCCAGTTAAACAAATGAGACAAAAATATTATACTTGGTCATTTATTTATTGGGGCGGCACGGTGGTGTAGTGGTTAGCGCTGTCGCCTCACAGCAAGAAGGTCCGGGTTCGAGCCCCGTGGCCGGCGAGGGCCTTTCTGTGTGGAGTTTGCATGTTCTCCCCGTGTCCGCATGGGTTTCCTCCGGGTGCTCCGGTTTCCCCCACAGTCCAAAGACATGCAGGTAAGGTTAACTGGTGACTCTAAATTGACCGTAGGTGTGAATGTGAGTGTGAATGGTTGTCTGTGTCTATGTGTCAGCCCTGTGATGACCTGGTGACTTGTCCAGGGTGTACCCCGCCTTTCGCCCGTAGTCAGCTGGGATAGGCTCCAGCTTGCCTGCGACCCTGTAGAAGGATAAAGCGGCTAGAGATAATGTGATGTGATGTGATGTGTTCCATTAATGATGGCAAGCCATCCTGGCCCAGATGCAGCAAAACAGGCCCAAACCATGATACTACCACCACCATGTTTCACAGATGGGATAAGGTTCTTATGCTGGAATGCAGTGTTTTCCTTTCTCCAAACAAAATGCTTCTCATTTAAACCAAAAAGTTCTATGTTGGTCTCATCCATCTACAAAACATTTTTCCAGTAGCCTTCTGGCTTGTCCACGTGATCTTTAGCAAACTGCAGATGAGCAGCAATGTTCTTTTTGGAGAGCAGTGGCTTTCTCCTTGCAACCCTGCCATGCACACCATTGTTGTTTAATGTTCTCCTGATGGTGGACTCATGAACATTAGCCAACGTGAGAGAGGCCTTCAGTTGCATAGAAGTTACCCTGGGGTCCTTTGTGACCTTGCCGACTATTACACGCCTTGCTGTTGGAGTGATCTTTGTTGGTCAACCACTCCTTTTTCTGAGGTCCTCAGAAATCTCCTTTGTTCGTGCCATGGTACAGTACACTTCCACAAACATGTGTTGTGAAGATCAGACTTTGATAGATCCCTGTTCTTTAAATAAAACAGGGTGCCCACTTACACCTGACGGTCATCCCATTGACTGAAAACACCTGACTCTAATTTCACCTTCAAATTAACCGCTAATCCTAGAAGTTCATATACTTTTGCCACTCACGGATATGTAATATTGGATCATTTTCCTCAATACATAAATGACCAAGTATAATACTTTTGTCTCATTTCTTTAACTGGGTTCTCTTTATCTACTTTTAGAACTTGTGTGAAAATCTGATGATGTTTTAGGTCATATTTATGCAGAAATATGGAAAATTCTAAAGGGTTCACAAACTTTCAAGCACCACTGTACATATAGTCCACCTTGACCTATGGATATGAGTCGTGAACACTGAGCAAACAAGATATGAATCACCTGGAAGCAATGGAGATGCAGATTTACTGTAAAATGTAGAAAATATCCTGGATTGAAAAAAAGAACAAATGATGAAATTCTGGAGTTGGTCAACAAAACAAGGAACCTCATTCGAACTATCTGCCAAAGACAATTGAGAGTCATTGGACATATAGTCAGAGAAAACCCAACTGAAAAATTATGCATCGAAGGAAGAGTGGAGGGAAGAAAAAGCCAAGGAAGACAAAGACAAAACCTTCTGCAGAGTCTGGCACTGGAAATGGGTATGAAAGCTGTGGACCTGTTATCGTTGGCATGGGACAGAACTGGTTTCAAAAATATGGTCACCAACGTCAGACTCTGATTTGGCACATGGAGAAGAAGAAGAAGACGAAGAAAGAGAAGTCAGATTCATAGTACTTCCTATTAAAAGGTTATAAGAAACAAAATATAAGAATTTTAAACTATTTCTAGACTTTTTTAAAACTAATTTCATGCTTGAAATTCTTGAAAGTCTTGTTCTATTGGCAGATTTATTTATTATCTAAAAGCATGGGTCGTTCTTAGGTAACAGAATTACATTCACAGCAAAATGTGGTAACTTTTTTAGTTGCAGTACTCAAGATGAGGGTATTAAATAAATATTTTACGCCGTATGCGGTATCTTCTGACCATAAAAAAGCACAGAAAAATTGCCTGTGTTTAACTCGGAACACAAACTCTTTCATGAGGAAAGAAAAGTCAGTAACGGAATTACGTCAGAAAAAATTCAAACCAAGATTTCTCTGAAGCGACATTGCTGTAATCGGGGTGATGATTTTTAAATACGGTTTTCAGTACATTTTGCCTTGGATTCCATACTTTAGCAGTATCACTGAGCTGACAAATTAAGGCAATCTTAATAATTTCATAATTGTGGCCTCTCTGCTGAAGAATTGCCTGTATATATTTCTAATAAGAAGCCACATTATACAGCGTGAAATTATTGAAAACTAGAAAACTGTAAAAACAAACAAACAAACAAACAAACAAACAAACAAATAGGATTAGTTATCTTATATGTTGTCTAGAGTAAATTTATAATAGTAAATACAAGATAAATTGGACTATATTCAAAATATTTTCACTTAGTAAGATGTCTTTTTGTATTCCATTTTTTCTCAACACTAAATTTTTCACTGTATATGTTTTAATGATCATCTATCTAGCTATAGCATGATTGTGTCTGTGTGTGGTTTTGTGTGATGTGTTTAATTGTCGTAGATTTTGAGGTGCTCAGTGGCTATTGTGAACTCCATAACTTGACTCCTGAATGTGAGAGGTTCATCCACCTGTACAGTTCAAGCCTTTATTATTCTTTCTCACACACACACATTAGTTACTGTTTGTTTTGTGTGCGTGTGTGCGTGTTCAGGGAAGTAGGATGTTTAAGGTTTTGGCATGTGTTGAAAGGACCTACATGTTTGTATTTTGATCAGCAGAAAGGCCAAAGATTGTGTCTGCGGAAGGGGAAGGAGTTGGGACATGGTTGTTCTGATGCACTTGTGTGTGTGCGCGTGTGTCCATCCATCCATTATCTATAGCCGCTTATCCTGTTCTATAGGGTCGCAGGCAAGCTGGAGCTTATCCCAACTGACTATGGGTGAGAGGGTGACACATAGAGACAAACAACCATTCACACTCACATTCACACCTACGGTCAATTTAGAGTCACCAGTTAACCTAACCTGCATGTCTTTGGACTGTGGGGGAAACCGGAGCACCCGGAGGAAACCCACGCGGACACGGGGAGAACATGCAAACTCCACACAGAAAGGCCCTCGATGGCCACTGGGCTTGAACCCAGAACCTTCTTGCTGTGAGGTGACAGTGCTAACCACTACACCACCGTGCCGCCCCGTGTGTGTGTGTGTGTGACAAATTCATAATAAGGGTGTAGATTATGAACTAGTGACACCATCAGGGGTTCATAGTCTTGGTCAAAGTATCAAATAACGTGGCTTGGGAAAACATACACACACACACACACACAGAGAGAGAGAGAGAGAGAGAGAGAGAGAGGCTCGCTCAGAGATTGCCCATTAGTGGGACAGCATCATTGCCAGTATGAATCATTAAGAGCTGGCTGACGTGATTGTTGGAGTACTGGCTGGTGCAAGGGTGAAAACAGAAGTGTTTAGGAATTGAGATTAGGGATTACAGTGTGTACAGTGTGTAGGGTTCAAAAGTCCACTTGCAGTACGGGTTCAAAAAGTCTCTTAGCATGAAATCATACATTGTATTACATCATTTAAAAAAAATAATGCAATAATGAAAATTATGTTTTATCAGTGTTGAATCAATGTTAATCAATTTGAAAATTTGGAATGCAGTCTATACAAATAATTTGCTTATATATATCTCATCTCATCGCATTATCTGTAGCCGCTTTATCCTGTTCTACAGGGTCGCAGGCAAGCTGGAGCCTATCCCAGCTGACTACGGGCGAAAGGCGGGGTACACCCTGGACAAGTCGCCAGGTCATCACAGGGCTGACACATAGACACAGACAACCATTCACACTCACATTCACACCTACGCTCAATTTAGAGTCACCAGTTAACCTAACCTGCATGTCTTTGGACTGTGGGGGAAACCGGAGCACCCGGAGGAAACCCACACGGACACGGGGAGAACATGCAAACTCTGCACAGAAAGGCCCTCGCCGGCCACGGGGCTCGAACCCGGACCTTCTTGCTGTGAGGCGACAGCGCTAACCACTACACCACCGTGCCGCCCACTTATATGTATATTAGATCTGTGTGTAACATTTGTATATAAAAAGTACACACCTCTGTTAAAATGGCAGGTTTTTGTGAACAAAAAAAAGAAACCAAGATAAATCAGATCAAACTTAGCCTTTTCCAACTTTGTGATATGCCAATATGCCAACCAACAAACTTCAAGTAAATAACAGTTAGAAACATTTTTCATGTGTGTAAATGGGACAACAACAACAACAACAAAAAAAACCACCCTCTTCTAATTACCTGGTTGCACAAATGTGTTTGCTCTTTGTTTAATAGGGCATAGCTATGCTTAAAAATAAGTATATAAATAAATAAATAAATTTTTTAGCCTGCCTACTTTTTTTTTGGCAAGACATACACACAATTGCCCCAAATCATGACTAATGTTTTGATAAGATCAATATAGAACATTTTGGCCATAACTCTAAGATTATACCAACCAACCAACCCCCCCCCCCCCCCCCCCCCCGAAAAAAAAGCACGGTGGTGGCAGCATCATGCGATGGGGCTGCATCCCTTCAGCTGGGACTGGAGTTCTTTTCAAACTAGAAGGATCATACTTTTTATTATCTTTTTGATGTTGTTTTTTTTTCCCTCACAAAAACCTGCAAGTTTAAAAGGGGTGTGTAAAATTTTTATCACCACTGTTCATTTGAATCACACGGATTACATTAATTTGTGCTGCAATCATAAGAGGTGGCATCTGTTCAATCATTACAGTGGAATAAAGTATTCTTGGCCTTTACATTGTGTGTAACTGATTTCAGTCAATAAAGACATCATATATCACTTACAATGATGAAAATGTGAGACATAATAATGCATTCATTTGTCAAGTCCACCTTATTTTTAAATCTCACACACACACACACACACACACACACACACACACACACACACACACAGGGAAGTCAGAACCAAACCAGTTCAGCATCACAGGCCTGCACTGAGAGAGAGAGAGAGAGAGAGAGAGAGATGCAGTCATTCACTTTCGTCCAGTCTCCACCCCGAGCATTCTGCCTTCTAAGAAGGAGTGGCCCAAAGAGGGAGGGGTGGAAGTGCGAAAGGGAAGGAGGGAGGGGGAGAGAGAGAGAGAGAGAACAGGAGCGCTCCGCAGTAGCAGGGACCAATTCAGACGGTGCAGGAGCCAAAGTAGAGTCAGACGTGGCGACAGAGGAGTCTAACGCACACGATACATCAAGTGGTACACAAAGAACTGTGGACTGAGAACAAAAAAAAAGATAGATTAGATATTACTATAAAGAAAGAAAAAAAGAAAAAGAGAAGTGCAGTGTGTGGGGCTTTTCTGTTCTAGGACAGAGAGAAAGAAAGAAGCAAGAAGGAACAATAAGACGTGTTTTCCAGAAGGACCCTCGGAATTCTGCACTTTTCCATACACCATCTCTCTCTCTCTCTCTTTCTCACACCCTTACACACACACATACACACACACACACACTGCTGCAGCAGGACATATCTATCCCTATTCCTCCCTGCAGCTCGAAAAGAGTGAGAGAGAGAGTGTGTGTGAGTGAGAGAGCCTGCCGTTCCCCTGGAGTCTACGGGACCATGGCACCTGTCAGAGACGCAGTGGTGCTCAGCTGAAGACACATACACACACTCACTCACACACTCACACACTCCGAGAGATTAGCAGTACAAAGGTGAGAAAGGCTTTTTATTGGTTGTTCTTACAAGCTGCAATGTGTGTGTTTGTGCGTGTGTAATTCTCATGAAGTGAAAAATCACACACACACACACACACACACACACACACACACACACACACACACACACCTGTAAATGTGTAAATGCTCTTTACATTACTCAAAAACTACACTAAAGAGTGCAAAATGATTATATTATGAGAGCGATGAGGCGAAACATGGAACCATGTGTGGTTTCTTGGAATTTATGTGGTTGATCCATTTCTTTTTCGCTGAAACAGGTACACACTTTCCTTATACTTGTATCCTCTATTTCTTCTGACACTTTCTGCACATGTTCCATCTCTGGACATGATTTTGTTTTCTTTGGAACAGATCATTATGCCATGTATATTTGTATGATATGTGATAATAATTTGAGTGTACTGTGTGTGTGTGTGTGTTGTGATATCCCTGTTGTGTGTACCATGTTTTTATAGCTTGTGCACTGATGTCCTTTAACTCCACAATTAGTCTGGGACATGGACACAATGCCTGCGTGGATATATTGGAGAGAGAGAGAGAGAGAGAGAGAGAGAGAGAGTGAGCGAGAGTAGTAGTAAATCAAGGATCTCTGTCAAGTTCTTTTGTCTGAAATATTTATCCTCATCATGCTGCTGGGCTGAAATATCGACTTTTCTAAAGTGGCAAGGGAGGAAGAAAAGTGAAAAGTCATTCTCGTGTCCGAGCAAAAAGCAAAAGGCTGTCATCATCAACGTTTTATGAGATTTTTATTTTCATCCTGAAGCATGAAAGATTACTGATACGTACAGCATATGGGGCTGCATACTAAGTTCGTACCCCGTCTTCTTCTTCTTCTTCTTCCCAAAGCTGTTCTTATAAAGTTTGAAACCACAGTGCTGTCAAAGTCTCAAATCTAATTGGTGTTGATTAAATTTCTCCAGCATAAAAGCAGCTCAAGTTCCAGCTGTAACTCAAATCACAGGTTTATACGCTTATTTAATTGCTTGTTTCTATAGTAACAAATGATTCACAGGGACTTGTTTACTGGATGCTTCACCACATAAATAAATATATTGTTATTTAACAAAGAGAAAAAAGATCATCGCTGATATGGTGAAGCTTTATGGAAGGAGTCTCCAGTGTGAGTGTCAGTCACAGGAGAGTCTTCATGACATTGACTTTGAAGCCGGGATCACACTCCATGATATTTTTGTCTTTCACAATGCTCACCATGTCAGATTAATCAATCATAGTGCTGCAAATTCTTGCTGTGTCTTGGTCGGCAGACTGGCAGCACTACAAGTTTGACCCTGACCAATCATCGTTCATCGTTCATGTCCTTGCATGTTGTCAGGGAGGAGGGTCAAGAAGTTGTCAATCAAGGAACACGCCGTAGGAGTTCAGACTAGGTGAGAAAATACAAAACATTCTGACATGCTAGATATTTGTCAGGATGTTGTGGGGCGTCCCAGACACCACATCGCTTTTTAGCTCATCTGGCCATAAGACTGATCAATGAGCTGTTGCCATGGCGTGGCGTCCATCATCCATCGTCCACAATTCAGTTAAATCGTATCTCCTCCATCGGTTCTCCACAGATTTCCATTCCAAGTGTTTTGTTTGAAAGAACTCATCACTCCGCACAAAACTTGGTCGTTGTTTTGTCAATTTTTTTTTTTTGCTAACAAGTTAGTAATCCTGAGATCGAGATGCTGAACTCTTCTGCTCTCCAGACCTGCCTGATCCATCCTGATGCCCTGTGTCTGGTTGGAGTCTCATTATATCACTCCTGTAGAGGACAGCTCCATGTGGACAGTTGAAAGTCACATTTGGAAGACGCTCTGGACACTTACAGTAATGCTTTTATGGCTGACGACTACAGTTGACTTGCTAACTTTAGGACTGCAGTTGTCATGAACAGTTTTGCACTCAAGTTTCCATCAATGAAGAGTTATAACATCAATGAAACTGACTTCATGTTAAAACTGTTAATGTTATAATCTTGTTGTGTGTTATCACCCAAATGAGGATGGGTTCCCTTTTGAGTCTGGTTCCTCTCGAGGTTTCTTCCTCATGTCGTCTGAGGGAGTTTTTCCTTGCCACCATCGCCACAGGCTTGCTCATTGGGGATAGATTAGGGATAAAATTAGCTCATGTTTTAAGTCATTCAAATTCTGTAAAGCTGCTTTGAGAAAATGTTTATTGTTAAAAGCGCGATACAAATAAACTTGACTCAACTTAATTCTGTCAAATTAAGGAATTTTCCAGGCCTCTCACTCAAATTGTATCTCCTCTCTGATTTCTCATCCGAGTTCAGTTCTGATCGATGTTTTGGGTAGATCTTCCCTTGAGGAACAAAACTTGGTAGTTTCTTTGTTGATTTTCCTGTTGTAAACAATTTGTTTACAACTTTGTTTATTTTCAGTTCAATCATATCTCCTCCCTTAGTTCTCAATGGATTTCAGTTCTGAGTGTTTTGTTTGAAAGAACCACTCCTTCTGCACAACACTTGGTCATTGTGTTGTCAAATTTTTGCTAACGAACTGCTAATTAGGTGACTTTAATGAGTTTTCGGACTTTCCACTAGAATTGTATCTCCAGTTCTGATTGATGTTTTGAATAGATCTTCCCTTAGGGAACAAAATGTAGTCCTTTGTTGATTTTTCTGTTGTAAACAATTTGTCATGGAGGTTGGTCCTCTCTCACATTGTCACATTTCAGTTCTGTTTGATGTTTTGGTAGTCGTGGTTGTATTAATGGCAGGCCAGTTGAGCGATTACATCCTTGATGTTCTGGTCTTCTTTGATTATGTCACTCTACAAGGCCTGGACATCGTTCCTGACGTTCATATTCAGGCCTTGGACATTTTCGCCCAGGACAAAATCACATCAAAATCAGGCTGAATTTGTGTCATCTGATGTTGGCATAAGAGAGAGAAAAAATGAAAGGCTGGTGAAGGAAGGTGCTATTTACATTATAGCTGCTATAATGTAAAGGCATTTTTGGACTTTTGAACTGTCAGCGGAAGTTCCCCTTTTTTTATGTGCAGAAAATGAGAATGATTACAGTTTGTAGAACACTCTTTTGAGGGAATTTTTTAGCTCCTACTTCAGGGTAGGTTTTCTCCCAGCACAAGAGGAGCCATGAGTGTTGTAAGTGTACGGTGATTGGTCCAGACGTAAGTGCATGTTGATTGGTCGAACATGAGCCAATGCTGCACTGGCAAGAGCCATTTTTAAAAATGTGTGTAAAGTGCGAGGAGTGTATCCATTCATCCATCCATTATCTGTAGCCGCTTATCCTGTCCTACAGGGTCGCAGGCAAGCTGGAGCCTATCCCAGCTGACTACGGGCGAAAGGCGGGGTACACCCTGGACAAGTCGCCAGGTCATCACAGGGCTGACACATAGACACAAACAACCATTCACACTCACGCTCACACCTACAGTCAATTTAGAACCGCCAATTAGCCTAACCTGCATGTCTTTGGACTGTGGGGGAAACCAGAGCACCTGGAGGAAACCCACGCGGACACGGGGAGAACATGCAAACTCCACACAGAAAGGACCTTCTTGCTGTGAGGCAACAGTGCTAACCACTACACCACCGTGCTGCCCGTGTGAGGAGTGTAAACAACAGCTATTAACATTGGCATTAAAAAATAACAAATAAAAAAACAGACAGATGGACCGACAGTGAAGTCCAGGTTTTATTGATCCTATATGTGATGGAGGAAAAACAGACCGATTTTGATGCATTTAAGCAAAATATATTTAAAAAAAAAATCTTTGCAGGCATTTCCTGCTCACAGCACACAAGCCTGTCAGCTTAATGTCACTTCAGCGTTCCGACTGATGGTGCAAGTGAAAACAGAAAAAAAAGCCCTTGAAGGTATGTAGTTCCCGGAGGAACTCCCAGTAGATAACTCCTCTCCATAAGTCCCTGGAACGGTTTGCTCTGAAAGTACTTTAAGTGACAACAGGAACTAATTTCTACTAGTCTCCACAGCATTAAATGTAACTATAAACACTTAAAACCGCGAGTTGGCCTAGTGGTTAGCGTGTCCGCCTCTCGATCGGGAGATTGCGGGTTCTACTTACGGTCGGGTCACACCAAAGACCATTATAAAAATGGTACCTATTGCCGTCTGACAAGGCACGCTGCAATACAGATGCGAGTAGGGAGTCAAACTCTTGTGGTTACCAGAGGACTAGCCCCCCACCGTAACCCTAGCTATGTAATAGGCGAGAGGCTGAGGGCTACGGAAACGGAGATCAGTGCCGCCCTATGCGCCACATGGTGTGGGAAGGACTTTGATTAATTTGATAAACACTTAAAGCGTGGCGTGTCGTTCATGAATAAATTAACAGTTGTTAGTGTCAGCAAATTGCTATGCCATAAGAGGAATAAAACACTCCAGGACATGATGTTACAGGAAAGGAATCAGCTTTTCGGTGTAACAGCAACTCTTCCTGCTTCATGTTGGGCCGCATGCACCACCCTGTTTGATGTTGATTATTCTCCTGTAACAGCATGACATATGGGTATTGTGTTTTATTCCTTACACCATCATACAGCTTTGAGTAAAAAGTATGTCTGGTTAGTAATTGACACATTGAGACTTAATTCAGAAAATAACTTATATACACCGGTCAGGCATAACATTAAAACCACTGACAGGTGACACGAATAACATTGACTATCTCATTACAATGGCACCTGTCAAGGGGTGGGATATATTAAGCAGCAAGAGAAGAGTGAGTTCTTGAAGTTGATGTGTTGGAAGCAGGAAAAATGGGCAAGTGTAAGGATCTGAGCAACTTTGATAAGGGCCAAACTGTGATGGATAGATGACGGGGTCTGAGCATCTCCAAAATGGTGCATCCAGTGGGGTGTTCAAAAGTGGTCCAAGGAAGGACGACTGGTGAACCAGCGACAGAGTCATGGGTGCCATAGGCTCATTGATTCGCATGGGGCATGAAGGCTAGCCCATATGGTCCAATCCCACAGAAGAGCTACTGTAGCACAAACTGCTGAAAAAGTTAATGCTGGCTAAAACAGAAAGGTGTCAGCTTTAACTTTTTCAGCAGTTTGTGCTACAGTAGCTCTTCTGTGGGATTGGAACATATGGGCTAGCCTTCATGCCCCAAGCGAATCAATGAGCCTATGACACCCATGACCCTGTCCCCGGTTCACTGGTTGTCCTTCCTTGGACTACTTTTGGTAGGTACGAACCACTGTATACTGGGAACACCCCACAAGATGTGCCATTTTGGAGATGCTCAGACCCAGTCATCTAGCCATCACAATTTGGCGCTTGTCAAAGTCACTCAGATCCTTACTTTTGCCCGTTTTTCCTGCTTCCAACACATCAACTTCAAGAACTGAATCTTCTCTTGCTGCCTAATATGCCCCACCCCTTGACAGTTGCCAAGGTAATGAGATAATCAATGTAATTCACTTCACTTGTCAGTGGTCATGTTATGGCTGTATTATACAGATATAAGAAAATGGGTCACACTTTCATGCAAACTTTTTTTTTTCAAATACCCTTAGACTTGCGTTATGAGGATTTTATTTCTGTTCTTTGAAAAATGTGTCAAAATTGATGGGTGATGTCACATGCATCACAGATGTGTTCGGTAGATTGGTTTGAAAAATGCTAGACTATTCCTTTAACACACACACATACACACACACACACACACATGCTCTCACACAGAGGCCTTTGGCTGAAACACTATGACTTTGTCCTCTCAGTCTCTCCACTTAAATAACATGACATTCTTTTACTGCCTATAAACACAGCTGACTGTGTGTGAGCTTAATTAGTATTTTGCTGGCTGTAGGGCATAAACTGGGTGATGGTGGACGCCTGTGTGTGTGTGTGTGTGTGTGTAGAGGCATATTTGTGAACAATACTAAATGCTAAAATAACTTAGTTAAGCTAATTGCAGTGTGCTGCATGGTGAACAAAAGCTCAGTGTGTGTGTGTGTGTGTGTGTGTGAGGAGGAGAGAAGTAGAGAGTCTGGGTGTGCGCTCCTGACTTAATTCTTCTTTCTGTAATCAAAGAGCACTGTCTTTTACTTGCCATTAGTGTTAATTATTGTTTTGAGTGTTTTATAATGGCCGCTAATTGATTTAAAAGCCATCTGCTGTCTTATTTGCGAAGAGGGTTCATTTAGGATGCCATGATAGCTGCAAAGTTCTTGTATCCTGTGTGTGTATGTGTGTGTGTGTGTGTGTGTGTACAAATCTGAAATCAGTGCTGTCTTTTAATAAATGAATAGAATTAAGCAGGCTTAATTCTAAGGCTTAAGTGCTTAAGACTTGGTGTGTCGGTGTGTAGGACTAAGTGTATGAGTGTATTACTGTGTATATGTTAGGATTTGCTACAAGAGTGTGTGTTTTCTGTGTGTTTTGAGTTTCAGTTGGTGGTTAAAAACGTTCACACTGAGATTTTGGAACATAGATTGCTAATACAGCTGCAAAGCACATGATGGACACACACACACACACATACACACACACACACACACACACGGTTCTGGATTGTCATTCAGTGGCTCTGTATGATTTTCCACGCACACTTATACACAGTGACCCCCTACATCCTACAACACTCTCTCTTCTCTTCTCTTCTCTTCTCTTCTCTTCTCTTCTCTTCTCTTCTCTTCTCTTCTCTTCTCTTCTCTGGATTTGGGATGGAATAAGAAAAGGGAATTGATAGAAGAACAGCAGAAAAGAGGAAGCGTGTGATCCGATGTGTAGGAATGGTGCAGAGAAAGAAAAAAGAAAGAAAGAAAGGGATGGAGTGGGTGAAAAGGGAAAGAGGGAGGGAGCGGATGGCTTTTAGCCGGGTGCCTCAGCCGGTATGGGTCGTTAATTGAGCTGAACCCGAAGGGGGGTATCAGACCCCAGATTAATTTGGCTCCCCTTTATCACACACACACACACACACACACACACACACACACACACACACACACACACACAGTCCATATCAATCTCCCAGACCTCAGGAGCACTTAGTGCTGTCTGATACCCAGCTGTTATAGAGAAAAACAGCACTGATGGCAACTCTCTCTCTCTCTCTCTCTCTCTCTCTCTCTCTCTGTGTGTGTGTGTGTGTGTGTATAAATATTTAATTTCCTACAAGTGTTTCCTGTTCTCTTTTGACACTTTGGAATTTTTCCTCTAATTTCTGATAAAAAAAAATAACGAAAAAAAAACCTGACAAAGTTTTTCTTCACAGGTCTGTCATTGAAGAATTGCAGAGTAGTTAATCAGAACATTTTTCTCTTTGTTTAATCTTCATTTAATGCATGGGTTTGCCATTTAAACTACACTTTTTACTTTTACAATGCCAGTACAAGGAACCTTTTCAGAAACAGTGTACCTTTTCAGGCTGTTTCCAAACTCCCCCACCACCACCACCACCACCACCACCAGACTCGTGCTGTTTGAGCCCTGGGTTCAGTACTATTAATTAACTGGGACTGGACTTTTTTGGGAGTGGTCCATACTGTAGATCTGATCCCTTGTCCTCTTTAAAACAGTGGTCTGGAGCTCACTTGACCCAAAACATGGCATGGTTCACATCAAGTGTGGAATTTGTCACATTACTTCATATTGCCAGGGAAAGGGATGTTATGGTTTCTGATATATTAATTATCATCATCATCATCATCATCATCATCAGATTTTCCCACTTGACACGTGGACAGTCATGGGGCTTGCAACTTAATAAGATGGTTATATTTGTATAAGTTGCATGATGTCCTTTTTGTCCATGCATGTTTTTATCAATTGTCTTTTTTCAATGTTCCATATTTTCTCCATTTTACCCCAATTTTGCCTTTTATCGAATAGGACCTGTTTAAGAAGGGAAGTATTGTCCATTCTACATACAGTGGTGCTTGAAAGTTTGTGAACCCCTTAGAATTTTCTATATTTCTGCAGAAATATGACCTAAAACATCATCAGATTTTCACACAAGTCCTTGAAGTTGATAAAGAGAACACAGTTAAACAAATGAGACAAAAATATTATACTTGGTCATTTATTTATTGAGGAAAATGATCCAATATTACATATCTGTGAGTGGCAAAAGTATGTGAACCTTTGCTTTCAGTATCTGGTGTGACCCCCTTGTGCAGCAATAACTGCAACTAAATGTTTCCGGTAACTGTTGATCAGTCCTGCACATCGGCTTGGAAGAATTTTAGCCCATTCCTCCACACAGAACAGCTTCAACTCTGGGATGTTGGTGGGTTTCCTCACATGAACTGCTCACTTCAGGTCCTCCCACAACATTTCCATTGGATTAAGGTCAGGACTTTGACTTGGCCATTCCAAAACATTAACTTTATCCCTCTTTAACCATTCTTTGGTAGAATGACTTGTGTGCTTAGGGTTGTTGTCTTGCTGCATGATCCACCTTCTCTTGAGATTCACTTCATGGACAGATATCATGACATTTTCCTTTAGAATTTGCTGGTATAATTCAGAATTCATTGTTCCATCAATGATGGCAAGTCGTCCTGGCCCAGATGCAGTAAAACAGGCCCAAACCATGATACTACCACCACCATGTTTCACAGATGGGATAAGGTTCTGATGCTGGAATGCAGTGCTTTCCTTTCTCCAAACATAACGCTTCTCATTTAAACCAAAAAGTTCTATTTCGGTCTCATCCGTCCACAAAACATTTTTCCAATAACCTTCTGGCTTGTCCACGTGATCTTTAGCAAACTGCAGATGAGCAGCAGTGTTCTTTTTGGAGAGCAGTGGCTTTCCCCTTGCAACCCTGCCATGCATACCATTGTTGTTCAGTGTTCTCCTGATGGTGGACTCATGAACCTTAACATTAGCCAATGTGAGAGTGGCCTTCAGTTGCTTAGAAGTTACCCTGGGGTCTTTTGTGACCTCGCCAACTATTACACACCTTGCTTTTGGAGTGATCTTTGCTGGTCGACCACTCCTGGGGAGGGTAACAATGGCCTTGTATTTCCTCCATTTGTACATAATCTGTCTGACTGTAGATTGGTGGAGTCCAAACTCTTTAGAGATGGTTTTGTAACCTTTTCCAGCCTGATGAGCATCAACAACGCTTTTTCTGAGGTCCTCAGAAATCTCCTTTGTTTGTGCCATGATACACTTCCACAAACATGTGTTGTGAAGATCAGACTTTGATAGATCCCTGTTCTTTAAATAAAACAGGGTGCCCACTCACACCTGATTGTCATCCCATTGATTGAAAACACCTGACTCTAATTTCACCTTTAAATTAACTGCTAATCCTAGAGGTTCACATACTTTTGCCACTCACAGATATGTAATATTGGATCATTTTCCTCAATAAATAAATGACCAAGTATAATATTTTTGTCTCATTTGTTTAACTGGGTTCTCTTTATCTACTTTTAGGACTTGTGTGAAAATCTGATGATGTTTTAGGTCATATTTATGCAGAAATATAGAAAATTCTAAAGGGTTCACAAACTTTCAAGCACCACTGTAGATGACCAATATAGTGGAGATGTTGAATATGGCAAAATTCTTCAATTTGTTGGCTCTGGGTCATCTCATGGAGACGGGAGTTAGAGATTTTAAAGGCCAAGTCCACTTCTCCTATAGTAGGATCTGTGTTCTTCCTGGCAAACCCGCCAGCAACCATTTTCCTAAGAAAACTGTTCCAAATAACGTCCAATTTTTTGGCCTCTGCTGATGAGAGTTGCCATACTTGGACACTATATAATAATCTGCTCCGTACGCACGCGTTTAATATCTTTATACGTGTAGAAAGATATATCTCATGGTCCGTCAGAAATTGTTTCAGTTCATTCCATTTTTCAAGGGCCGAGGATATGCGTTGGTGAAGAAAGGCTGAAGAATTGCTGGTGTTTGTTATCATGTGTCCAAGATAGCGAAATTGCCTTACGTTTTTCAGTGGAATCCCATCTACCATAATAAGGCTCTTCTGGTCTTTCAAACTCTCACTGACATTAAAAGCCATGGTCTCAGTTTTTTTGTATGACATACATAGGCCGTATCGCTTGAAAGTATTATCGTAGATCTCAAGTATTTCTTGAAGCTCACTTATGCTTTCGGAGAAAACAACAATTTCAGCAGCATATAGAAGTTCTGTAACTCTGATCATGCCGTATGCCTTTCCAGTACGTAGATCACGTGGAGATGCCAGACTTTTACAGACTTTTACAGTAATGGTACATTTCAATTTGTGGTGTAACTTCTTGCACTGAGAGCGTTATAAAAATTATAAAAATTATTTTTAAAAACGCTGCATGTCTCGTCCCGTCCTGCATGGCTCACAGTCTTCTGACACAAGATCATCTCCTTGTTTGTATGTATTTCTGCATGATGTAAAACCCAATCAAGCCATGCTACAGGAGGAATACTGTAATGAGTATGCAAAACTGTGTATATATATATATATATATATATATATATATATATATATATATATATACAGTACTGTGCAAAAGTCTTAGGCACCCAATTTTTTTCATACAAACTTTGTAATAGATTTCTATTTTATGACTTCTACATTGTCAAGTCAGTACAAAAACATTTTAGAGTTACAAATGTTTTTTTTTTTCAGCACAAAATTAAATGTTACAGAAAAAAAAAAGTTTGTATCCGGGCAGCAAGCGGCACGGTGGTGTAGTGGTTAGCGCTGTCGCCTCACAGCAAGAAGGTCCGGGTTCGAGCCCCGTGGCCGGCGAGGGTCTTTCTGTGTGGAGTTTGCATGTTCTCCCCGTGTCCGCGTGGGTTTCCTCCGGGTGCTCCGGTTTCTCCCACAGTCCAAAGACATGCAGGTTAGGTTAAGTGGTGACTCTAAATTGACCGTAGGTGTGAATGTGAGTGTGAATGGTTGTCTGTGTCTATGTGTCAGCCCTGTGATGACCTGGCGACTTGTCCAGGGTGTACCCCGCCTTTCGCCCGTAGTCAGCTGGGATAGGCTCCAGCTTGCCTGCGACCCTGTAGAAGGATAAAGCGGCTAGAGATAATGAGATGAGATCCGGGCAGCATATTACATACGAGAGTACTTTCCAGATTAAAAAAGAAAACATAATGAAGGCTGCTGGGTTTTGGTGCAAAATGAAGAAGCGAGTGTGACAGTCAAAGTGTCCAGAAGAACTGTGGCTGGTTCTGCAAGATGCTCAGTAAAACCTACAGCTCATTTCCTTATAAAACTGCACTCACTGTACCTGAAACTATGATTTTTTTTAAAGCAACCACACAATTTTAAACTCAGCATATTCCATTTTTCTGTCTTTTCCTGCATTCTGAAATGTAACAGCTGCTTAGCTTGCATCACATCTGTTGTTTTTGGGAACGTCAAACAAGAAACCCATCCAGGAACCATTTAGTTCTTGTTCAGAGGACTCCCAGGCCCAGAACTCTTTCACTTCTCAGAAAACTTCTGGAACTACGGTGGAATCACGTCTGTAGCCATTTGAGTGAAAAATGGAGCCCCTACTGAGTTCCAGCTGTTAGAATCTGAGGCCATTACAACTGATCATGTTCTTTTCTGCATTTTGTATGGCCTCATAAAGACTCCAGCATGAAGCCACAATGGTTTCTTATAGATCCTGATCTGCCTACAATGCAGCCACTGTGCATTTAAATTTCAACAGCCCACGCTTAATCTCACCCGGGTGTCACTTGAAGTCAAGGTCACTCCTTTCAATGGGGCTTTTTTTTTTTTTTTGGTCCTCAAATTCATGGTTACTTCCTGGGAAAAGATCTGAGGACGTTTTGTGGACTGTAGATTGTATATGTAGCCTAAAAATGACGAATGCTTCTGGATTAGATTGTGGATTTGATTTTCCAGCTGGTCATAAGTTTGTTCAAACTCGATCACATGTACCATCACATGCAGCACCTCCATGTTTTTTGAGGTCTTTTGTCTGCTTGTTAGCTGTTTGGACAGGTGATGCAGTGCAGTTCCAGGTGCGGTGTAGCTGTAGGGCATTCACTTCTCTTCACATAGCAAGTGGCCACTTGTGTGAAGATCACTGGAACAGAGGTATGTTACAGATAAGCATGTGCTGATATTATACTGCCAGTGGTAAAATGCTCGAACTTCATTTTATCATGATATCTTTAATAAAAATATATTGCGAAAATATTACTACTCAGTGAGATTGATAGGTCTTTAATCAACTTCTCATGTGCTGAACAGAATTCTGGGAGTGCCGTTTTCATCAAACAGCATACAAAGTCCCTTTAGGTTAAAAAGAAGTCTGATTTAATAATGGGAGGAAGTTGCATGGTGCGAGAGTAGCTATAGACACACAGATATCTGGTTATTCATATTGCACATAATGTGAACGTGTCAGCTCAGGGAAAGAAAATTAAAAATGACTCTTAAAAACTCTATCTATCTATCTATCTATCTATCTATCTATCTATCTATCTATCTATCTATCTCTCTCCAGTACCAGTCAAAAGTTTGTACACCCTTACTCATTCATAGGTTTTCTGTATTTTGACTATTTTTACATTGTAGAGCAATACCGAAGACATCAAAACTATGAAGTAACATCTGGAATATATATGGAATTTTGTGGTAAATAATAAAGTATTAGGGCGGCACGGTGGTGTAGTGGTTAGCGCTGTCGCCTCACAGCAAGAAGGTCCTGGGTTCGAGCCCCATGGCCGGCGAGGGCCTTTCTGTGTGGAGTTTGCATGTTCTCCCCGTGTCCGCGTAGGTTTCCTCCGGGTGCTCCGGTTTCCCCCACAGTCCAAAGACATGCAGGTTAGGTTAACTGGTGGCTCTAAATTGACCGTAGGTGTGAATGTGAGTGTGAATGGTTGTGTGTGTCTATGTGTCAGCCCTGTGATGAGCTGGCGACTTGTCCAGGGTGTACCCCGCCTTTCGCCCGTATAGTCAGCTGGGATAGGCTCCAGCTTGCCTGCGACCCTGTAGAAGGATAAAGCGGCTAGAGATAATGAGATGAGATAATAAAGTATTAAAAAACAAGTATGTTTCATATTTTAGATTCTTCAGCGTTTACCTTGATGACGCTTTACACACTATTGGCATTATCTTAAGCAGCTTCATGAAGTAGTCACCTGGAATGCTTTTCAGTTAACAGGTGCCTCGTCAAAAGTTAATTAGTGCAATTTCTTGCCTTCTTAATGAGTTTGAGGCCAAACAGTAAATAGTAAATAATAAAAAGACAGTAAATAGCCCTATTCCACAACTGTAGTAATCCATATTATGTCAAGAATCACTCAACTAAGTAAAGAGAAACGACATCCATCATTACTTTAAGACATGAAGTGTCTTTTAATGAATAAAATTAAAGAAAAATAATTATATTAGAAGCCCTGTGATGACCTGGCGACTTGTCCAGGGTGTACCCCACCTTTCACCCGTAGTCAGCTGGGATAGGCTCCAGCTTGCCTGCGACCCTGTAGAACAGGATAAAGCGGCTACAGATAATGAGATGAGATGAGAATTATATTAGAAGGTGTGTCCAGACTTTTGACTTGTATTTCGTTTATACAGTACAGTACAAAAGTCTTAGGCACCATATTTTTTTTGTACAAATTTTGTTATAGATTTTTATTTGATGGTTTTTACATTATTGAGTCAGTACAAAAACCATTTTAGAGTTCCAAACATTAGTTTTCCAGCAAACAAACAAACAAACAAACAATTAAGTGTTACAGAAAAATTTTGCTTGTCAGTAAAGAAAGTGGCATATTATGTAAGAGACCAAGACATAATGAAGGCTACTGGGTTTTGGTGCAAAATGAAGAAGCAAGTATGACAGTCAAAGTGTCCAGAAGAACTGTGGCTGGTTCTGCAAGATGCTCAGTAAAACCTACAGCTCATTTCCTTATAACACAAATTGAACCTGGGACTGTTATTGGATCTGTGTCTGTGTGGAGCTCTGTGTGCTTTTCATGTCTACAGTGGTGCTTGAAAGTTTGTGAACCCTTTAGAATTTTCTATATTTCTGCATAAATATGACCTAAAACATCATCGGATTTTCACACAAGTCCTAAAGGTAGATAAAGAGAACCCAGTTAAACAAATGAGACAAAAATATTATACTTGGTCATTTATTTATTGAGGAAAATGATCCAATATTACATATCTGTGAGTAGCAAAAGTATGTGAACCTCTAGGATTAGCAGTTAATTTGAAGGTGAAATTAGAGTCAGGTGTTTTCAATCAATGGGATGACAATCAGGTGCGAGTGGGCACCCTGTTTTATTTAAAGAACAGGGATCTATCAAAGTCTGATCTTCACAACACATGTTTGTGGAAGTGTATCATGGCATGAACAAAGGAGATTTCTGAGGACCTCAGAAAAAGTGTTGTTGATGCTCATCAGGCTGGAAAACATTACAAAACCATCTCTAAAGAGTTTGGACTCCACCAATCCACAGACAGACAGACTGTGTACAAATGAAGGAAACTCAAGACCATTGTTACCCTCCCCAGGAGTGGGCGACCAACAAAGATCACTCCAAGAGCAAGGCGTGTAATAGTCGGCGAGGTCACAAAGGACTCCAGGGTAACTTCTAAGCAACTGAAGGCCTCTCTCACATTGGCTAATGTTAATGTTCATGAGTCCACCATCAGGAAAACACTGAACAACAATGGTGTGCATGGCAGGGCTGCAAGGAGAAAGCCACTGCTCTCCAAAAAGAACATTGCTGCTTGTCTACAGTCTGCTAAAGATCATGTGGACAAGCCAGAAGGCTATTGGACAAATGTTTTGTGGATGGATGAGACCAAAATAGAACTTTTTGGTTTAAATGAGAAGCGTTATATTTGGAGAAAGGAAAACACTGCATTCCAGCATAAGAACCTTATCCCATCTGTGAAACATGGTGGTGGTAGTATCATGGTTTGGGCCTGTTTTGCTGCATTTGGGCCAGGATGGCTTGCCATCATTGATGGAACAATGAATTCTGAATTATACCAGCGAATTCTAAAGGAAAATGTCAGGACATCTGTCCATGAACTGAATCTCAAGAGAAGGTGGGCCATGCAGCAAGACAACGGCCCTAAGCACACAAGTCGTTCTACCAAAGAATGGTTAAAGAAGAATAAAGTTAATGTTTTGGAATGGCCAAGTCAGAGTCCTGACTTTAATCCAATCAAAATGTTGTGGAAGGACCTGAAGTGAGTAGTTCATGTGAGGAAACCCACCAACATCCCAGAGTTGAAGATGTTCTGTACAGAGGAATGGGCTAAAATTCCTCCAAGCCGGTGTGCAGGACTGATCAACAGTTACCGCAAACATTTAGTTGCAGTTATCGCTGCACAAGGGGGTCACGCCAGATACTGAATGCAAAGGTTCATATACTTTTGCCACTCACAGATATGTAATATTGGATCATTTTCTTCAATAAATAAATGAGCAAGTATAATATTTCTGTCTCATTTGTTTAACTGGGTTCTCTTTCTCTACTTTTAGGACTTGTGTGAAAATCCGATGATGTTTTAGGTCATATTTATGCAGAAATATAGAAAATTCTAAAGGGTTCACAAACTTTCAAGCACCACTGTACATGAGTGTCCTCAGGTTTTCTCCCACCTCCCAAAACATGGCAGTAGGTGGGTTGGCTAAGAAAAATTGTCCCGGGATAAACTCTAGATCCACCACAACCCTGACCACGATATAGAAGGTAGCTGGATACTTTTCTCTCTCTCTCTCTCTCCACATCAACACTTTTGATGTTTTACTTTGTGCTTGTTACAGCTCTGCTTTGGAGTGGATCATAGAATAATAATTTTGAAACCCTTGATATAGCCCACAGAAAAATGTCACAATGTTTCCAGGTACACATCCAGAAACACCTCCCGGCTCAGCCAGTCAGCATTCTGGTTGACTCAAGTATGCTTCAACACAGAAGTAATGTGTACTTTAGATTAGATAAAATAATTAGATCCAATAATTAAGCTTATATACAGTTAAATATACAAGGTTCCATTGTGAAGAATCAGTTGATGTGCTTCATGACAAATCTTTCATGTCAGTGTGTGTGTGTGTGAGTGAATAGCACTTTTGAACTCGAACACACTATTAGAACAGACCTCTCTCTCTCTCTCTCTCTCTCTCTTTGTGTGTGTGTGTTTTGACGATGGTCTTTGTCATAGCCTTTTATAGTATTATAGTACTGTCTCCATTGCACTCTCTCTCTCTCTCTCTCTCCTCCTGCATTGTGGGTAGTCTTGAGTTAATGTGATAAACATGCAAATTTGCATGTGTGTACGCAACATATAGATCCAGTACATACACGTCCATCTTAAATATTTGTTTGTGCATGTGTTGTGTAAATCACAGAGTGTTTTTAAGTACTATTATAGCTTTGTGAGCAAATCCATTACAGAGAACCTGTGTGTGTGTGTGTGTGTGTGTGTGTGTGTGTGTGTGTGTGTGTGTGTGTGTGTGTGTTGCACAGTGAATGTCTGTTTACTGGCGAGCAAGCCTCTATAGAGGAGCAATTTCGTTAAGCATGATCCACAGGCAGGCGTGTGCGTGTGTGTGTGTTGGTATAATGTTCCATACAGTGCACCATGTACAGAAGCTAAGGGCAGAGATAACTAATGTTAATTAAAAAACAGGGAGTGTGCGTGAGTGCATGTGCGGACTAAATAGTTTAACTTCATACATATTAATGTGTCATTCATTGTGTGTTCTATGTGGCTGCTCTAGTGGTTTGATTAATTTACAGAGAGGACAAAGTGATGTGTGTGTGTATGTGCGCGCATGTGTAGAGAGAGAAAGAGAGAGAGACAGCGAGACAGACTGACAGAATGAGAGTAATCTCTGTTTAGAATTGAAAGAGTGATATATTCTATAAAAAGATTAATCACACCACACCGAAAATAAATTAACGGCTCATGTTGTAAGGTCAGTTCATAAATACACACAGGGCCACGCTGTGATTCATCTTTAAATCTGTGTCACAGGGAGTTGAGTACATCTTAACACCTTGTTGTGAGTGTGTGTGACACTGGTGACTTAGTCTGAACTGAGTTACACTGAAAGATACACAGAGAGAGAGAGTATGAATGAAAAATTGTCTGCAAATTTTTGCATATTTAATAATATTGGCTGGCTTTCAGTGGTCTTTCAGATATTTTCCCTTCAGCTAGCATGATATTGAACTCGTCTTCGACTCATTCAGTATCATGCTAGCTGAATGGAATATATCTGATAGACCATGAAAAAAAAAATTATTATTATTATTATTATTATTAAACACACACACACACACACACACACACACACACACTTTTCCAGTTTTTCAATGTCCATTGGTATGTTTTTCTCTTGTAAACAGTGGGGAACCGTCAGGGCCTTTTTGGCCTTCAGAAAAGGCCCAAAACATATCAGCATTTCAAATATTATATTTAATTTCATTCTTTCATTTTTTTTAACTTTATTGGTCTACATCATATACTTAACAACAATCACCCAAATTGATACGAAAATCACCTTATGGTAACTCCAGAACAATTTTGGATTGTCTTTGAAAAGCAGGCCAAAAGGAAAGGTACAAACGGGACATAAAGTCCCATGCAAGGCACCCTCCAGATAAAACCTAAAAATAATCCTTAAAAAAATAAAATAGAAAAAAAAAAATTCTAAACATTCAAAACTATTGTTGCCAATGGCAACCACAATTGCGGGCCAAACCCCAAGTACAAACATTATTGGCATCAAAAACATTAATCAATTCGTCTTTATAGACTTTAATGATAGCGGTCTTAAAGGTCTTTATACTTAGAAAATCAGTTGGTTGTATTGATTTACAAATTAAATTCCATAATTTAATACTACGATTAATGAAAGAGGCCTGAAAAGTAACTGATTTGCATAAGGGCGTTTCTAAGTATTTTACATCACTAGATGGATTTGATCGTCGAGTACGACCATGACTTACGCTTTTTTTTTTCTCAGACTTTATTTATAATGAGGGTAGCACTAAATAGCGATGCTAATGAACTTGTGGCCCTCCCTAAAATAAATATATACAATATAAACTATAAAAACTATTTACACTAAATTACAATAAAAACAATACGATAATCATATTAATAGATATAAATAAGAAACAAATTATTATAAAATTATATTACAAAATGATATAAAAGACGCTGCTCAGAAAATGCTCTTAATAAAACTAGTATAATTCTTTAATTGCTTTAATTGCTTTCATTATTTCATAATTTTATTATAATTAGTCTCTTGTAATTTTAATTTGGCCTCATATTCTATCAAATTTGCTTCAGAAATGAAAGGGTTACTGTCCTGAAAACATTAAAACAGAGTTATCCAGCGAGATTTTGTTTGTTTGTTTGTTTGTTTGTTTGTTTGTTTGTTTGTTTGTTTGTTTGTTTGTTTGTTGTCTCTAGGCAGAGAAGAGTTTAGAGCCGGCTCACTCATTGGTTAGGACTTCATTGCCGGGACAGAAGGCCATGGCAGTGTATGTTTATGTAGGAAGTGACAGATGAATTAACCAATCAGATTTTGATTTATAGTGGGAGGGACCAAAAATTTAATCACCGTCAGCCTTCTTGAAGGCTAATGCTAGCTTAACAGTGAGTCAGCACCGCCAGCACAGCAGTGAAGTCATCTTCTAGCCGGTGCAGTGTTCATCAGTAGCATTAGTGAATGTTAATAAAGCGGTCAAGCCAGTGCTATCGAGAGCAAGTAGCACAGGCTAACGACCAAGAAACTAAGATTTCTGTCTCCAGACTCTTCTTCCACACACGCTCGCCACAGTATTTTGTCACTCAGTCTTAAGTATTAATTTCTCTCTGTAATTTACTTAGTTACTTTTAAAATCAACATCGACAGCTACACACAACGGAGCTACCTGGCAGCATGTTGCAAATCCCTTACAAAATCCTTTGCCCTGTTGCATTTTGGTGTGTCTGGGTTAGTTTTGGCTGAGCTGAAGTCCCAGATCTAATAGTAACGGTTCACCACTGCTTGTAAATATGCGTGAAGAATATCTAATGAAGTTTTGGTAGTCTTGCAGGTGTTCAACGCATCTTTTTCTTTCCTTGCAAACAAAGAAATGCTTTTGTATATGCACAGCAGAAAACTTTCTCAGTGAATATTCGCATCAGCTCCGATGTGTGACATCTCATCTTTGACTCGTTCAGTATCATGCTGGCTGAATGGAATATTTGTGATATACCACTCAACACCAGCCAATATTATTTAATTATGTAATGTTCTGTTTTGTGTGTCACTAATGTTGACTAGACAAAAACAAAATACATTATATTCAAAAATGTCTGACTTGCACTTTATAGGCCAATTTGGAAAACACTTAAGTAAAATTACTATAGTGTTCTACTTAAAGTGCATATCACGGGTAAATTCAGGAGCAAGATCAATGTAATTCTCCTATTTTATATTAAACTTTGGTCAAATATCCGTCACATTTTGCATTTTGTGCAATTTTTTACCTTGCGCAATACCAGAAAAATTCAGTTGAAATCCAGCCATTTGAGTTGAATTGGTCCGCCTCTGAAAAAACTTGGCATTTGGATTTCCCGGCAAACATTGATTTTTGTGACGTCACGTGCGGGACGCCTCCTTCTAAATCCTACGTCAGCGCTGGTTTGTTTATCAGAAAACGACCTGGTGGTTTTCTGCAAATTTCTTCAACGTTATCACGTAATTATTAAAATGGTTAACAGATGTATCGTAGGAGGGTGTAGCAACACCAATCTTGATGGGATTAGTACTCATCATTTCCTACATTGCGCTCAGGTGACAATTCCATATTTCAGTGCAAAATCGCTAGCTGCTAAACTTGGTCTACACAGGCTGTGCACTGAAACCGTGCAAGCTCGCACAGCCTGCTGGCGCTTCCGCAGGTAACGTCATGAATCTGGCTCCAGACTCCCTTGGGATTTTTCCAGACGCATTTTGTTATTTTATTTTTTTCTGCTGTAGACAGATGGCCTTGTGCAAAATTACTCATCTGGATGAGTGTGTAAAGGGATATACTTTCATATTAAAAAAAAAAATGAATTTGGTCCAGGATATGCACTTTAAGCACTATTTTGGAAGACCTGCACTTTACTCAAATATTCTTGAAATTTACTTGTTGTCTTACTTTGGTAAATTTCCAAGTGCCTTACTGATTCATACAGGATGATGAATCATTTGCTAGTTAATTTAGATAGCTAGTTAAGTTTTATAAATTAGTTTGGGAAGTAAGTTAGCTAGCTAGTTAAATTTTGGAAATTAGATTGTGTCACATCAGCACCAGATCCCATTCTGGACTCTGGTTCCTGGAACACGCTACAGCCTACAGATATGGCTGCCGTGAACTACAACTCCCATCATGCACATTCACAGTCACCTGAGCACTGATTATCCACACCCGCTCCTCATCACACAAACACTATATAAAGAGACTTTGGACAATACCTCTGTGTGAAGTAACACTCAGTGTGCCTTTACCTAACTTACCAAGCCTTTATATTTAAACCTTTATATACCAAGTCTTCAGTTTGTGATCTGGTTTTGTTGTTTGTTTTATTGCTATTTTGGATATTGCCCTAATATTGATGTTTGCTGATTGCCTGAACTTAACCTTGAGTTTGATTCACATTTTGGATTTGTTTGCTGAACTTTTTTTTTTTAAATAAAAGCACTGACCCACGCTTGCATCTGCTTCAGAAAAGTTTTGTAACAGTTTGGTAAATTAGCTAGCTAGTTAAGTTTTGTAAATTAATTCGGTAATGTAGCTAGCTAGTTAAGTTTTGCAAATTTAGTTTGGTAAATTAGCTAGCTAGTTACATTTTGTTTTTATTTTTAATGAAAATCAGCATTCATTCCAAACCTCATCTCATTATCTCTAGCCGCTTTATCCTTCTACAGGGTCGCAGGCAAGCTGGAGCCTATCCCAGCTGACTACGGGCGAAAGGCGGGGTACACCCTGGACAAGTCGCCAGGTCATCACAGGGCTGACACATAGACACAGACAACCATTCACACTCACATTCACACCTACGGTCAATTTAGAGTCACCAGTTAACCTAACCTGCATGTCTTTGGACTGTGGGGGAAACCGGAGCACCCGGAGGAAACCCACGCGGACACGGGGAGAACATGCGAACTCCACACAGAAAGGCCCTCGCCAGCCACGGGGCTCGAACCCAGACCTTCTTGCTGTGAGGCGACGGCGCTAACCACTGCACCACCGTGCCGCCCTCATTCCAAACCTGTTATTAAAGATAACATTAAAACTTTAAACATAACCTAACCAACAAGCCAAATTCTCTATTCTTTTTCTACTCCTGCTTCTCAACGTTACATCCATCCATTATCCGTAACCACTTATCCTGTATAGGGTCATGGGGAAGCTGGAGCCTATCCCAGCTGACTATGGGCAAGAGGCGGGGTACACCCTGGACAAGTCACCAGGTCATCGCAGAGCTGACACAGAGGCAAACAACCATTCACACTCACATTCACACCTATGCTCAATTTAGAGTCACCAGTTAACCTAACCCGCATGTCTTTGGACTGTGGGGGAAACCGGAGCACCCAGAGGAAACCCATGCAGACACGGGGAGAACATGCAAACTCCATACAGAAAGGCCCCCGTTGGCCACTGGACTCAAACCCAGAACCTTCTTGCTGTGAGGCGACAGTGCTAACCACTACACTACTGTGCCGCCCCCAACGTGACATCCATCCATCATCTCTAGCCGCTTTATCCTGTTCTACAGGGTCGCAGGCAAGCTGGAGCCTATCCCAGCTGACTACGGGCGAAAGGCGGGGTACACCCTGGACAAGTCGCCAGGTCATCACAGGGCTGACACATAGACACAGACAACCATTCACACTCACATTCACACCTACGCTCAATTTAGAGTCACCAGTTAACCTAACCTGCATGTCTTTGGACTGTGAGGGAAACCGGAGCACCCGGAGGAAACCCACGTGGACACGGGGAGAACATGCAAACTCCACACAGAAAGGCCCTCGCCGGCCACGGGGCTCGAACCCGGGCCTTCTTGCTGTGAGGCGACAGCGCTAACCACTACACCACCGTGCCGCTCGTCAATATTACAATACTATTTAATTTGTTTGCTACAAAGTTGCGTGTGAGAGGGAACACGTGGTGTCAGATTTGCAAATCTATAACAATTCCTCAACTCAACTGGTATGCAAAATCACAAAAATTGTGATTATGGGTGGAGTTAGCATTTGTATCTTTTCTACAACTTATCAAATAAAAAGCCAAGGACTGTGCACTTGTTTGTTCAAATGAAAAAAAAAAAAATCTGTTAATGACACCAGGTTCAAGTGAAGAGAGAAAAAGGGAGAGTTAGGAAAAGAAAGAGACCAAGAGAGACACATTAAAAAGGCATTAAGGGTTGTGGGTAATGGAGCAGGGCAGTCAGTGTGAGTTAGATAATGCTCATCAGAGCTGTGTGTATGTGTGTTTGCACGCATATACCCATAGCATGCAAGTATATGTACTTTCTTTTAATTGATTGCGTCTGTGTGTGTGAGTGTGTTTGCTCCTTCTGTCTAGTGTCCTGTGACACCTCTCCCCACTCTGAAAGGAAAACGTGTGCATGCAGCAGGAACTCTGTAAATAATAAAAGAGGCTAGAGGAGATTGGACATGGAGAGCTGCTGCTGTGTGTGTGTGTGTGTGTGTGTGTGTGTGTGTGTGTGTGCGCCCAAGCATCTCTTGTATTGCATCCAAGTATATGTACTTTTAATTAATTAATTGATTTTGTGTGTGTGTGTATACGTTGTAATATCTGGATGAGAAGAGACAGGGCTATCTGGAGTCTTCACTCTGGTAACCTCTAACAAGAGGAGCTGCCTATCAGAGTGTGTGTGTGTGTGTGTGTGTGTGTGTGTGTGTGTGTGTGTGTGAGAGAGAGAGAGAGAGAGAGAGAGAGCAACAAAGCTAATTTTGTTAATCTTATAATTAAAATTATACTGATCTGAGCTTTGAATTTAGACCGTGAGAGCGATATTAGAACAGATTGTGTAAGATGTCAAGTAGTCATATATAGTATGTGTGTGTGTGTGTGTGGTATTGAGTGTATGTCACGACAAATCACCCATGGTCTAACCAGTGCCACCCTGGGGCACTTCAGTAATCCAATACCTGTCAATCTTTATCATTCTCTCTCCTCCTGAATTCCTCATACACACCTGAATCTGTATACACCACTAATGGGTAATCGCCCCGGGGCACCTCTAAGCAAGAAATGGGGTAGTGTGTGTGTGTGTGTGTGTGTGTGTGTGTGTAAGGGGAGCTGGTATTGGTTAGGGGGTGAGTGAGTGAGACAGAAGTTCTTTTGTTTCTTCTGCCTTTGTTAGTGTAGATCAGCCAAGTCATGCTTGTTAACATGAGTCATTTATGGTGTATTATACATGACTTATTAGGTACTGTATGTTTGAACATTTGCACTATAAAGACCTAGAACATCTGTTAACAGTTGTTAGGGGTTGTTTCTGGTTAAAATAGCACAATGGCAATCCAACTGAACTGTAGAAACTGAAGCAGTATAATGACCATCATACCGTAGCAAGTGGGGCAGCACGGTGGTGTAGTGGTTAGCGCTGTCGCCTCACAGCAAGAAGGTCCGGGTTCGAGCCCCGTGGCCGGCGAGGGCCTTTCTGTGTGGAGTTTGCATGTTCTCCCCGTGTCCGCGTGGGTTTCCTCCGGGTGCTCCGGTTTCCCCCACAGTCCAAAGACATGCAGGTTAGGTTAACTGGTGACTCTAAATTGACTGTAGGTGTGAATGTGAGTGTGAATGGTTGTCTGTGTCTATGTGTCAGCCCTGTGATGACCTGGCGACTTGTCCAGGGTGTACCCCGCCTTTCGCCCGTAGTCAGCTGGGATAGGCTCCAGCTTGCCTGCGACCCTGTAGAACAGGATAAAGCGGCTAGAGATAATGAGATGAGATGAGACCGTAGCAAGTGAGAATGATAGTAACTATAGCGGTGTACAGTAATAATGGTCATTATGGTGTAATTGGGGAAGCCATAGCCTAAAGGTGAGAGAAGCAGCTTCAGGACCAAAAGGTCGCTGGTTCGATTCCCTGAATCAGCAGGAATGGCTCAAGTGCCCTTGAGTAAGGCACCTAACCCCCAACTGCTCCAGGCTGCTCTGGGTGTGTTACATGTCGCTCTGGATAAAAGCGTCTGCTAAATGCCTGTAATGTAATTGCAGCAGTCTAGTAACTGTAGTACTGGAATAGTGTAGCAATGGAAGAAGTGTAATAACTGTTATATTGTAGTACCTGAGGTAACTATTGTGTACCTGTTAAAGTAGTGTAGTGTCGTAACTGCAATTGTGTTGTAGTGTAGCAGCTGATTCAGTGTAATAAACATCACCGTGTAGGAACTGAGGTTGCGTAATGAGGTAGTTGTACTACAGTAGTGTAGCAGTTATCATACTTTTTGTATTGTAATGACTTTTATATTGTAATAATGTAGTAATGTATTATTATTGTGTAGTACTGTAACTGTCATGCAAAAGCAACTATCATACTGTAGTAGCATATCGTTGTAGCCGTAGCAGGAACTACTGTAACAGATCCATCCCGCTAAACCAGCCATCATCATCACTCCTGATATATAAGCACTTTCAGACCAAACAGTTCTAGGGACTTACAGTATTTAGAGGAATTACCCACTGGGGAGTTCCCCCGAGAACTACATACTGTACCTTCAAGGGCTTTTTTCTATTTGCATTCGCACTGCCAGTGGGAACGCTGAAGTGATGTAAGCCAGCTTGTTAGCATGACCTTAGCAGGAAATGCTAGCAAAGATTTTTATATTTCACTTAGATGTGTCAAAATCTTCTGTTGCCTTTACACTCAATAAAGCCTGGACTTCTCTGTCAGTCCAGTTGTCTGTGTTTTTACATTGATTTTTTAAAATGGTGGTTGCCAGTGCTGCATTGGTTTGTGTTGACAAAATGCAGATAAGTCATGGACTACGGATTACGGAAATATAATAAAAAAGGATACAAAATACAGAGTGGTTACAGATTTTAATATGGATGCATCACGGATGTTAGTAATTTACGGATTGGTCACGGATGTTTCAGTATATTACGGATTGGTTACGGATTTCATACGGATGATGTATCACGGATGGTTAATTTTACGGACGTTGCTACGAGCCTATGGAACAATGACATGGACGTCACAAAGATGGTCTCCATGGTGACATTATCTACCAGTGGTAGCTACATGATGGCGGTACAAGTGCCAGATAAAGTTGAGCCAATATTAACAAATCGGCGGATGAGTCTTTCAATAAGAGATGTGAAACATCTAATAATATACAGAAAACGCAACTCTGAAATGCCATTTTTACCAAAAGGGGGTGAAGTTTACGTATTTCATCCAAAGACTGATGGAGAAAGTAAGGATTGGGTAGCAGATGGTCACAGGTAAATTATAATAACTACAGACTTGTGCAGGTCTGAGCTCAGCCTTTTACATTGATGCCAGGATTCAAACCAACATTGCAAAATCTGTTCCTTTCCTAGGCAGCACTCCAGACCGCACAGCCACAGAGGATTGCATCACAAATTGAGGTTATGTAACGTGGCACTTATAGTCAGTATGCGGTGGCGCCACACCGCGACTGTGGAATCGCTACCTGAGGCTGACACGCCAGTTACATTCTTAAACACGCTCAAACTCAGTTAAACATACACATACAGACAGGTGCCTCTATAGGCTTCAACCAAAAGCTGAGCCAAAAAGGATATAAAATACAGAGTGGTTACAGATTTTAATACGGATGCATCACAGATGCTAGTAACTTACTGATTGGTCATAGATGTTTCAGTATATTACAGATTGGTTACAGATTTCATATGGATGATGCATCACGGATAAAACAAATTAAACATTTCAACAATGAAATGTTTGGACTGCCAAAGTTCATAATTAAAATATCTTAGATGTTTATTAATTTACTATTGATATTTCACAGAAAATATCACATAACCGTGAATAAAAGATCCGTACTTTGTACAACCCCGATTCCAAAAAAGTTGGGACAAAGTACAAATTGTAAATAAAAACGGAATGCAATTATGTGGAAGTTTCAAAATTCCATATTTTATTCAGAGTAGAACATAGATGACATATCAAATGTTTAAACTGAGAAAATGTATCATTTAAAGAGAAAAATTAGGTGATTTTAAATTTCATGACAACAACACATCTCAAAAAAGACATCCCCTTTTCTCTTTACAACAGTCTGTAAACGTCTGGGGACTGAGGAGACAAGTTGCTCAAGTTTAAGCATAGGAATGTTAACCCATTCTTGTCTAATGTAGGATTCTAGTTGCTCAACTGTCTTAGGTCTTTTTTGTCGTATCTTCCGTTTTATGATGCGCCAAATGGTTTCTATGGGTGAAAGATCTGGACTGCAGGCTGGCCAGTTCAGTACCCGGACCCTTCTTCTACGCAGCCATGATGCTGTAACTGATGCAGTATGTGGTTTGGCATTGGCATGTTGGAAAATGCAAGGTCTTCCCTGACAGAGACGTCGTCTGGATGGGAGTATATGTTGCTCTAGAACCTGGATATACCTTTCAGCATTGATGGTGTCTTTCCAGATGTGTAAGCTGCCCATGCCACACGCACTAATGCAACCCCATACCATCAGAGATGCAGGCTTCTGAACTGAGCGCTGATAACAACTCGGGTCGTCCTTCTCCTCTTTAGTCCGAATGACACGGCATCCCTGATTTCCATAAAGAACTTCAAATTTTGATTTGTCTGACCACAGAACAGTTTTTCACTTTGCCACAGTCCATTTTAAATGAGCCTTGGCCCAGAGAAGACGTCTGCACTTCTGGATCATGTTTAGATACGGCTTCTTCTTTGAACTATAGAGTTTTAGCTGGCAACGGCGGATGGCACGGTGAATTGTGTTCACAGATAATGTTCTCTGGAAATATTCCTGAGCCCATTTTGTGATTTCCAATACAGAAGCATGCCTGTATGCAATGCAGTGCCGTCTAAGGGCCCGAAGATCACGGGCACCCAGTATGGTTTTCCGGCCTTGACCCTTACGCACAGAGATTCTTCCAGATTCTCTGAATCTTTTGATGATATTATGCACTGTAGATGATGATATGTTCAAACTCTGCAATTTTACACTGTTGAACTCCTTTCTGATATTGCTCCACTATTTGTCGGCACAGAATTAGGGGGATTGGTGATCCTCTTCCCATCTTTACTTCTGAGAGCCGCTGCCACTCCAAAATGCTCTTTTTATACCCAGTCATGTTAATGACCTATTGCCAATTGACCTAATGAGTTGCGATTTGGTCCTCCAGCTGTTCCTTTTTTGTACCTTTAACTTTTCCAGCCTCTTATTGCCCCTGTCCCAACTTTTTTGAAATGTGTTGCTGTCATGAAATTTCAAATGAGCCAATATTTGGCATGAAATTTCAAAATGTCTCACTTTCGACATTTGATATGTTGTCTATGTTCTATTGTGAATACAATATCAGTTTTTGAGATTTGTAAATTATTGCATTCCATTTTTATTTACAATTTGTACTTTGTCCCAACTTTTTTGGAATTGGGGTTGTATTATTATTATTTTTTTTTATTTTCCGTGAATCCGTATTCCATGACTTGTCCGTGTTTTGTAAATGGTATTGACCAATCAGCATACACTTACATCACTCATGGTTCATCTTGTGCTAGGAGAGTATCTACTCTGAAGTAGGAGTTAAAAGTCCCTCAAAATGGAATTCTAAGAACTATGATCATTCCCAGTTCCTGTGGTACAGACACACAAAAAAGTGGGAACTTCCTCCAACAGTTCTAAGAACTATGAAAAAGTTCCTCCAGCCCAAAGGCACCTCAAATAGCCCTCTAGTAGTAATGCAGTTGTGCTGTAGCTGTAGCAATATGTTCAGTGTAGCACAAGGGCATATGCTAAAAATTCTGAGCACTCATCAGTTAAATCTAAAGGCCTCTGCATGCTCTTGCGACAAGGCTTTCGCAGATAGCTTTTCGCAGACAGTTGTAATTCATCGTTGAGCGGGGAGTAATAGGCGTGCGTGATGTTATTCACCGCCACAACGCAAGGGGGCGCGAAGTCGCGAAATCGCTAGGAGTAGTTGGTGGGTGTGGTTAGTGGAGTGTTTATCCTCCGGTTACTTATAATGACTAGAACTGGAGTCGTATAGATGTACGTACTTCCTCACTTCCTCGATCAACCGCTCTTCGTGCTGCTCCATCTTCGCTCGTGTTTTTAAAAATGGCGGTCGTGAAAACAAAACAAACCGGGAAAGTAGGGAAGCGGAAGTGCGTGTACAGTGGATGTAGAGTGGACCAATCAGAGCCCTCTTGTCTGCGACGCTGTCTGCGAGGCTTCTGCGGTGGTCACAATTTTTGGGAGGTGCGCGCAGAGCGTCTGCGAAGGGGGGGGCTACGCAGACGCTATCTGCGACGCCGTCTGCGAGGACTGGGTTGTCAGCATAAATTGGCCTTAAGGCATACATTCATGCCATACTCCTCCGATTGGATTATTTATTAGGGCTGGAGCTCAATGATAGGGTCACTTGAAAGTAAAGCACTACTTAGGCCAGGAGTGTTTGACCTCGCACTCTAAGACGCTATCCACACAGAGCTCAGATGGAGCAAGAGTCAGGTTAGCTCATGCTGCTGCTTCGAGTAATGTGGTGGTTTGAATAGAATGGTATGGGATACAGGGTACATTGCAGGAAAGAACAAAGGTCTGGCTTCTGTAAAGGGGGGGGTGTTGGTGGTAGGGCATTGCGGCACTGAGAACAGTGTGTGTGAGAGAGAAAGAACATGTTTGTGTGTGTGTGAGAAAGAATAGTGCTCAGTGAGGCAAAGATCAGACAATAAGGAGAATTCTTGTCGGCATTCCTTTGCAGTGTCCATGAATACCAACACACACACACACACACACACACACACACACACACACACACACACACTTATTGATGAACTACTGTACATCTACCTGTATAATGCTGCTGTTATCATTTGAGAATGTACAATATGTACAATAGTGTGTACGTAACAAAAATAATGCATTATTATTGAAGTTCCGTCAGCCAATGTTACTTAAATATCCCAAGATTTCTGAACAGATACATAAAGCTATATGTATTATTTCATTATGGGAACACTTTCCATTAATGTTTCATAAGATAACATTCTTTACCACTTGGGTTAACCAGGTTAAGCCATGAACATGGTTAGTTGATTTTCTGGGAGAATCAAACACAATAATCTCTAGAGTTTACATAGAATTCAACACATTTGGGTACTTTGCCCTTGTGTAATTCCCCCACCCCTTTTTGGGTGAAAACAGCACATATAATCTGACTGGCAGTAAATGCAAATTCCCCAGTCTTTGCCTATTTAAGAGTCTAAACTAAGAACACCATCTTGCTATTTTTTGCCAAACCATATGGCAAAGAATTATGTTATTTTGTCACTTACGTCAGGTAAACAATTATGTCATTGCTGATCAATGATTGACAGAATTTATATAGAAAAAAATATCATAAATAGGGGTTGAGTGTCCTTTCAGTCCCACAGTTAACGTTACATTATATTACATAGCATTTAGCAGACACTTTTATCCAGAGTGACGTATAACGAGTGCAAAAGTCAGGTACACGAAATGCTGAACTTCTAGACAAGAAAGTTCTAGTACCAACTGAACAAGTGACAATAATACCGAGTGTAATATTCTGTTGAAAGACCAATACTCAAACAGCCAAGGAAACAAACCAACCATATACAGTACAACTTAATAGAGAACTCAGAATGGCTAACCCCAGGCTAGATAGTACACAGCTTGGGTTGGTCTAGACCAATATGCAGTTACGGTACATAGTGGGCAGGGAAGAAGGGGAGAGGTGCAGCCTGAAGAGGCGAGTCTTCAGTCTGTGCTTGAAGGTGGTCAGGGAGTCTGCAATTCCAACCTCAATGGGAAGGTCATTCCACCAACGGGGGACCAGGACAGACAGCAGTCTTGAGCTGGCTGGGCAGGAGTGGAGAGGAGGAGGGGCCAGGTGACCAGTAGTAGCAGATCATAGGGATCTGGGTGGTGTGTAGGGGTGGAACGGACTCTGGAGATATGCTGGCCCCAACCCCTTGAGTTTACCATTTTCATCCTCTCTGTAGATGGCCTGAAGACACAAATTTCTTCTTTTGCTGTCATTTGCCATTTGGGGAAATAATCAAAATCATAATGTTGGGGTTATTTTTATTATTTGATCAGCAAAATGCAATGCAGCAGCCTTAGGCATGATGTCACTAGTTTTCCCAGCACTTTTACAGCACTTGTTTTCACCCCAAAGGGGCGTGGTCATCTTGACTACTTCCAGTTCTGCTTGTGAAAAACACCTGGTTGCTGAGAGATGTCAGAGGAGAATAGCCAAACTGGTCCAAGCTGAGAGGAAGGATACAATAACTAAAGTAGAAGGGAACTCGGTAGAGTGCATACTTCTACCAAGCCACATATTATCGACATCAATATCAAATCACTTGAACCTCGGATAATACTAAAGTTGTACGCCAAATTTCATCAAAGTCCGTTCACTACTTTTTGAGTTACATTGGGGAAAGACAAAAAAAAATCCTGGATCAACATACATATCTGCATTTACATCAGAATCTAATCAATTGTTCCTTGGCTCGTGGTTCATCTTTCCTCAAAATTCCATCAAAATCTGCTTGCTATTTTTGAGTTACATTGGGAAAAGACAAACAAACGAATGGAGGCGAAAACATAACCTCCTCTCACAAAGTTGGCGGAGGTAAAAAACAAAACAAAAAACGCACGACTGTTTTCAACCGTGGTGAGCAGAAAAGCATCTCATAATGAACAATACATTGAACTTTGAGGCAGATGGGCCGCAACAGCATAAAACCACACTGAGTTCCAATTCTGTTCACCAAGAGCAGGAATCTAAGGCTACAGTGGGCACATACCAAAACTGGAGAATTAAAGAATGGATTAGCATCATCAAGTCTTCAATCTTTAACTGTTAATTACCGTATTTTCTGGACTATAGAGCGCACCTGTATATAAGCCGCATCCGCTCTATTTTTAAAAAAAAATTTAAAAAAGATATACAAGCCGCACCGGGCTATAAGCCGCAGATATCTATGTTGAAAAATTAGATATTTACTGCATGTACAGAACGATTTTGTACTGTAAATGTACATGTATGTACCTGAACAGATTCTTTCCGAACAGTGCCTTTTAACACGGCAGCAACTTTGCTGATTAAAACGGAACAGAACCAAGAGAAAATAACCGGTATTTATTTACCTTCATTTCTCCTGTGTTTGAAACCACAAGTCACTTTAATCATCTTCGCTGGATTTGAAAATAATTACCAGTTAGTAATTTGTCGTGCGTGTTCTATCTGCTAAAGATCTGCTAATTCTTCTTTGCATTGATTTTTCGTCTATCTTATTTTTGATTCTACTTCCGGTTAGAGCGCCCCTAGCGGTGGAAGAAAAATCCACAGGATAGCCACACCTTTGTATAAGCCGCATGGTTCAAAACCTAGGAAAAAAGTAGCGGCTTATAGTCCAGAAAATACGGTAATTAAAATATAATAAAAATTGGCGGCACGGTGGTGTAGTGGTTAGCACTGTCGCCTCACAGCAAGAAGGTCCGGGTTCGAGCCCCGTGGCCGGCAAGGGCCTTTCTGTGCGGAGTTTGCATGTTCTCCCCGTGGCCGCGTGGGTTTCCTCCGGGTGCTCCGGTTTCCCCCACAGTCCAAAGACATGCAGGTTAGGTTAACTGGTGACTCTAAATTGAGCGTAGGTGTGAATGTGAGTGTGAATGGTTGTCTGTGTCTATGTGTCAGCCCTGTGATGACCTGGCGACTTGTCCAGGGTGTACCCCGCCTTTCGCCCGTAGTCAGCTGGGATAGGCTCCAGCTTGCCTGCGACCCTGTAGAACAGGATAAAGCGGCTAGAGATAATGAGATGAGATGAGATGAGATGAGATGAGATAATACAAATTATTCTATCCACATTCACTGCATATGAGCAATTGTGCACTCTGATTAGCTGCTCTACTACTAGGCTATCAGCTCATATACCATGAGTAGAGAAAAACAAAATGTCAGAGCATGTTGCTGAACCAGCCGAGGAGTAAATAAAAACTCGACTCAAAAACAAAACCCCCCAAAATACAAAAAAACAACAACAAAATATGGAAAAAAAGTATTTGATATTAGAACATATCTTTTTTATTTTTCAAGAATTATTCTTAGAGCAGGGGCGGCACGGTGGTGTAGTGGTTAGCGCTGTCGCCTCACAGCAAGAAGGTCCTGGGTTTGAGCCCAGTGGCCGGAGAGGGCCTTTCTGTGCGGAGTTTGCATGTTCTCCCCGTGTCCGTGTGGGTTTCCTCCAGCTGCTCCGGTTTCCCTCACAATTCAAAGACATGCAGGTTAGGTTAACTGGTGACTCTAAATTGACCGTAGGTGTGAATGTGAGTGTGAATGGTTATCTGTGTCTATGTGTCAGCCCTGTGATGACCTGGCGACTTGTCCAGGGTGTACCCCGCCTTTCGCCCGTAGTCAGCTGGGATAGGCTCCAGCTTGTCTGCGACCCTGTAGAACAGGATAAGCGGCTACAGATTATGGATGGATGGATATTCTTAGAGCATTTTTTCACAAATTGCTCCTGTCATTTCGCCAATTTGTTTACATTCTAAGCGGAAATTATTTTTTCAGATTTTGTCGGATTTTTTCTCAAAATCCAGTGAATGTGGACATAATAAAACAGTTATTCCACTCAATCTCATCATACATGGCTTATAGCCAACTCGGTGCTTTGCGCCTCATCAGCTATCAACTCCTATACAACTTGATTTTATGGAATAACTGTTAAATATATTTAAGGTCTTTGTGGACTGGTTAATGTTCATATTTAAATAGGCATTTTAATGTTTTGGAAATCATCCAACAGACAGTACTTGCAAGAGTGCGTATGTGAACCAGTGATTAAACTGTAAATAGAGTATAAATGTGAATTCTCATCTTATTACACTGTATGCAGCAAAATGTTTCACTGAATGAAAAGAATCTCTCTCACGCCCACACTTGCACATTTTCATGTGTAAACAGACCCGAAGTGTAATGAAGCTGTAATTAAGAGATTGTGAATGTGAACATAAATGAGTCTCATTAGCGCAGGTTTGTATGCAGGACAGTGTGTGAGTGTGTGTGCATGCACGAGCATTCATTTAATCTCTTAATGGTTTGATTGTATTGAATGAGTGAGTCGATTATGTTGATTTACTAAATCAAAGTCTCTCTGACAATTAGATTGGTGTGTGTGTGTGTGTGTGTGTGTGTGTGTGTGTGTGTGTGTGTGTGTGTGTGTGTGCTGTCTGAAAAAGAGGAAGAGCGCAGGAGAAACAGAGAAAGAAAGGGAGAGGGCACATGATCGGTGTAGACTGTAGATCTGTATTTGGATGCATCAGTTTGAGTGGACTGAAACTCACAGTAATTTGAGGTACGATGAGTCAATCAAATTAACTTATGAGTTTCAATGAACTCAAAAATTGAAAGCAGTCCGGTTACTAACTTTTTTAAAGTTAAAACAACAAATCAGGCTACACGGTGGTGTAGTGGTTAGCACTGTCGCCTCACAGCAAGAAGGTCTGGGTTCGAGCCCTGTGGCCGGTGAGGGCCTTTCTGTGCGGAGTTTGCATGTTCTCCCTGTGTCCGCGTGGGTTTCCTCCAGGTGCTCCGGTTTCCCCCACAGTCCAAAGACATGCAGGTTAGGTTAACTGGTGACTCTAAATTGACCGTAGGTGTGAATGTGAGTGTGAATGGTTGTCTGTGTCTATGTGTCAGCCCTGTGATGACCTGGTGACTTGTCCAGGGTGTACCCCGCCTTTCGCCCGTAGTCAGCTGGGATAGGCTCCAGCTTGCCTGCGACCCTGTAGAACAGGATAAAGCGGCTAGAGATAATGAGATGAGATGAGGCTAACTGGGTCAGCGTCGTAACTGTAGTAGAGCAGAATTGCAAAAATGGCCACAGAAAAACCAGACTAGGATAACTCTGTGTGTGTTTGGGGGCTCCATATGTGTATTTTGTCAATATGTGAACAGTGGGGTGTTAGGAACACAACATGTACTTAAGTACACACATTCCTTCTGTTAGACAGACAACCAGTCCTGGTGCGTCTGTCTGTGCACACACAGAGCCTGCAGAGAACAAATGTATCACACACATATCCTGACATTACACACACAGAGATGTGACAGCAGTGCCCGAGTCTCTGTAAGACTTCATTCCTTCACTTTGTCACATAAAGTATCCTCTCTCTCTCTCTCTCTCTCTCTCTCTCTCTCTCTCTCACACACACATACACACACTTGGAAACACTAATGAAAGCATATACAGTACAAGTCAAAAGTTTGGACACACTTTTTAATTCAGTGTTTTTTTCTTTATTTGTATTACTTAAAAGACAGTTCATATCTTAAAGTAATGATGGATGTTGTTTCTCTTTACTTAGCTGAGTGGTTCTTGACATAATATGGATTGCTACACTTGTGGATTAGGGCTATTTACTGTCTTTTTATTATTTACTATTCACTGTTTGATCTCAAATGCCTTAATTAGTGGAATTAATTAGTGGAAGCCATGGTCTAAAGGTGAGAGAAGCAGCTTTAGGACAAAAAGGTCGCTGGTTTGATTCCCTGGACCAGCAGGAATGGCTGAAGTGCCCTTGAGCAAGGCACTTACATTGTAAAAAATGATTTGTTCTCATCTCATTATCTCTAGCCGCTTTATCCTTCTACAGGGTCGCAGGCAAGCTGGAGCCTATCCCAGCTGACTACGGGCGAAAGGCGGGGTACACCCTGGACAAGTCGCCAGGTCATCACAGGGCTGACACACAGACACAGACAACCATTCACACCTACGGTCAATTTAGAGTCACCAGTTAACCTAACCTGCATGTCTTTGGACTGTGGGGGAAACCGGAGCACCCGGAGGAAACCCACGCGGACACGGGGAGAACATGCAAACTCCACACAGAAAGGCCCTCGCCAGCCCCGGGGCTCGAACCCAGGACCTTCTTGCTGTGAGGCGACAGCGCTAACCACTACACCACCGTGCCGCCCTGAAATTCATATAGTAAGTTAAATTGTTTGCCTCATTGTGTTAACTTACTATATTAATTTCAATGAACTCAAAATTTTAAGCCAGCCCGGGTACTAACTTTTTTAAGTTAAAACAACAAATAATTTTTTACAGTGAACCCCCAACTGTTCCCCAGGCTGCCCTGGGTATGTTGTACCTCACTGTGGATAAAAGCATCTGCTAAATGCCTGTAATGTACTGTAATTAATAAGGCAAGAAATTACACTAATTCACTTTTGACGAGGCACTTGTTAATTGAAAAGCATTCCAGGTGACTACCTCATGAAGCTGGTTAAGATAATGCCAATAGTGTGTAAAGTGTCATCAAGGTAAACGCTGGCTACTTTGAAGAATCTAAAATATGAAATATATTTTGTTTTTTCACACTTTTTGCTTACCAAATATGCGGTTCTCTAATCAGCCGATCCCTTGACAGCAGCACAATGCATAACATCATGCAGATACAAATCAAGAGCTTCAGTTAATGTTCACTTCAAACATCAGAATGGGAAAAATTGTGATCTCCACGTGTGGCTTTCACTGTGGCCTGGGTGTTGGTTTGAGTCAGATGGACTGGTTTGAGTATTTTAGAAATTGCTGATCTTCTGGGGTTTTCAGATGCAACAAACAGTCTCTCGAGTTTACACAGAATGGTGCAAAAAAACAAAAAACATTGAGTGAGCGACAGTTCTGTGGGTGGAAACGTCTTGTTGATAAGAGAGGTCAGAGGAAAATGGCCAGATTGGTTCGAGCTGCCAGGAAGGATATCGCAACTCAGAGCAACTCTTTACAACCGTGGTGAGCAGAAAAGCATCTCAGCATGCAAGAGCAGAAGAATACATTGGGTTCCAGTCCTGCAGCCAAGAACAGGAATCTTAGAATCAAGAACAAGTTCCTATTAAAGGAACCCATGAGTGTGTATATAGTATGTGTGTGCTTAGATTTATGCTGACTTACTGAGCATGTTTGATATATACACATATACACAGTGTTTGGTTGGCATTATCATATATATATTTTCCTCACAGAGTGGTCTTAAGATGTTTGCAGTTCTGGCATAGCAAGTGTTATGTATCAGTCGGCAAGGTTTGACTTGTCCAATAGCTTTAGGGGATGTTTTTATTTATGCTCTCTCTCTCTCTCTCTCTCTCTCTCTCTCTCTCTCTCTCTCTCTCTCTGGTTGCTGGGATTAAAATTAAGTACTTTTTGCTGGAATAAATGTTTAACAGTGAAAAGAAGTGAATACATGCAGTAATGTGTAAGCTGTGGAGGTATCTTTGCTTTTTCGACATGCAAGGATGGATTATTTCTGCTCTTAAAGAAATCATTCACATAAATATGTGTGCATGGTATCAAAATCATGAGAAGTGCAGAACCTGTAGTTACTCAGCAAGACAAGTAAACTAAATAAACCTTAACATGCTTTCATTATTTTCCACACACAATTTAATTTTCTCAGACCTGAACAAAAGAACATTTGTTTTCATTTCGTTATGTCGAAGCGCTCCATAATCAGACATAAATGAACAGTTCTGATTGTTATATACAGTATGAGATCTTTGGATTATTACAATTACAAATTCCCATTTACATCTTTACAAGTCACGGCACGGTGGTGTAGTGGTTAGCGCTGTCGCCTCACAGCAAGAAGGTCCGGGTTCGAGCCCCGTGGCCGGCGAGGGCCTTTCTGTGTGGAGTTTGCATGTTCTCCCCGTGTCCGCGTGGGTTTCCTCCGGGTGCTCCGGTTTCCCCCACAGTCCAAAGACATGCAGGTTAGGTTAACTGGTGACTCTAAATTGAGCGTAGGTGTGAATGTGAGTGTGAATGGTTGTCTGTGTCTATGTGTCAGCCCTGTGATGACCTGGCGACTTGTCCAGGGTGTACCCCGCCTTTCGCCCGTAGTCAGCTGGGATAGGCTCCAGCTTGCCTGCGACCCTGTAGAACAGGATAAAGCGGCTACAGATAATGAGATGAGATGAGATCTTCACAAGTTTTATGTTCATGCTGCCATTAAGCAGTATTAACTATGATAATGACCATGCTTACAATCGTCCTACTACTTTTACGAACAACTGATTATCTTTTGATTCAGTTACTGTTTAACTGCTTTCTTCTGTAATTCAGTTTGACCTTTTGCTTTATTGACAAGATACAAATCTGCCCAAAACATGGTAAATTAAACGATTACACACAGAAAGAGATCGAGAATGAGAAGGAGGGAGCACAGGGAGCTGGCTTGGAACAGCAGCAGAGTAATTAAATGTCCATGCTGACAAGGGCACGAAGGCACTAGTGGCACAAAATGAAGAAAAACATTTGTCGTCATATGTGTCTGTAAGTGAGTGCTAGTGTTAACAGAGCCGTACACTGTTGTCTTTTTGACCACATACCTTTTGGCAGTTTATTAAACAAAATTTATATTTTTAGCACAATGCATTCCAGGTGCTTTAAGTGTGTGTGTGTGTGTGTGTGTGTGTGTGTGTGTGTGTGTGTGTGTGTGAGAGAGAGAGAGAGAGAGAGAGCATGGATGTGAGTGGGTGAACATGTGGGTACTGGTGATTTCCCAGGTGGGCGTTTCCGTGGAAACAGTAAATGGCCCACCTGCAGACGCTGTCTGGTGTTAGAAGTGGGATTGCTACTTTAACTGTACTAGGCGTGTGCGTGTGTGTGTGTGTGTGTGTGTGCGTGTGTGTGTGCGTGTGTGTGTGTGTGTGTGTGTGTGCGTGTTAAACCCATCTATCACCTTTTCCATGTGTTTCTGCCTTCAATTACCCTAAAATGAGGGGATTTCTGCCCTTTCAACTGATGAGACAGCTTACCTAAAGAGGGAGGGTGTGTGTATATGTGTGTGTGTGTGTGTGTGTGTGTGTGTGTGTGTGTGTGTGTGTGTGTGTGTGTGTGTGTGTGTGTGCGCGTGTGCGCAAGGAGCTTTAAATGAGGGGCTGCAGTAAAGGTTGAACACAGGATTAACTTGCTAGTGATAAAAGAGTTTTTCCATCTGCTTCTGGTCAAGGCAGTGTGTGTGTGTGTGTGTGGTTTGATATACACTCTTAAATGTGGCTCCTGTTTGAAGGAAATGATGCATTAGTGCGCACATCTAGGAAAAGTGGGTTCTAAACTGGATGCTGGTTTTTTACTTTCTCTTTGTTCTTTTTTTGAAGTCCTATTGGCTGATAAAAGAGAGATGAATTGATATAGGATAAAAGGTTTTCTCTCTCTCTCTCTCTCTCTCTCTGTCTAAGTTTCTAATTATCTATAGGCTACATATGATTTTCCGACTCATGCACTGTTACTCGGCTAATGGCAGTGTTCAACAACCTAGAAAGAACTGGTGAAAGACTTCTGTTTCTTTCGTGTGTGTGTGTGTGTGTGTGCGTGCGCATTATTAGTATATTACCAGAGGCCTGACAGCCTCCCTGCAGCATGCCTCAGCATTGCACACACACACACACACACACACACACACACACACACACACACACACACACACACACATATACATCAGTCAACTTTAGCCTGGGAGAAGAATCCTGCTAATGCAGCTCTTCCAGGGACAGATGTGCAAATGGATGTGCTCTGCAGGTATTAATACTAAGAGAGTTTTCTCCATGTCCTGCTGAGTGAGTGTCCAGAAATGACAGGGAGCGAAGAAGAAGAAAGACAGAATGTGAAAGAAATAGGTTTTGAGTAAGATCTGGGGAAAACATAGTGGGAGTAGGATATACTGTAAAAGCACTCAAACAGCTTAAATTAGAAAGGAAACTTTTTGTACAGCGTTACCAAACACAAAACCAACTCCAATAACACATTGCCCAAACCTCAATAAACTCTACCCACTGCTGAACTGCAGAACCATTCCCACCCACAAATCCATAGTGCCCAAACACTAAAGCAATGCCACACACACACAGTACCTAAACACCAAACCAAACACAACAACTTATAAAAGCCACACATCAAACCAACCCCCCCACACACTGAACCAAGCACACCTTTACAGAGTGACCAAAAAATCTCATCCAACCATCAGACTGTCCAAGCACCAAACCAACACCATCTGTACATGCTTCAAAGTGAAACCACACCAATTTTCCAATCAACAAGCTCCAAAATGCCAAACTAATCCAACCCCACACATTTTCCTTACTCCAGACAAACGTCACGGACACTATGCCAAAACACCAAACAAAGCCCATCCACACATTACCCAAAGAACAGCCATCACCTGATCAATGAAAATAAACACACACACACACACACACACACACACACACACACACACACACACACACACACACACAAAGACTGAACATCTACAACATAGATACTTTCCAAACACCACCCAAACACCAAACCCAACAACGTACACTATACACCAGTGCAACACAGACAGTGAACAAACACCAAGCCAGTGTCCAAACCCCTCCCACACACTGACCAACTTTACATCTTATTGATGGTACGTTGGACACTTGTTTGTGCATTTCCTATTTCATGGTTCAGAATGTTTATAAGTGTCCATGACAGTGGGTGCCAACACTTAAAAAACTCATAACTTAACATAGCTTATAATTGTCAGTGCTTGTATATGCTCTTGTCCTACTCACATAACAAGTGATCGCTGGTGTTATAACAATTCCATATAGCGTAAACTTGGTAAGACATCAAGGAATTAGCTACCAGGTACAATGTGAAATAAAGCAAACGGCTGTATGGGGTGACAGCTTGAAAAATCAGATTATCCAGTCTGATATCAGTGTTATGAGAGAGAAATATTTGAATGACAGAGCAAGAAACACACACTGAAGGATCACTTTAGCAAGATTGTACTCTTAATGTGCTGTGCAGTGCTGCTCCGCGTGGAAGAGATTTGCAGAGAGTAAGGAAGACAGGGAGAAACTTGGAACAAAAAGAACAAGCTGACCCTGCCTTAATTAGTGTCATCTCATCTAGAAAGCAACTGTCTGTCATCTATAATCCTGCCTCAGCATGGCACCATGGTCTGTGTTTGTGTGTAGCAGGGGGTTCACACTCTCTTTCTACCAGAGGTCAAAGTGGGCTCATGGGATGGTGTGAGACTCCTTTTGAACTCCTCTCCCAAAATAAGTGTGTGCATTTGGGTGAGTTCTTGAGTGTGTACATATATATAAGTTTGGGATGTAACGCAATACCGATATCTGTATTTATTCTATCCACATTCACTGGACATGAACAATCATGTGCTCTGATTGGCTACTCTACTACTAGGATATCAGCTCATATACCGTGAGTAGAGAAAAACAAAATGGCGACACGTGTTGCTGAACCAACCGAGGATGAAATAAAAACTACTCCAAAACAAAACCCCCAAAAATACAAAAAAAAAAATATCCATCCATCCATCCGTCATCATCGTCTGTAGCTGCTTATCCTGTTGTACAGGGTCGCAGGAAAGCTGGAGCCTATCCCAGCTGACTATGGGCGAAAGGCAGGGTACACCCTGGACAAGTCGCCAGGTTATCGCAGGGCTGACACATAGACACAGACAACCATTCACACCTACAGTCAATTTAGAGCCACCAATTAGCCTAACCTGCATGTCTTTGGGGGAAACCAGAGCACCAGGAGGAAACCCACATGGATAGCATGCAAACTCCACACAGAAAGGCCCTCATCGGCCGCTGGGCTCAAACCCAGGACCTTCTTACTGTGAGGCGACAGTGCTAACCACTACACCACCATGCCACCCGTGGAAATGCAAAAAAAAAAAAGAGCAACAAAATATGGAATGAAAATATTTTATGGTAAGAACATATCTTTTTTATTTTTCAAGAATTATTATTATAGCATTTCTCACAAATTGCTACTGTCATTTCACCAGTTTGTTTACGTTCTAAGCGGAAATGATTTTGTCTGACATTTTGTACAAAGTTTTTATTTACCGAATTTGTAAAAATTAAAAATAATAATGCTCTGTTTCTCAAAATCCAGTGAATGTGGATAAAATAAAACAATTATTCCACTCAATCTCATCACACATGGCTTATAGCCGACTTGGCTCTACACGCCTCATCAGCTATCAGCTCATGTACGACTCAATTTTGTGGAATTTATTCCAAAGAAAAACAATACACGACAGGCATTTAGCAGACGCTCTTATCCAGAGCAGTTGGAGGTTAGGTGCCTTGCTCAAGGGCACTTCAGCCATTCCTGCTGGTTCAGGGAATTAAACCAACAACCTTTTGGTTACAAAGCTGCTTCTCTAACCATTACACTGTGGCTTCTCTGTTGTTGCTGCAGCTAGTATTCAGCTAGCATAGTGGCAGAGATTGATTTAAGAAATGCATGTGTGGGATCTGCTGTAATGACAATTATGTGTATAAACTCGATAAATGTTCAGTCATCCTTCTGTGTGTGTGTGTGTGTGTGTGTGTGTGTGTACACCCCTTGTGACTCTGGCACTTGGGTGGGGTGAGAGATGCCTACATCAAAGACAGAAATGATTAATGTTGATGGGGATTAACTTCATGATGGAGTGACCCACAGAGAGGAAGAGATGATATTTTTATGAGGGGATGAAAGTTAGACTAAAAAAATCAATTATTGAACTTATAGTAAAAATCTTTGTCTTATAATACAAAATCAATACAAAAGAAATTACAAAACATATCTAGTAACCTTGCAGTTCTTGTGTTTTACATTAAGAACAAGTATTGCGTATTTGTTAACTTTTGTGTAAGATGATCTTTTTTTTTGTTTTACAACCCCAAGTCCAAAAAAGTTGGGATAAAGTACAAATTGTAAATAAAAACAGAATGCAATAATTTACAAATCTCAAAAACTGATATTGTATTCACAATAGGACATAGACAACATATCAAATGTCAAAAGTGAGACATTTTGAAATTTCATGCCAAATATTGGCTCATTTGAAATTTCATCACAGCAACACATCTCAAAAAAGTTGGGACAGGGGCAATAAGAGGCTGGAAAAGTTAAAGGTACAAAAAAGGAACAGCTGGAGGACCAAATTGCAACTCATTAGGTCAATTGGCAATAGGTCATTAACATGACTGGGTATAAAAAGAGCATCTTGGAGTGGCAGCAGCTCTCAGAAGTAAAGATGGGAAGAGGATCACCAATCCCCCTAATTCTGCGCCGACAAATAGTGGAGCAATATCAGAAAGGAGTTCGACAGTGTAAAATTGCAAAGAGTTTGAACATATCATCTACAGTGCATAATATCATCAAAAGATTCAGAGAATCTGGAAAATCTCTGTGCGTAAGGGTCAAGGCCAGAAAACCATACTGGGTGCCCGTGATCTTCGGGCCCTTAGACGGCACTGCATCACATACAGGCATGCTTCTGTATTGGCAATCACAAAATGGGCTCAGGAATATTTCCAGAGAACATTATCTGTGAACACAATTCACCGTGCCATCCGCCGTTGCCAGCTAAAACTCTATAGTTCAAAGAAGAAGCTGTATCTAAACATGATCCAGAAGCGCAGACGTCTTTTCTGGGCCAAGGCTCATTTAAAATGGACTGTGGCAAAGTGGAAACCTGTTCTGTGGTCAGACGAATCAAAATTTGAAGTTCTTTATGGAAATCAGGGACGCCATGTCATTCGGACTAAAGAGGAGAAGGATGACCCAAGTTGTTATCAGTGCTCAGTTCAGAAGCCTACATCTCTGATGGTATGGCGTTCCATTAGTGCGTGTGGCATGGGCAGCTTACACATCTGGAAAGACACCATCAATGCTGAAAGGTATATCCAGGTTCTAGAGCAACATATGCTCCCATCCAGATGACGTCTCTTTCAGGGAAGACCTTGTATTTTCCAACATGACAATGCCAAACCACATACTGCATCAATTACAGCATCATGGCTGCGTAGAAGAAGGGTCCGGGTACTGAACTGGCCAGCCTGCAGCCCAGATCTTTCACCCATAGAAAACATTTGGCACAACATAAAATGGAAGATACAACAAAAAAGACCTAAGACAGTTGAGCAACTAGAATCCTACATTCGACAAGAATGGGTTAACATTCCTATCCCTAAACTTGAGCAACTTGTCTCCTCAGTCCCCAGACGTTTACAGACTGTTGTAAAGAGAAAAGGGGATGTCTCACAGTGGTAAACATGGCCTTGTCCCAACTTTTTTGAGATGTGTTGTTGTCATGAAATTTAAAATCACCTAATTTTTCTCTTTAAATGATACATTTTCTCAGTTTAAACATTTGATATGTCATCTATGTTCTATTCTGAATAAAATATGGAATTTTGAAACTTCCACATCATTGCATTCCATTTTTATTTACAATTTGTACTTTGTCCCAACTTTTTTGGAATCGGGGTTGTAAATGAAACATGGCATTACTGGCTAATCACAAACAGGTTCTTTTGGGCTCTTGGACAATCAGGTTGGAGAACTACTATGGGTGACACAGTGATGGTCGCCATAGTGATAATCAACCTCTCAGTGCAGGAATTTGTTTTATGTCATGTTGCTGTGTTGACTGCTGTCACGGGGATTAGCTAGAGTTCTCATGGTCAATATGACGTGCGCACACACACATTTCGACTTTAGAATTCCATGGCTGTACATCTTATAAGTGAGAGTGTATTTAAGGTCAGGCAGTATTTCTTCCTACACATCTGGATCATTTTTCTGTGGTCTTCTGATTTTCCAAATCCACTGAATCACTGAAGAGCTTATGATGACCTAATGTGTGTTTTAATCTTCCACTTCTTTTTCTCTTTAACTTACGGTCTTGTTTTGTTGGAGGTTTTTATTCACTATAGCCATAAATATTTTTAAAGTGATACCCTACTTGTTCTTCATGCTACATCTAGCAAGCTAACATGGCATTGAGTGTGTGCGTTACATTCATAAAACTTACCTCGGTTTTAAAAGAATCAACTCCGAATGTAAATAAGTGACAGAAAAATCACGTTTTAGTACTCAGGGAATGAAAAGAGTGTTTCATTTTGGCTAAGACACAACTAGCAATGAAGCTACTGTTACACAGCTTGCTAGCAACTTACTGTGCGGAAAACAAACACTTCTTATTCTAGAAACTAGCTAGTTAGACACTAAATCATTTGATCTAAATGCTTAATAGTGGGAGAAAGAAAAGTTCAGTGAGCATTAATCTAATTAGCTAACAATTTGTTTATGACGATGTTTTGATTATTGCATTTTTTATTTATTTTTTATTTTTTATCTTCTTTACTGTTCGAAATCAATCAATCAATTAATTAAGCAGCTAGCATTAATTTAACACAGCTTAACCTAGATGACGGCTATTTTTTCATTACATATAATGTAGTGGAAAGTTGATACTTGTCCTCTATGCTACAGCTAGCTAGCTAATATAATAACATGACGTTGAGTCTCCTTTTCACATTTCAAGACTTAACTCAGATTCAACATTGAATCAGAGTTAAATGACAGAAAAAATACAGTACAGTGCTCAGCTAATTAAAAGAGTGCTTCATGTAGGCTAAACACCACCAACAGTGAAGCTTCTATTACTAGCTAGCTAGCTACTGTGAGGAAAGGTAACAATTAAAAGTAACTACAACCCCAAATTACAACAGAAAACGTTGGAAAGTTATGTTGAAATTGACATTAAAACTGAAAACAATGATTTGTAAATAATCTTTGACCTGTCTTGCAGTCAAAACAAAACAACAGCACATTATTTAATGTTTTACCTCATGAATTTTATTATATTTTCAGAATAAACACATTTCAATTGTGATTCTTGCAACACATGTCAAAAAAAGCTTGGACCGTAAAGCATTTACCACTTTATAATGTTGCCATTTCTTCTGACAGCACTTAAAATATGTCTAGGGACTGAAGACACCAAGTGATCAAGTGTTTGTTGTTATTTTGTCCCATTCTTCGTGCAAACAAATCTAAAGGTGTGCAACAGTATGGGGTCGTTGCCATATTTTTTGTTTCAAAATTCACCACATATTCTCTGTGAGGGACAGAGGGGACAGACATCCTCTTCTTCCACAGCCATGCCTTTGTAATGTGTGCAGAATGTAGTTTTGCATTGTCTTGTTGAAATTTCCCTGGAAAAGATGTTATCTTGAAGGCAGCATATGTTGTTCCAAAATCTCAATGCATTTTAAAAGTTTTAACTGGCATTTGTGGATGTAACTCCGTACTGTAGTGCTTGTCAAACGCTTGCCAAAGTAATCCCGAGCCCGTGTGGTTATATCAGCTTTAGATGAATGACGATTCTTGATGCAGTGCCGTCTGAAGGATCGGAACTTCACAGGTGTTCAGCTTAGGCTTGTGCCCTTGCCTTATAGACACCGAAATTCCTCCAGATTCCTGGAATCATTTGATGATGTTCTATAGCATAGAGAGTGAAATAACCAAATCCCTTCATATCTTTCTTTGAGGAACATTGTTTTTCAACATTTCAACAATTTTCTCATGCATTTTCTCATGCATGGGGCAGCGATGGATTAAATGTTAGAGAACCAGCCTTGGCCCCAATGGGTTGCTGGTTCGATGCCCTAGGCCGGCAGGAAAATCCATGGCTGAAGTCCGCTTGAGCAAAGCACCTAACTCCCAGTTGCTCCCCAGGCTGGGTATGTGTGTGTACTTGTTGTATGTTGCTCTGGATAAGAGCATGTGCTAAATGCCTGTACTGTAATGTAATGTATTTGTTGTTTTACCTCATTACTAGCTCTAAATTGCCCCCGTCCCAAATTTTTCTGGAATGGGTTGCAGGCCTGAAACGCTGTAATGGATGTATATTAACAAATGAAATGAAGTTGACAAGACAAAACATGAAATATCTTGAGTTCAAACTGTCTGCAATGAAATACATTTCAAAGTAAATTTAGAAATCACTACTTTTATTTTTTTATGTGCATTTTTTTACCATCCCGACTTTTTCTGATTTGGGGTGGTCGTTAGATACTAATATTAATTTGAACTTCGTGCTTAATCGTGGGAGGAAAAAAAAACAGACAGAAAGACTAAAAGTTAGCATTATTAATCTAACATCTCTTATCCTGGACGGTAGCTGGTTTTTTCACTAACTCATTTGAAACAGAACAAGTTTATGAGTAGAGACAACAAAATGGACAAACACACTAGTCACTTTTATCTTTTTGGGCTCATGGGCTCATTTCTTAGTACATGGTTTTCATTTCTCAGGTTCGTTATGAATAGTATCTTTACTCATGATATACTACACTTATGACTCTAACTTAAGGATCTTACAACTTTGTACTTTTCATGTTCCAAATGCACTTAGCTCACAGAGAACCATGAATCGTGTGTGTGTGTGTGTGTGTGTGTGTGTGTGTGTGTGTGTGTGTGTGTGTGTGTGTGTGTGTGTTTTACATGTAGGACATTCTGTTGGCTCTTTATTTATTTTGCTTATAACAAGGCATGGCCTCGACAAAAAGTAATCTACGCTTATCTAAATACCATCATGTCTTACCTAAATGTAATCAACATGTTTTGTCACTGCAAGCTGAGCTGCATAGCTGAGCTACTCCATAAATGTTGCTAAACATAATACCTTTGGCCAAGAATTAGCCTAAATATAATGTATGAACCAACAAATGAACGAATGAATAAATGAATTAATGTAATTTGTTTTATGTTTGTATGCTATTTAATGTTATGCGTGAACTTATTTGCTTTAAACCACTCCACTTTCCATTAGAAACAGTCTTCAAGAAGGAATATACTGTAGACATATTGAGCACCATCACAACCCCCTTAGTTTTTTATTTATTTTCCCCAATAAGAAAACTCTGTTGTCTCCAAATGAAAGGAAGAGCTGTCATCATCGCTGTGTATCTATTGGACAACCTTGTATCAAGTGTGTGTGTGTGTGTGTGTGTGTGTGTGTGTGTGTATATGTGTGTACGCGCATGCCTACGAAATCAGGTACAATCATAAATAATCCACTGTTTGCACCACTGCTTCCTTTTCTGCTTCTAGGACTGATTTGTTATTATTTCATTTTTGTGCCATGTCAAACTCAATGCTGTACATTAACAAGCATTCATTATCTATAAGAACTCATGCTTGTCTTTACTATAGTAAAAGGTAAAGGCTTCTTGTCTGTTTGGTTTGTTCATGACCCATTCCTTGAGAGGGATTTAAGGCTTTGAGTTGCGCCTGGCAACCCTGGAACCGTGCCCATGAACAGAGAGTGATCAGGCACTCCAGTTTTCCTTGGTTTTCTGTGTGTGTGTGTGTGTGTGTGTGTGTGTGTGTGTGTGTGTGTGTGTTTTCAGTGTATTTTTTGTCATGTTAGTTTGTTTAGAACAGTAGGATGTTGTCGCCCAGGGCTACATCTTATTACTCTAAGAGTGTGTGTGTGTGTGTGTGTGTGTGTGTGTGTGTGTGTGTGTGTGTGTGTGTGTGCACATGCCCACAAAATCAGGTACAATCATAAATAATCCACTGTTTGCACCACTGCTTCCTTTTCTGCCTCTAGCACTGATTTGTTATCATTTCGTTTTTTCGTGTACTGTACCATGTCAAACTCTGATAACCATGCTGTACATTAACAAGCATTCATTATCTATAAGAACGCATGCTTGTCTTTACAATAGTAAAAGGTAAAGGCTTCTTGTCTGTTTGGTTTGTTCATGACCCATTCCTTAAGAGGGATTTGAGGTTTTGGGTTGCGCCTGGCAACCCTGGAACCGTGCCCATACATAGAGAGTGATCAGGCACTCCAGTTTTCCTTGGTTTTATGTGTGTGGGTGGTTTGGCGGCCATCAGTTGAACTTGGCTTATAACACACTGATGGCTGTAGTGACACCCATTGTGTGCATACACACAGAGCGGTTGGAGAGACAGCTGAAATATCTTGTCGATGTTTAGCATATTTTATTGCCCTGTTCACCACACTTCTCCTTCCCTCTCCCTCCTTCTCTTATTGCTCTTGAGTTAAGTCCATTATTTCTGTCCATGAGTGTCATGTAGTGTGTGTGTGTGTGTGTGTGTGTGTGTGTGTGTGTGTGTGTGTGTGCGCCACCATTATGCAGTGCACTTGTGGAGGAGTTTGTGTGCTTTTCAAAGTGGACTGAAGTGCCTGTGGCCGGGTGCAGAGTGCAGAGATTACTGCTTTTTACACACACACACACACACACACACACACACACACACACACACACACACACACACACACACGGACTTGTCTCTGTCTTCCACAGTTACTACAAACTGCTATGTGCTCTACGTTTGGACTCTGTGTGTATGTGTGTGGGGTTTACTCCGAAACTGAGGTTGTGTTCAGGTGTAAAAGAGTAAAAGTTAAAAAATAAAAAGTGCAGTACAGTTTCATTTTTGTTTATTTTTCTACAATATTTCTACAATACTCTCCAAGGTACAAAAGCCCATAAGGTCTAATTATGTACAGTTTCTGAAATGAGATATAAAAGTAAAGACAACCTGTTCATTAAAGTAAAAAAAGATATAGCCTTGAGGAGACCACAATTAGTAACAAGCATTCGTACCTTATATCCCCAGGCTAGTTCATTTTTTTTCTAAGTGCGTCTGGAATGTATTAGTAATATTGCTACAGTACACACGGGCTGTGTATCAGATTAAATTATGCTGCATTAAAAAATCATGAGGAGGCAACACCATACACAGAGTTTGTCCTTATGCATGTCACTAGACATGCTTGCTACATAGGGTATAATCTAATGGTCTTTTAGAACTATTTTTGTGTTTGCAAAAGTGCCTACATATTAGGGTGTGTCCAAAACAGAAGGCAGCTGCCTTGTTGCTTTGATGCTTCTGTTGTAATATAAATCAGTATCTCAGAAGACAGTTTCCATTGATTTGAAGATATGTATTTGTAAGTAGTAGTAGTAGTACATCAATATCTTCAAAGCATTTTATAGCAATACAGTCAGCGCCGTGCGTGTCAGAGATGAGCGAACAGACTGGCTTGAGGTTAAGACTGGGATGGGGCAAGGCCTTTAAGCCCTGCCAATCTTCTTTTTTAAGAAGAAGCCTTTATTTGTCACATGCACACTTCAAGCACAGTGAGATTTAACCCATCTGAAGCAGTGAACACACACACACACACACACACACACACAAAGCAACGGCAGCCATACTACAGCGCCCAGGGAGCAGTCGGGGGTTAGGTACCTTGCTCAAGGGCACTTCAGCCCAAGGCCACCCCATGTTAACCTAACTGCATATTCCTCCGGAGGAAACCCACACAGACACGGGGAGAACATGCAAACTCCACACAGAAAGGCCCCCACCGGCTGCTGGGCTCGAACCCAGAACCTTCTTGCTGTGAGGTGACAGTGCTAACCATTACACCACCGTGCCGCCCAACATCTTCAACATTGTTCTGAGCTGGGTAATGCAACGGGCCATTCAGGAGAAATCTGTTTCAAGAGGCTTTCTTCCATAGAAAGTTGTCCATATGGAACGTTCCATAACCAGTGCCCTTATCACTTCTCTGAGATGCTGGACATAGAAAATGATGGAAAACACTTAGCACAAGTTAGTCATTTACGCTACCTAGGATCCACTATTTCCAGCAATGGCTCCATTGATAAAGAACTTAATGTCAAGTTTGGTCTAGCATTGAGTGCTTTCAACACACTCAATAACATTTGGAAGAACAGAGGGATATCGCTTGATACCAAAATCAAAATATATGAGTGTGGAGTTATTCCAATGCTTCTCTCCGGCTGTGTCACCTGGGCACTTAAACAACAACAGTTACATCGACTGGATGCCTTCCATTATATTTGTCTGCGCAAAATCCTAAATGTACAGTTCCACGATCACATTTCAAACCTTGAGATAAGGAGAACTGGTTGCTGTAGCCTGGGAATTAGCATAAGTTACTGCCATTTCCTTTACTTTGGGCATGTGGCAGGCTCAGATGGGTTCTTTGGTACTTTGGGTCAGATGGCAGGCTCCCTAAATTCCTGCTAGATTGGGTTCCCACCCATGGCTCTAGAGGTGTTGGATGCCCAAGACTAAACATCCTGAAGACACTGGCTAACGATCTTGAGCTGTATCCAGGAGAGGATTGCGATATTGCGATGGGGAAACTTTGTACATTGGATTGAGCTAAATGGCACCGAATTCTACGTTCCGCCAAACAACAATTAAGAAATTGTGAGTAGGCAGACCTGTCACAAGATGGACGAAGACCTGACCAAGGTACAAGGTAAGGTAAGGTATCTGTAAGGAGTTAGTTTGAGATCAGCCTCAAAGCCAGCATTCATTTCAATATTATAGAAATGCCAACATGCTAACGGACAAAAACCCACGAAATATCACTGGGGAAATTCAAACAAATGTTTCATCTCATCTCATTATCTGTAGCCGCTTTATCCTGTTCTACAGGGTTGCAGGCAAGCTGGACCCTATCCCAGCTGACTATGGGCGAAAGGCGGGGTACACCCTGGACAAGTCACCAGGTCATCACAGGGCTGACACATAGACACAGACAACCATTCACACTCATGGTCAATTTAGAGTCACCAGTTAACCTAACCTGCATGTCTTTGGACTGTGGGGGAAACCGGAGCACCCGGAGGAAATCCACACGGACACGGGGAGAACATGCAAACTCCGCACAGAAAGGCTCTCGCCGGCCACGGGGCTCGAACCCGGACCTTCTTGCTGTGAGGTGACAGCGCTAACCACTACACCACCGTGCCGCCCCAAAACGATTACTGTACAAAATAATTTATAATTATACCATATACACCATCCACCACTGTGCTGGGTTTTCAACATTTTCTGGCAACTATTTCAAGTTGTAATTTATTAGTGAGTGACACATCACTTTTTTTTTAACAGTTTATCATTACATTTAATGTTGTGGAACATCTACAAGACATGCTAGTTCTTGTTATGGCTCCTGTTATAGCATTGCAGCTTGCTATTTTATAGTGCCTTACAGACTATGAGATTTCAGCAATCATCTAAGTTTATTCCAAGCCACGTATGGATCTAATAAACTTGGGTATGACATCATGCTTGATGTATGTACACAGCAAATTCCTCAGTGTTGAATTAACACTTTAAGAGTTAATTTGTGTCCAGTTGGACCTATATAAACACAGTAGGGTGTTAAATCAACACTCTGGGTGTTAATTCAACACTGGGGATTTTGCTGTGTAGACTGTACAATGATAAAACCTACGACGCAGGTCAATATACAAGAATAAAGCATTATCAGCATGCGCCATCCATCTGCGCTGCTATAGTGGTAAACAATAAAGCTAAGCAAGAATCGAGCCTTTGCAATAGTGGTATGGAAAAGAGTCCAACGAACAGGAGGACAAGGAGGAGAATATGGACCCAATCGTGGCTTGAGAAACAAATTTGGATGCTAATTTTGCAGAGATCGATCACATTTAGTTTTGGCACCAGTATCGCATTGATCAGTGTATCCTTTCATGCTGCATTCCTATTGGTTGGCTAGTAGACATAGGTCGTAGCAGCAGTCACATTGTAAGATGGTCATCCTAAATTTCTGACACTTATTAGAATATTGTCCCAGGCTATCTTTGGTTGCAAGGCCAATGACCATCTTTGAACCTCTTTCACAGTGCAATGTAGGACCACCATTTTGGAGCCACTACTAAAGACATCGCCATGTTTCTTTCCCATTGGCCAGTGTTCATCTGGGACGGCCCAAAATTGCACAGTCCAGTGGCACCCGCCATTACAGAGAAACTGGAAAACATAAAGTCCTCAGTCCTGAAGACTTTCCTGTGTCTTCCATAAGTGTTACTTAAACAATTTCCTAGCAATCAGCTTCATAACGTTCAACGATTGTATGTTTTTTCTTTGTTAAAAAAAACTTTTTAAATGTGTGGAGCATCAACCATACAACTCTAATTTGTTACTATAGAAACAGTAACTTAAAAAGGTTGGAAAGTGAAAGTGTGTGTTGGTGATTTAACATTAGACCTGTAGGAGTGTCTGAAGGATGTTTAGAAAGACCACAACTCACAGAGAGAGAGAGAGAGAGAGAGAGAGAGAGAGCTTGCACATCTATCCCTCTCTCTTTTCCTGGGACTGTCCCATGAATGTGTCCCTCTGCCTCTCTAGGAGCAAAAGCCTCTGATCTCCTGCTGTCTCTTGCTCTTTTTATCTTTTCTCCCTCCCTGTGTGAGCACAGACCTTGCCTCTCTGCTTTCTTCTCCTTTCATTCTTTCTTTTCTTCGCCGCTGTGTGATGGGAGGCTCGGCATGCTGGGAGGAGGCTCGGGAACAATCACCTCTTTTCTCCTGCTCTCGTTCTCCTTCAGTCTCTCACTCCTTCTCTCCCCTGGCCTCTTGCTCTGTATGCTTTCACGACCCTTATTTTCACATGTCGCTGTGCTTAACCCAAAGAGGCTTATGACACAGTAATTACCTCTCTCTCTCTCTCTCTCTCTCTCTCTCTCTCTCTAGCTGTCTCAGAATTCACTTCATGGAAGTCTAATGCCAGCTAGCTATGGTGTAAATAGATCCATAAATCCTAGAAGGGAAGGATTATATAGATTTTATATAAAATGTATGATTAAAGGGTGGTTGAATTCTTGACTCTGATTGGTCAGAAAGTGTTGATTAATTTCCGATAACAGCAGCTCTGACTATATTGCCAGCTATAAGGCAAATCTCAGGATTATATTAATGCACTAATTCAGAGGGACTTGCATGTTCTAAACATAATCTAAGAATACTAGAACTAATAATACTATGAATAACAATAACACAATTAAAAAAAAAACGCACTGTTATTTAACAAAGAAAAATTGTATAATCATTATATATTGATTGTATAATCAATATGGTGAATGTCTTCTATAAGTAGACATTTATTGAACGTTTACGGAGTCTCCCGTGTCTGTGCTTTGTAACTGTCAGTACTGAAGTGGAAGTTTGTACGTTTCTCAAACGTTTAGTACAGGGAACTATGTTGTATGTCATCATTGTCATTATATCAATACTATAGTAGTATTGAATAGATACAAGGCTGAAAAGGCTCGATTTGAGTGATTTACTGAATCAATCAGAGAATTAGAAAATAAATGTTTACACCATCAAGGAGGTTTGGGTCATTAAGAAACTTCTGCATCATCAGCAGACAAGTGTCAGGAGAAAACGCCTCGCAGAACATGTCCAGGAGAGGTCCAGCACTGCAAGAGCCCTTCAGAGGAGCATCTGTGAAAGGATCTGTTATGAAGTCCAGAGTTTCCAGGAGAGTTCCTGGAATTTTGCTGAGAGAAGTTTCCGGAACGCTGCTGGGCAGCTCATGCTGTTTATTTTTATAACTGATGGAAATGACATATCATTGAATTGCCAAGAATTCAGTTAGCTTTATGCTGGGTGTCCTGTAAGTCCAGTATTACAGGGTTGATCAATATTTTTTTTTATTTTTTTACAGTAAGCATGTAATGATATATTGTGCAATGATAAATCATGATACAAATTTATGACAAATCAAATCATTGAAACAAAAAATGAATAATGATGATTATCAGCCTGCATAATCTCTTAGTTTTTCCTCGCGGTAATTGTGTTGTTTAGACAGCAGGCGGCACAATAACGTAAAATAGTGGGAATGCATGTGACTTCACACTAGGCAGAAGTAATACAGCTCTAATACTGCAAAAACATACAAAAAAATCAATCTAAAATGGGAAAGAGCTGTTGTTCGATTGATTGGACAAACAGATTTAACAAGAAATCAGAGCTTTCTTTTTACAGACTGCTGAAACTAAAGAAAATAGAAGGAAAAGAGAAGGAAAATGAAGGCAGTACAAATATTCATAAATGTTTATTAAGAAAAGGCCTATTTGTTATTAACTTTTTGATTTTTTTAATCAAAGGAATATTTTAGTTAATGTGCTATTGTATTTTACTCCAACCTTTCCAAATGTGGGAAAATAATTACTGTTGGCTACTAAGAAAATGAAACTAAAGTTGTTGTTTTTTTTAATTTAACAAAAGGATATTTAAGTTGACAAAAAAATAGGAAAATAAATGTTGCATTTTTTGAGGAATCAAATTTTCTTCATTTATTTTTTTTTCAAAAATATCACAAATTGTTACATGCCTGTTTTAAAGGCCATGACATATCACAATAATTCTATTCAGAGAAACTCAAAGTCAGGTTAAAAGCACATGCACAGAGAAAGTGACGAATGTTGAACAGTTGTACATTCAGCATCAGCGCATTATTGAGATCTGTGTTGAGTAACTGGATATTATGTCTAAATTAGCTGACTGAGAAAAATGATGGACATATTAAGTTCCTATGTTTTGCCCTTTTCGTGTTCCTCCTATGATCCTGGATTTATGAGACATCCTGTAAAGTTAGAGACAAGTGACATTAAACAGAAGACATCAAAAGTTTATATCTGAAGTTTCCAGAAGACGTCTTTTTGGTGTGTTCTCGCTCATACTTATTCTCTCACTTTCACAGCTATATTGATGTGGAGGGGTTTCGTCCCAGGAGTTTGAAATGAATTGTTTCATGTGTGTGTGTGTGTGTGTGTGTGGCTCTAGCCTCGGCTCTAATGAAGACGTATTGTAAGGCAGTGGCACAGGGTTTAAGGAGCTGTGAAGGACGGAGGGATGCACTCGTTTTTCTCTCAGGACTGGAATGTTTCTGCCTTACCCAACCACACCTGCCTTTGTCTCTCACTCTGTGTGTGTGTGTGTGTGTGTGTGTGTGTGTGTGTGTGTGTGTGTGCTTTACATAGAACAACACTCTCAGATACCAACAGTTTGTGACAGAGTGTATTTGTTCTGATGTGTGTGTGTGTGTGTGTGTGTGTGTGTGTGTGTGATGCATTATTTATTAAAAAGTGTGTGCAGCTAGTAATTGTGAAACAACACTTGACTCAGAGGGATACTCAGATAGAGGAGTGGTGGAAGTAAGTGTGTGTGTGTGTGTGTGTGTGTGTGTGTTAGTGGTGTAAAGAGGACTGCATTAGGAAGTGCTGAATATGCAGCATATGTACGCAGCATAGCCTCTTTGTGTGTGTGTGCTACCGCATTAGGGAGCACGCTATCTATATTCCGTTAAGTCAGTAGGTCGTCTCTCACCTCTTCAGTCCTGCAGATTAAACCTCTTTAATATTCATCACTGCAGCTGTGTGTGTGTGTGTGTGTGTGTGTGTGTGTGTGTGTGTGTGTGTGTGTGTGAGTCAAAATGCTTTTGGCCTTGGTCGTTGCTGTAATGGATGAAAAGATTGCAATTTATTCCCCCTCTTCTAGCCTTGCAAGCATGGGTGCACAGACACACTTTATATGTTGTTACTGGTGAAATACTGTTGATATACAGCTCTCTTTAATGAAAAGAGAAATGAAGAGAAAGAAATGGACATCTGCTTTTCCTTTAATGAGCCCAAAGGGAAAAGGCAAGAGAGAAATAGAGGGAAGGAGGGAAAGAGACTGGGGGATGTGGTGGGTGAAGTGAAAGAAGGATAGAATGGAGAGCAATTGAAGAATGGACAAAAAGTGATGCAAGTAAAGACATGGACAGATGGAGAACGAGACCCCAGGATGAACAAAGGAAAACTGAACTATGGGCAAAGAAGAACAGGATGGAGTGACAGAAACTGTGGAATGGAAAGTAGTTGGAGAAATGGAGGAAGAGTAGAGTGAAATGAAGGGATGGAGAAATCATTTGGAAGCTGCTGAGGACTGGGGGAGTGAGAGAAGTGAAAGATGGAGAAAAGGGAATTAAGTTAGGAATGGTGGGATGGATATGAAGGATACAAAGGGATAGAGGGATAAGCAGTGGTATAGAGGGAGAAACAGAGGAATGAGAAAGGAGAGAGAAAGATGGAGAAAGAGAACTATGGATGGAGAGAGAAGAGATGAATGGAGGGAGAAACAGAGAAATGGGACAGAAAGGTAGAGGAAAAGGAAAATGGATAGCAGGAGAAACAGACAGATGGAGGGGGAAAGGTGGAGAGAGAGAAATATGGATAGAGTGAGAACAGATTAATGAAGGGAGGAACAGAGAGATGAGGTAGAAACGGAGATACAGAGAGATAGAGTGAGAAACGGAGAGATGGGGAAAACAGAGGAATGGAATGAGAACGAGATGAAAAGAGAAACAGAAGATGGAGAGAGAAATGGAGAGATGGAGATGGTGGGTAAAGCAAGAGAAGGATAGAATAGAGAGTGATGAAGGAAGGATGGAGGAACCTCTCTGTATATGCAAAAGAAGATGGAGGTAGGGAGGGATTGTGTGCGTGTGTGTGTGTGTGTGTGTGTGTGTGTGTGTGTGTGTGTGTGTGAGAGACTGAGGTCTGTCACCAGCACTGTGGCCACTCTGTCCATTCAGTGGTTCAAGTGGCCATTCTGTGGCAGAAGTCCACGACTGGTGGCTTAGTGTGTGTGTGTGTGTGTGTGTGTGTGTGTGTGTGTGTGTGTGTGTGTGTGTGTGTGTGTGTGTGCTGGAAGGCTATTATCAAATTGCTCCACCTAGTTTAATAGAAGGCAATGAAGAGGCAACAGCAGTAGCCCATTTGTGCATTCCTGAAAGTGTGTGTGTGTGTGTGTGTGTGTGTGTGTGTGTGTGTGAGAGAGAGAGAGAGAGCATTTGTGCATGACTGAAATAATCTGCCCTAATATTAGTTGGACACATCGGGAAAGAATGTTATGAATGAAGAGAAAGTGAGCTTGAGAGGCGTTTTAATGACAGTGTAATATTAATAATACTGTACTACTGCGTATAAGCTTAATTAATAAAGATTCTGGAAAACTATCATCAGAAAAAAATGATGCAGAGAATTCTGAACATATGAGTAAATAGTAATCATTAAAATGAGCAGATCTGTGATTAACTGGTGTCCTGTCCAGGGTGTGTTCCTCTGTCATGCCCAGTATATCTAGGATTCACCACCAAGGTGGATGAATGAAGGGACATCAGCAGATAGATTAATATTAACAGTGGTGTGTTATGGCCTGATGCAAGACAGTGTATTATTTTCATATAACAGCACATGTGTCATTCAATTTATACCATAAATTTCATTAATTATCCGCACGTCATACTGATTAACTGTTTATAGTTTGATTAAATGCTGTGGAACATCCATGAGACAAGTTAGTTCCTGTTATTACTTATGTTATCACAATGATAAAAAGTCATTCACTCAGCAACAACTCTTTTTCTCCTTGACAAAAAAAAAAAAACAACCACCCAGTTTGACATTTTACAGAGAAACTCCTCCGTCCAGAAGACTTTCCCATGTTCCCATGCTGCATGCTGGGAATCTTTACAAAGCACTGTGACTATTACAAACTGCTCACATTCGGGACTCCTTCTCTAATTGTCATATGAACATCTTCTAACAAAAAACACTTAAATAAGGTGTTAAAATAAAACACCTTTTTTATTATATTAAATATACATTATTATATTTTATTATGTGCGATATACCTACTTATACGTGCAATATCACCTGTGTAATACACTTATGTTAACTGTATATCTGCAAACCTGTTAATTTATGCAAATTTGTTCATTTTTATCTTTAAATTTGTAGTTTATTTCTTTTTATACGTACCTTTTTTGTATACTTAGTACTTTATGCACTACTCCTTCACTGCCTTATCTTTTTTTCTTTCTATATTTTGGTGCTTTTTTGCTGCTGTAACAATGTAAATTTCCCCTTGTGGGATAATAAAAGGCTATCTTATCTTATCTTATCTTATCTTATCTTATCTTATCTTATCTTATCTTATCTTATCTTAAAACACATTTATTATTCGACTCAGATTATATCAAGTGAACACCCTGGGAATCAAATTTGAGAATTTAGTTGGACTGTGGTATAATTAAATAATATTGGCTGGCATTGAGTCTTCGATTCGTTCAATATGATGCTAGCTGAATGGAATATATCTGATATACCACAAAAAAAGCCAGCCACTATTATTATTATTATTATTATTATTATACATTCCTTTCGGGTGTTCAACACGTCTTTCTCTTTCAAAATCCTCTCAAAATCTTCTGTATTTAATGAAGCAAACCTGGCGGCCATGATTGTTTACAAACTGTCACAGTCGCTTGCTAGCATGGAAGTTTTACATCTCTGACGTGTGACGTCATGTTGTCTTGACAACCATGCAATATCCATCCATTATCTCTAGCCACTTTATCCTGTTCTACAGGGTCACAGGCAAGCTGGAGCCTATCCCAGCTAACTATGGGCGAAAGGCGGGGTACACCCTGGACAAGTCGCCAGGTCATCACAGGGCTGACACATAGGCACAGACAACCATTCACACTCACATTCACACCTACGGTCAATTTAGAGTCACCAGTTAACCTAACCTGCATGTCTTTGGACTGTGGGGGAAACCGGAGCACCCGGAGGAAACCCACGCGGACACGGGGAGAACATGCAAACTCCACACAGAAAGGCCCTCACCGGCCGCTGGGCTCAAACCCAAGACCTTCTTGCTGTGAGGCGGCAGTGCTAACCACTACACCACCGTGCCGCCCCAACCATGCAATATCGTAAACCATATTCAACACTCATTCTACATTGGATAGAGTGGCGTAATACATGTAGGATATGCGATATGGTAACAATATTGCATGCTATCAAACCAAATGAATGAAACCTGTGAGAAGGGAATAGAACACGTTTTTATTCCATCGAAAAAGTGTTCTGTAGATATAATAATTATCAGTAATTCATCCTACTTTTGTTTGTAATCATTTATTATTATTTAATTAATAAATAAATAAATGAATGAATGAATGAATGAATGAATGAATCTCATGCTAGACAGGAAAGAATGTGAACCATAAAGTTTTCATTTTCAAGGTAGAGTCCGTAATTTGATCAGTTTAATGCTGGTTTAATTTCATTTAAACTGCTGTCAATAAAATATCTGCTTTGAAAAAAAAAGCTATTTTTGTTTTCATGCCAGACTGAGTTAAAAATAAATGAATGAATCAATGCATTTTGTTAACTACCAGCATCCAACCAATCAGACCAAGTGTTCCTGCATGCCTGTTAGTTCAGAAAGCTCCACCTCTTGCACTAGCATTCAGGCTTTAGAGTGATTTGTGGGCGTGGCTTTAGATGGAACACTATATAGAGTGCTTTGTATGCTTGCATTTGGAGTTTCAAACCAGATAGATTGAGATAACTTCAGCCAACATTGTTAGCTATGCCTTAAAACCTTTCTCTTTCTTTTTTTTTCCAGTTCTACAATCGGATTGTCCAATCTGGAACATTCAGAAACCCGATCACGGAAACCACTGCCAAAGCAACAGTGCAACCAACCAATCTCCAGTGCATCCATCACCTTGAAGCCCATCTCTGATCACCATTGAGCACATGTGAAGATGATGATGACTATGATAGTGGTGGTAATGACTGTGATGCTTGGCCTCATCAGTGTTAGCTCATCGTTTGGTGGATCTGCAACTTCTACCTCTTCCTCTTCTTCACCAAGGATGAAGTTTACTTATAAAGGTGTGTGTGTGTGTGTGTGTGTGTGTGTGTGTGTGTGTGTGTGTGTGTGTGTGTGTGTGTGTGTGTGTAAGAGATAGTGAAAGAGAGGGAGATGGTTGTTAACTTGTCTCACTTGCTGTGCATGCAGCTGTCCTATTTTAGCTTTCATTTAGAAATCTGTACATATTTATGAGTAATTGTATGCATCTATGTTTCAGAACTACAGCAGTTTAATGGAGTGAAGCGGTTTGAGTTGGACCGTTCGTGCTGTTTTGGATCACTCCTACTGGATGAAGAAAGGGGACGGCTCTTTGTAGGAGCACGAAACTACCTGTTGTCGCTCAGCCTGGACAACATTGCCAAGCAAGAACAAAAGGTAAACACTCTTCTACTCCTACTGACATATTACACGAATAGCAGGCGTGACAATTAGCTGAAGAGTTGAATCAGATCTATTAGCACCAAATTCTGCAAATGTGCTAATAGGTTAATGCATGCTGGAGAAGAAAACAAAAGAAGGCAAAGGGGGTGGGGGGTTTAGGAGTTAATGTGCAACACAAATGCTGAATATAACAGAAAATATGTTAAAAGAAAAAGAGATAAAGAAAATTACAGTAAATGGTACCATCAAGTGATAGTATTTGATGTGTTTATGGTTATAGTTTAATTTTGCACATCTGAATAATGACCACATGACCTAGCTAATGACCTCAGCAAACACACGCGGGTTTGGACAAACCATTAATTCATTAACTCGACCATCAGAAAAGTGAATGCTCAAGGGTTCTTGGCCAGTCCCATGTTTGGGTTGGCTGGAAATCTAATTAACTAAAACGTGTTAGTGGACATAATGTATCCCAAATGTACATTTACCTACTTAATGCATTTTTTAAAAAATCTGACTAATGAATATGTTTTTTAGCAGTGGCTGTAAAGTTTACTTGATGGATCTCTAGAGATTAGAAAAATAATGGGGCTTGGGAATGAGTGCCAAATTATAGTCAGAGGTAGGCAGAGTAAGCAAAAACTGTAGTCAAGTACAACCCCAAATCAGAAATAGTTAGACGACTCAATTTCGTCGAATAACTGTTAAATATACAATATCAAGTACTGGTTCAAACAGGTCATAGCTCTCATCTCATCTCATTATCTCTAGCCGCTTTATCCTGTTCTACAGGGTCGCAGGCAAGCTGGAGCCTATCCCAGCTGACTACGGGCGAAAAGGCGGGGTACACCCTGGACAAGTCGCCAGGTCATCACAGGGCTGACACATAGACACAGACAACCATTCACACTCACATTCACACCTACGCTCAATTTAGAGTCACCAGTTAACCTAACCTGCATGTCTTTGGACTGTGGGGGAAACCGGAGCACCCGGAGGAAACCCACGCGGACACGGGGAGAACATGCAAACTCCGGACAGAAAAGCCCTCGCCGGCCACAGGGCTCGAACCCGGACCTTCTTGCTGTGAGGCGACAGCGCTAACCACTACACCACCGTGCCACCCAGGTCATAGCTATAACCCAAAAATATCACATCTATAATGGGGGGGGGTTCCTTAATGATGTACAAGGGTAAGTCAAAAAGTTCTAAGACAAATGAAAAAAAATGTTATTTATGAAAATAACAAAGCTATTTCTCTACATATCCTCCATTTAAGTCTAAACACTTCTGCAAGCGATAATTCCTTCGTTGTATTCCTTTTTTGAATTCTTTTGAATTCCTTTTGAAATTATAACATCTGTCTTAGAACTTTTTGACTTACGCTCGTATTCCCAAAACATTAAATCTTTTTAACTCTATATTTTTGTGTTCGTGATGTGTTCTATGATGGTCTTTAAAATTGAGGTTGCATAAAATGTATACACTCTAATAAAAGTTTGTCCATTTTATATCGCTTTTTAAAAAAAAAAAGATTTGTCTGTGGGCGGCACGGTGGTGTAGTGGTTAGCGCTGTCGCCTCACAGCAAGAAGGTCCTGGGTTCGAGCCCCGGGGCCGGTGAGGGCCTTTCTGTGTGGAGTTTGCATGTTCTCCCCGTGTCCGCGTGGGTTTCCTCCGGGTGCTCCGGTTTCCCCCACAGTCCAAAGACATGCAGGTTAGGTTAACTGGTGACTCTAAATTGACCGTAGGTGTGAGTGTGAATGGTTGTCTGTGTCTATGTGTCAGCCCTGTGATGACCTGGCGACTCGTCCAGGGTGTACCCCGCCTTTCGCCCGTAGTCAGCTGGGATAGGCTCCAGCTTGCCTGCAACCCTGTAGAAGGATAAAGCGGCTACAGATGAGATTTGTCTGTGTTGTCCTCAAGTGGTTAAATAACAACATATGCAAACAGGCGCAGTGATCCTAAGCTTGTCTCTGCTGTCAGACATTTTGTTAACCAGTGTGAGTGCAAATGCCACATCCATAACACTGGAATTGCCCAATTCCAAAACTGAAACTATTGGATTCTTGTTTGGTCGCTTGCTAATGCTAGTTAAATATGTTGCTGTTGAAAAAAGCAATTTGCACTACTTGTTTTTAAAGGCGTAAATTTAGCCATGGACTCCAGAGAGTGAATCTTGGGCTGTGGCATGGATTTGAAGGTAAAAATGCAGCAGAATAACTACATACTTATTAGAAGAGCTGAGACCTATCAGAGTCAGATCAGCTTATATTAGCTTAATGGGAGACTGACAGTACAGTGTCTGAGATGTAGAGATAACTAAATGATGTGACAGCATAAATACAGTACACCATGTATAAAGACATGTTTGAGTGTCTTTCTTTTCACTTACCTTATAGCCATTAATCAGTGTGTTTGTATCCTGAGGCTCTGCTGGCCCTGGAAAAAAGCCAAGATGGGAGACTTAGATAAAAGGAATCCAATGGAAAACTATGATTATTATCCAAAAATATGTCTGACTGATAGATGAGCTTTTAAGTTGTCTGTGCTTTTCCAGAATGCAGTGTGTACATATTTAGTTCTGTGTTAACCACAAGGGAGAAATGCTGGTTCTAGTTTAAAAGTGCAAAGATGATAAGTGTTGGTTTAAACGGGTATTAAAGGTAATCTTTGCAGGGCTTCCAGATGATACCTGATGACTTAAAGGCAATAAAGGCCAGTGTGCTGGCGAATGAGCGAGGGATTTTCATCTCCTCTAGAGTGTAAAAAGAAACATTAGAGATGAGGTCGCTGCTGAGGGCAAGAGTATCGCTGTCTAGGAAGAATACATGCATTTTTTTTCACAAGTCATGACCGGCTAGTGGCCTAGTGGTAGATTGTCCGCCTCTTGATCGTGAGTTCTATTCACAGTCGAGTCATACCAAAGACCATCATAAAAATGGTACCTACTACCATCTAGCAAGGCACGCTGCAATACAGATGCGAGTAGGGGAGTTAAACTCTCGTGGTTACCAGAGGACTGGCCCCCACTGTAACCCTAGCTATGTAATAGGCGAGAGGCCGAGGGCTGCAGAAACGGAGATCGGCGCCGCCCGATGCGCCATATGGCACGGGAAGGACTTTAGATTTCTTACTATCCTTGTAAGGACCTTGGATTGGCAGTAATATTAATGGAGCTAATTAACAGTATATCAAAATTTAACCCAGCAATAATCTCAGTGTGCTTTTTGCTCTTTTAGTTTTCGAAAATAAAAGATGCAGTTTTTGTTAAAAACAAGCATCTTTGCTTGTGGGGACCAGCCAAATGTCCCCACAAATTCAAATCTGGTAGATATTCCTATCACAGACATTGTTAGGCCGTCTAGAGTGTGTGTGTGTGTGTGTGTGTGTGTGTGTGTGTGTGTGTGTGTGTGTGTGTGCGTGCGCAGCCCCTGGTTGTGTTTTTAACAACAGGATATCCAGATCGAATGTCCCTCTAGCTACTGGACAAGTCAAACCCTGCCTAAGTCATGACCTATTCCTTAACCCCTGCCTTTCTCTCTCTCTCTCTCTCTCTCTAGATTTACTGGCCAGCACCTGTGGAGTGGAGGGAAGAGTGCAACTGGGCAGGAAAGGATATCAATGTAAGATTTTATCAGTTACAACATCTTGCTTTCTCCACTGCAGTGCTATGGTCCAAACTATCCAAACTAGCCTGATGAACTGAATCAGTACCAGATCTGACCAGCTGAGGTATTTTACTGCATAAACATGAGTGGAGTGATACTGACTGACACAACACTGAACCTGTAGATGAAAACAGGGCACACATCGTGTTGAATCATTTCATCGTCACGCCTATGGCACTACACATCCATCCATCCATCCATCCATCCATCCATCCATCCATCCATCCATCCATTATCTGTAGCCGCTTTTCCTGTTTAGGGTCTCAGGCAAGCTGGAGCCTATCCCAGCTGACTATGGGCAAGAGGCAGGGTACAAGTTACCACGTCATCACAGGGCTGACACACAGAGACAAACTACCATTCACACTCACACTCACGGTCAATTTATAGCCACCAATTAGCCTAACTCTGGAGGAAACCCACGCAGACACGGGGAGAACATGCAGGGAGAACCTTCTTGCTGTGAGGCAACAGTGCTAACCACTACACCACCATGCCACCCTCAAGATCATGATCAGGCTGACATTCAGAGCTCTTATATCAGTATCATACAAAATCCAAACTTTTTTTTGCCATTTACTATTGCATGTGAAGTGTAGGACATTCCACACTAGTTTAGAAATACATTCATACGATATTTTTTTTTAATAAGCTCATGCTCCTCTACCAGAGAAATATAGAACTAGGCTACACTTATACTGAAGCTTACAGAAAGTCAGCTACAAATGCACAGTTTTGTGGTTTTTAGTGATTATCAATTAGTGAAAAGTCTCACTCAGGCTCTGAATGTATATGTGTAAAAACCTGCTTAATCCAAGAGTCATCAATGGCAGCCCTTGGGGTCTGGACTCCAACACAGCTTGGTGGATCAACTCAACAGTTAATGAGCAGGATTAAGCACTATTCAAGATGGATTAGTTTTACCAGAAGAGGTTTGTATGGGATTTTGTAAGGGAATTTAGCCACCTGATTTGAATAGGATAAAATAAATTATCTATATAATTTCCCTCAATTGGATAGTCTGGACGTACTGTATACTGTATGTCAGAATTACCTGACAGGCCTGACCTACTCATCCAGGTAAACGTTGAGGTACAGCTTCAAATTCTTCAATCAAGTTAAAATACAACCTCCTAGTATGAAAGTAAAAGCATAGAAGGAAGAAAAAGAAAAAGATGCCTGTTAAGGAAAAATTAAATGACAATTTACATGAGCATAAAGACTACCAGCCAATCACGGGCGTCTGTGAGCTCATGTATGTGGAAGAGGGTGGATAGTGATTTCCTTACAGTGAGTTACACTGCCTTGTGATGCAGCAGTTTGAAGAGATACAGAAAGGGCAGATACTTAAAATACGGGGTTAATTACAGTATCAAAGTCAATGTTCTTTGTTATTTCCCACCTGAGGTGACAGTAATTGACAATTTGCTCCAAACTGATTGTGAGCTAATGTACAAGATGTTACTCAGATCAGGAAGAGAATATGAGTATCAGCATCAGAGTAAATAAAAATTAATTCCAATTTTAAAAAAATCTAATTTACTTCAGGGATGACACTAGGATTTTTTGTTCTGGGTCCAGGGACCCATGGCCAAATTGTGATCCCTGACATTTTTTGTGGGTCCCAAACATTTTAACAGCTTTCCGTAAGATTTCAAGTGCAAAAGAATGACTGGCAAATAAATTATTCTCACTAAACTTCAGTATTAACTTGCCTTTATTGGTGTTTTCATCTTTACAAACTTAAACTTTAACACACACTCAAAAAAGTTTGAGCAGAATAACAATTCAACCTTAGCAACAGTTGGAAAAGTTGGAACTTTTCACTAAATCCTTGCATGTTCAAAATATGGTGAGTCAGTGTTCAGAAGAAACTTGAACACCAGGTTGTCGTCATTATTTCCTGCAACGGCATTGCTGTTGAAAGATTTCTTTTGCTCTTTGAAAATCAAATTCTGCAAGTGGGGGTCCTTCAGTTGCGATTTTCAGTAGGTTGGCTGGGTTTTGCTCATTCAGTCTGTTTCTAAGGCCTGTCTTGATTCTGTCCTGGCATGAAAAGCCCCGTTCACATGCAACACTAGATACTGGACTTGTCAATGCAATATTAGCAAGAGTTGCAAAAGTTGGACACTGTTCACGGAGTCCTTCATCAGTTAGAAAAGTTTTGCTGAATTCCTGCATGTTCAAAAGACAGTGAGTTTTAAGAAGGTACTTGAATTGCAGGTAGTCTGCTCTTGTGACTCCTGGGTTGGTCAGTGGATCAACATTTCTGTCCCTACCAACAATCTTTTGCTGACCATAATGCTCAACCAGCTTGTCCAGAACATTCACTCCATCAGTAGCTATATCGGCAGCACTCTGGGGAAGTGATTGAGGGTTGACTACAAGGTCAAGAGTTTTACAGATATCTAGTGTCTCATTTGGACACCTCTCCTGAAGGTTTTCAATTAACTAACGAAGAAATGCTTGTCCATTATTAATAAACACTTGCATTGCATTATCACCTGCCTATTGAAGTTCTTTCTCACAATACAAACTCCCTGTGACCATCCATCCATCCATCCATCCATCCATCCATCCATCCATCCATCCATCCATCCATTATCCGTAACAGCTTATCCTGTGCAGGGTCGCAGGAAAGCTGGAGCCTATCCCAGCTGGGTGAGAGGCGGGGTACACCCTGGACAAGTCGCCAGATCATTGCAGGGCTGACACATACAGACACAATTCACACTCACATTCACACCTACAGTCAATTTAGAGCCACCAATTAGCCTAACCTGCATGTCTTTGGACTGTGGGGGAAACCAGAGCACCTGGAGGAAACCCACGCAGACACAGGGAGAACGTGCAAATTCCACACAGAAAGGCCCCCATCAGCCACCAGGCTTGAACCCAGAACCTTCTTGCTGTGAGGTGACTATACCACCGTGCCCCCCGACCACCTGCTGATTAAGTTCTTTAAGTCTAGGGAGGTTTACAAGATCTCCTTGCAAGTCATTGCAAAGTGTCCGTAATGTGACAAAAGTAGATGTTACCATGGGTTCCACAGATGACGAGTCAACATTTTCTCTTTGTAAGTACGTACTAAGCTTCATTAATGTTGGAAGCACATCCTTCATCATACAAGTTGCTGCAACAAATTTGTATTGCTTGACTTGCCTCAGGTATCCTTTAGCTTTTGCTGAGTTTTCAGCATCATTTTCAGCCGCTTGATTATGCAAACAGTCCAGAAGTGCCGACCAGCATTTGTAGATTGCCTCAACAGCATTGTGGAGTGACAGGCAACGAGTCGGGGCAGCAGGCTTCAAGGTTATTGGCTTCAATTCTAGAATACTTTGAATTTCACGTAGCTTATTATACCTTACAGCTGAGTTTGAACAGAAGTTAAAAATGCTTGTCAACAATGTTTGGTACTCATCAAACAACTTCACTGATTTAGCAGCCTGTCCACTACATAAAGCAAGTCTGTGAGCAACATAGTGAGTATGAACCAAAAACGGAGCTACTGACTTCAGTTGTATACCAACACCACTGTGCCGCCCCATCATAACAGCAGCTCCGTCACTTCCCAATCCCACAAGTTTCCTTCCACAGTCTATATCTTTTTCTTGCATGGACTCTATGAGAGCATCGTATATGTCAAACCAGCTACCGGATTTGGGATTCTATGACTTCCTGAACTATTTAATATTTGGACTTCTAAAGGCACACAAAAGTACAGATGCCTACTAATATTTGAGGCAGGTTTCGTGCATGGCGGAATGTTATGGGAAAGTCCAGATAAAGAAAAATGCCTCATTATGACAAAGGTAAGCTCAAACGTGGACTTCTAATAGTAATAAAGAAGTCAGGGCCTATAGCATATTTTATGGTGTTTAGCCGAATCTACATTATCAGTACATAACAAACATGCTGCTAGTCTCGCCAAGCATTAAGTCTCATAAAATATGCGTCCAAAGCCAACATCCAGATATACATTTTAATGTTGCACAGAGCTTTCACACTAACCTGACATAAAATGTTCTCCACACACACTGGGATGGTTATCATCCAGTCTTCCCATTTAACTGCAGCTCACCATTTTTCTCGTCTTTCTGGGTTCACTGGGAAGCAGTGAAAAGTTAAACTAGGCTTATCTCCACATCTGTTATTACATCCAAAAGCACTACAGGTCTCTGGCATTGTTCTTTTAGATGCAATTTATACAAGTTTATCTGTAGATGTTTGCTGAATTTGGCTTACAATCACTCGTGTACACTTGTGCCGGTCACTGGGAAGCATAAAGCTTGGCTGGCAACATGGCCACATAAACAAATCTGCAGTTGCAATGATGTCACATCATGTGACCTTTTCATTCTGTTCACTTTTGCTTTGCGTGTTAAACAACATAATCTAACAGATTTACCAAGGCAATCGGGAAAATTCCTCAAGTAGGAGCTCTGTGTCCTAGGACACATTAAAATTCTAATCGTGCATTTTTTTTTTTTGCCATTTTTGTGCATAAAAATGCACAATTTCCATGTTAACGTGATCCCTATCCTTGTTTCATCTCATCTCATTATCTGTAGCCGCTTTATCCTTCTACAGGGTCGCAGGCAAACTGGAGCCTATCCCAGCTGACTACGGGCGAAAGGCGGGGTACACCCTGGACAAGTTGCCAGGTCATCACAGGTCTGACACATAGACACAGACAACCATTCACACTCACATTCACACCTATGGTCAATTTAGAGTCACCAGTTAACCTAACCTGCATGTCTTTGGACTGTGGGGGAAACCGGAGCACCCGGAGGAAACCCACGCGGACACGGGGACAACATGCAAACTCCACACAGAAAGGCCCTCGCCGGCCACGGGGCTCGAACCCGGACCTTCTTGCTGTGAGGTGACAGCGCTAACCACTACACCACCGTGCCGCCCCATCCTTGTTTAGATTTTTATTAAAAAAAATTAAACTCATTGATCAAATATAAGTACTGCTCTGCAGTTACTTTTTTGACTTCCAGAGAACATAAATGCATTTGCAAAATTCGCAGATTAATCACTCAATTTAATGACAGCATTTCCCCAAGTGAAACTAATTGTGCTCAAACTGGCCATTATTAGATGTGTTAGATGAGGGAAATCACCAAATTGTCAACACTAGCTCCACAGGATTGGGATTGATGACTCTTGGTCTAATCCGATTTGTCTCAATGTTCTTTTGCTGATTCCATCTAATGTTGTTTCAGTGTATCAGCAGACTTTATTTCAACACCAACCTCCAGCCAAGTCAAACTTTTTATCATCGTATTATACGCAAAAATTCTAGTAAAGTCATGGCCTGATTGTTCTGATGGAAAAAAAGACTGATTATTGAATATGTATAATATGGATGTGTTTGGGTTGGGTGTGAGAATGTTAGAGAGTGTTCACCTCCCCTTCGTGTTACGGGTGTGTTTCAGGTCATCCAGTGTTTATGTGAACGTATTTGAGTGTGTGTGTGTGTGTGTGTGTCCGGGATGTATGCTGCAAGGGTTTTCTGACAAAAATCAGCTGATGATGAGATCCAAATGGAGTTTGACTTGGCAATTACACACACTCTCACACACACACACACAGGGTCCATATTCAGTGAGCTGACCCATGATTTGACCTGCATTATAAGTAGATGTGTGTGTCAGGTGACAAGAGAGAGATTTGGACCACCATGGAGAATAGACTTTCCTTTTACACACTCCTCCTGTCTTAAACTTCCCACACTATCAAAAATAGGGGTACAGTACGGTAGGAGTGTATTTCTGTTCCCCAAGGTATAATCTACACCAGTGGCGGCTGGTAGTCTTTCAAACAGGGGAAGCTGGTCGGTTACGATATTTCCAGATTTTAAAAGAAAAAACATCAATTTTGCCCATACTCTTGCCTCTGATCTGGCTGATTGTTGGCAGCATCACAAACTGTGAAATAACAGGTTCTTTTGGCCCATTAGCCTACTGTCCAATATACATGATGGTGGTGTTGGGGTGTGTGTGTATATTTTAACATTTTATATTTTAAAATTGTGGCATGTTGTTTAAAAATTGATCATTATTGAAAGCAGCTCTTTGTCAGGAACCTCAGCAGTAGAGCTGGGTGCCATACATTTCATTCAATGACACTTTCCCTATATTTTACTTATTTTGACTGAGAAATGTTTTATTGACAATTTTGATAACCCTTCACTTTTAATCCAGGTCTGTAGTGTGAAATGTTCTCGGCTGTGTTTTTGTTTAAAAATGTTTTCCAAATTGTAGCTGTGTTTAATTCATATCCAGAAAAATATATATTCCAATATAATATACTCAGCATAAACATTTTAAATAGATTCTATATTTTTGGTCCATCCATGACATATTACTAAAGTAGCCTATTTACTGTTGTTGATGTGGGTCACTTGCTGTTAGCCAATTCACTTTCTCGTACCAGGAGAGCTGAAAGGAACGAGTATTATTCCCTACCTTTTTCACCAAGTCAATTTGAGGCGTTGGTCTACCCTGCTCTTTAATTTTAATTTTTTCCTCGAAAGGAAGACTGGCAAATGGCTTCGCCAAAATTAAATCAGCAACGCTTGGCATCCATGCGCAGCTTTCTTGCTAGCTGACTAGCCCCCTCAAGTTCAAGTTCAGTCACTCAAATAAACGACATTTCTGGAACTAAGATAGCAAACTTGACAACACTATATTTACAATGAAAATATATACAAACTAAAAAAGCTGGTAGAAACCGTATGTAATGAATGAAATCGAAATGTAAGCTGACCTCTTACAATACACCACAGCACTTGCGAATCTGCATGGGACTGAACTGAGATTCACCGCTGCCTGTCTATAGTTGAAACGAGCTGTCAATCAAAGAAAATATCCGGCCGCTTTCACCAATCACCAGTCTCCTCGCGGAAACTGCCATGTCCCTCCCATGTGAGGCTCGGAGTCCGTGGGCGGGCATTTTCACAGTATTTGTCCAATAACCATCTTACATTTTGATATTGAAAAGCGCATAGCTCCCAAATGCCATTGAAGTGCACTGAGGCTGGGAGTCCGTGAGACTCCGTGGGCGGGCGGTTTCGCAGTATTTGTCCAATAATCATCTTGCATTTTGAGATTGAAAAGCGCATAGCTCTCAAATGCCATTGAAGTGCACTGAGGCTGGGCTGCATCGCGCTGTCACAAGGGGGAAAAACTCACGCACACATTAAAGTTATAAGGGAATGATTTCGCAATGTAGTGGGTTGAGCACATATATTTCTATGATTCTGGATCTGAAATAGCAATGTTATAAGGTCGGCTATAACATACCAGTAAGCCTAGCGCAATTCATCCTACACGATGTTTGTCATTTTTAGAGGAGGCTGAGCCTCCCTCATTGTCTTAGAGCAATCGCCCGTGATCTACACTAATGTACCCCACAGGGCTCAATATTGGACTTCTATGCATACCTTTATAGGGCCAAAAACGTACATACTGTATATGTTCCCAATCAGTATATAAATGGTACAAATGAGTACCTTAGAGGGTCCTGCCCCAGCGACAAGCCGTTGTACCCCTAAAGGTACAATAATGTACTTTGTTTTCTGAGAGTGCAGCTACATCTCAGTTTATTTTATTATTTTTCTTTTGCTGAATCTTACGCTAAGAATCTAACTGGCTTCTCTCTCTCTCTCTCTCTCTCCTTTCAATCCCCAAAATCCCTGTTTTGTCTCAACTTTGTGAGCCTTCTTTTCTTTCTTTCTTGCCCTTTTCTCTTTCTTCTCTGATAGTGCAATTACTCATGCTTCCAAACACAGAAGGAAGTGTGTAGTCTCTCTCTGGGACTCTGGGATATCAAAGGGTGACATTACAAAGTTAGAAATCGCATGCACGCACAGTCATTCATTATTCTGATATCCTATTAGCACTGTAAGGTGACTCATCCTAAACGGCTCAGTTGGAATGAAGATGATTGAATTACTTCCCAAATATAGATGTGTGTGTGTGTTTCACTGGCTTGATACAAATCTGCACTGTGCACACTCTACTTTGTGCAATTAAAATGAAAGCGCTATTTAAACTTAACGGTGTAGAACTGTATAAAAAAATTGCTAATTAACTCAATGACAATTATACCCCTTTTCACAAACAGGAAATGAGTTCTTGAACTGGTTCCGTTCAGGATTCTTTGAACCTTTGTGCCAGCCTACATTTTCACCATTAATTTTGTGATGTGATATATATTATGGCTGGGAAACCATTACAGCTTGCGCCAGTTACAGTGGTCCCCTTTGTACCTAATCTGCATATCTTTGAATTGTTGGGGAAGCTGGAGTGAACCAGAATGGAACCCATTCCCTGTTGGTGGAAAAGGGGTATTAGATGATCTGTTCAGGTTCATGTTAGTGAGTTTACTTATATGTAAATTTTCCCAAAGCTCAAGTAGGATATGAACTTTTTTTTTTCTCAGACTAACAGGCTTTTATGAATACCATATCTCACATGAAAATGCTCCCATAAGAAATTTACAAATTAATTTATTCCTATCCTTGATAAACAAGGCCCAGTGTTAACACTTGCACTAACTGCAATGATGTTACATGCACAGTTCTCTCCATACTTCTAATAGGTTTTAATATAGTATATTATGCTAATTTTTTTTATCTGACCACACCCATACTTCCCCACACATACAGTACTAAGTCACAAAACACACATGTGCAGAGATATGATGCCCCAGTAACTGATTTTGCAATTGGTTTTAATCAGTTTAAATCTCTGGGCTTAAGTCATTATGAGCGAGGTAAGGAAAATATTCCCTAATGCCAAAAAAAAGTTATCATGATTACAATATTATACCATCAAATTGCCCATGGGGTGACTGGTATAAATGTACTAGGAGGGCCAAATCCACCTGTGTTTCACAGATAAACCACATCAATATGAGTTTTTATTTTGCCATCCACATCAGATTATTATTCATCTCATCTCATTATCTCTAGCCGCTTTATCCTGTTCTACAGGGTCGCAGGCAAGCTGGAGCCTATCCCAGCTGACTATGGGCGAAAGGCGGGGTACACCCTGGACAAGTTGCCAGGTCATCACAGGGCTGACACATAGACAATTATTCATGGTCAATTTAGAGTCACCAGTTAACCTAACCTGCATGTCTTTGGACTGTGAGGGGGAAACCCACACGGACAACATGCAAACTCCACACAGAAAGGCCCTCACCGGCCACAAACCCAGACCTTCTTGCTGTGAGGCGACAGCGTTAACCACTACACCTCCGTGCCACCCTCAGGTTATTATTATTATTAGTAGTAGTAGTAGCAAAAGTCACAGGTGTAATAAATGTGAATGGAGTTGTTGACTCATCATTTTTCCTAAAATGCATTTGGTGGGGAAACTGAAAATAAATAGGTTCAACACACATTGTCCAAACAAAATCCATGTTACACAAAAGGACAGAGAACCCCTACCTATCTATATATTTATTTATTCATTCATTTTCACTTGCATGAAGAGGAGGCGGCACAGTAGTGTAGTGGTTAGCACTGTCACCTCACAGCAAGAAGGTCCTGGGTTCGAGCCCAGTGGGGGCCTTTTTGTGTGGAGTTTGCACTGAGTCTCCCCTGTGTCTGCGTGGGTTTCTTCCGGGTGCTCCAGTTTCCCCCACAGTCCAAAAACATGCAGGTTAGGCTAACTGGTGGCTCTAAATTGACCGTAGGTGTGAATTGTTCTTTGTCTCTATGTGTTAGCCCTACAAAAATCTGGCAACTTTTCCAGGGTGTACGCCGCCTCTCGTCCATAGTCAGATGGCATAGGCTCCAGCTTGCCCGTGACCCTGCACAGGATAAGCAGTTATGGATAATGAATGGAAAGGTTAGAACCTTTTGGTTTAAATTCGGTACCCTGTAGGTCATTATAGACTTGAAACATTGTTGTTTTTTTAAATTTGTAATTAAAAATGCAGCTGCCTGTCTGTTTTTCTGTGTAATAATTTGCGCACATTATCCTTATTATGATAATATAATGCATTGTACAGCCCTAATCATTTGACTGTAAAACCACTGAGAGATATTATTATCATGACTGATATTGCTATTCCAAATTAATATTTTACTGTACAGTATCTCCATGTTATATCACCATTATACTGGTTTACGTTTAGTGTTTCATGGCTTCGTAAAACATGCAGTCTCTGCTCGACTAAGCTATATTAGCTACATGTGCACATTCACACGAGGATGTAATGCTCGGTATAATATAAAGGTCAGAGGTTAAAGTTCATGTATCTAATTTAGTAGAGCTCAGAGGCACACCCATTATCTCTCTGTGTAAATCAGTGACTGACTCTTTCCTCGTTTCTTTTGTTGTGTTCTTTTTCCTCTCCCACTCTTTGTTTAATTGCCTCACTTCAAAAGCTCCAGTCTTCTAGTCAGCTGTGCCCTACAGACAGACAGACAGACATGACACAGAGTTTTCCCAACCTCTTACCCCTTGCTAATTGCAAGCTATAAACCTATCAAATAGAAAAGTGGGAGGACACAGAAAGAAGAAAAGCAGAGAGAAAAGGAGAGGGACCCTTTTATAGAGACAGTTTGTCTTTAACTTAATTGGCTGACGATGTGTCAAAACCCTTACACACACACGTGCACACACACACACACACACACACACACACACACTGCATAGGGAGCAGTAAGCATGTGTGTGTGTGTGTATTCATTCTTAAGCCAGCGAGAACTTTATAACCTTATAATGCGATAATAATTATAATATATTAATCATCCAATACAGTTCTGTCACACAATTCCACCATTAAACTATGTTCTGGGGAAGAAAATAAATCAAGCTTCACAATGGCTGCTTTGACGGCATTCAGCTCTCTGACATTTTTGTCAATTTTTAAAGATTGCCATATTAATACCACACCAGAGAAATCGGTAAAGATGAGTATCGTGTTTCGTCTCGTCTCGTCTTCTTCCGCTTATCCGGGACCGGGTCGCGGAGGCAGCAGTCTAAGCATGGAAGCCCAAACTTCCCTTTCCCCAGACACCTCGGCCAGCTCCTCGGGAAGAACACCGAGGCGTTCCCAGGCCAGCCGAGAGACATAGTCCCTCCAGCATGTCCTGGGTCTTCCCCGGGGCCTCCTCCCGGGGGGACATGCCTGGAACACCTCCCCAGGGAGGCGTCCAGGAGGCATCCGAAAAAGATGCCCGAGCCACCTCAGCTGGTTCCTCTCGATGTGGAGGAGCAGCGGCTCTACTCCGAGCTCCTCCCGAGTGACTGTGCTTCTCACCCTATCTCTAAGGGAGCGCCCAGCCACCCTGCGAAGGAAACTCATTTCAGCCGCTTGTATCCGCGATCTTGTTCTTTCTGTCATTACCCAAAGCTCATGACCGTAGGTGAGAGTCGGAACGTAGATCGACCGGTAAATTGAGAGCTTCGCCTTTTGGCTCAGCTCCTTCTTCACCACGACGGACCGGTAAAGCGACCGCATCACTGCGGAGGCTGCACCGATCTGCCTGTCGATCTCACGCTCCATCCTTCCCTCACTCGTGAACAAGATCCCGAGATACTTAAACTCCTCCACTTGAGGCAGGACTTCTCCACCAACCTGGAGAGGGCAAGCCACCCTTTTCCGGTCGAGAACCATGGCCTCGGACTTGGAGGTGCTGATTCTCATCCCAGCCGCTTCACGCTCGACTGCAAAC